>NC_052502.1:57219590-57529654 GCF_016617805.1 Bactrocera tryoni | reverse complement strand
TGCAAGTTGCAAGAGTATAAAAAACTTAGTTGCACCCGAACTTAGCCCTTTCTTACTTGTTATTACAAAATTTCTTCATTTGCATTTTTGGCAATGGTTCGTTAATATAAAAGTGTACAGAGTAATTATGTTCATTATATTTAAGCGGGGAAATTATTTACGATTTTGGAATGCAAAAAAGTAGCGAAACATAGTTATCTTGCAACAAATTGCAGAAAATTTAAAATTTTTAGTACATTTCGCAGTCAAACGAGGTTAATCAATTATCAATATGGACTTAAATATAACGATAAATACCATACCAAAACCAAATTTAAATATTTTTCAATATTTAGTTTCTAAATCATAAGCAATTTTACTTTATTTAAAACATACAAAATTATAAACGTTGGAATGTAAACATACAGATATGTATGTATGTGTATTGCTCTTTAAATTATGTATATGCATTTTTTCATACAATTATTCAAACATAAATATGTATTTACATACTTATGTATATTGTATTTATGTGTTCACCCTTACCTTTTATTGTCTGCACATATGCATGTGTGTATGTATATATATATGTATTTCAGTTCTTTCAATTAAACATACGCCGGATATTTTAAACGTTTCGATCGAGCAATAAAAACTGTTTTGCATGTATCACCAATATTTATTAATTTCTCACTAAACTTAGATTTACATTTCACATTTTTCACATGAACATGCATAAACATGTTTACCAAACCAACACATTGTGCACTGCTTTGCTAAATTTCTGTTACATACTTTCACTTCAATTAATTTACACACACATATCACTTGACATTCACAAATTCAAATAATTTATTAATAATAATAACAAAACTCCACTAAATGATTAATTTAATACTTTTTCACAAACTTTGATCGCGATCACGTACCGACGCGCACTTACCGACACACGACTATCAAACAGAAAATGTTAACGCACACGAATGAAATTGTATTAACATTCGGTCATTCAGTTGCACTTATAATTTTCTGCAGTGCTGCAGTGCGCTCGCAATGTCCAAGTTGTTTTTCCATTAACATAATCGCCGGAGAGGAATTGGAAGCATAAACACATTTCTATTTTAGACGTGCGTCCACAAGCTGCAAGCACGCTACGCTTGTGCTAAAGGGTTATATCGAATGCCGCTCTGAAACAAGCTTTTTCAATTTAAATCGTACCTAAGCCACTTTACTTTTACCATAAAATAACTTCTATGAATGGTAAAATCATTTGACGTCAAATTTTAAATGCTAAAATTTATTTAAGGAAGAAACTGAAACTTTAAAAGCATTGCAAAAATAAAATAAAAACAATCAACTTGGGAAATAACGAAAACCCTAATGAACATATTCATTTTAATATATTTTATTAGATTATATTATTAAAAACTTAAAGTTTTTTTTAATTTTGTTGTTTAAATTAGAATGTTTTTTTTGCGCCCGAACTTAGCTATATTTTTACTTTTCTTAATTAATATAAATTACAGGCAAAAAAGTAATATTTTAAATTGCCATTTTTTCTCTAAATACATACTATACATAAGCAGATCTAAACGATTATGTAAAATTAAACACAATTAAATCATTCCGGCTTTCAAACTGTAGTTTTTGAATTTCCGCTGGTCAGACATTCTTAACTGGGAACGGTGAGACAGTGCAATTGTAGCAGTCAAAACTGGCATTCACAGCAACAGCCTAAAAGTATGCATATATTTAAAACACAGATTATTCCTGTAGGATGTGGAAGCATCCATTAATCCATGAAATCCAATAATTTAACCAGAGAACTTAAAAACATAGAGAAGGTGCAAATCGAAATCTGTATGATGGTTCGATTGCGCGGCTAACAGAGCTGATAGAATCACAAAGGGGAATTCGCCGTTCCCGCTGCTATTTAGCAGAATTGAGCACTTTCAGTGGCAGAAATATATGTAAAACGACTGAATTCATGCGAGAATGAATAAAGAGAAATGCTTTGAAGAAAAATATGCAAAGTCACACAAAGAATGTAAAGAAGCATTCTCTGAGACATATACATATGCGTGATCTTGTATCATATGAACCATTTTTTACAGAAAAATTGATAAAAAACAAGTAAGGAAGGGCTAAGTTCGGGTGTCACCGAACATTTTATACTCTCGCACGATAAAGTGATAATCGAGATTTCATTATCAGTCATTTACATATTTTTCAAATACCGTATTTGTGTAAAGTTTTATTCCGCTATCATCATTGGTTCCTAATGTATATATTATACAGAGAAGGCATCAGATGGAAGTCCAAATTGCGTTATATTGGAAGAAGGCGTGGTTGGTAACCGATTTCACCCATATTTTGTACATATCATCAGGGTGTTAAGAATACCGAATTTCATTGAAATCGGTAGAGTAGTTCCCGAGATATGGTTTTTGGTCCATAAGTGGGCGAGGCCACGCCCATTTTCAATTTTTAAAAAAAGCCTGGGTGCAGCATCCTTCTGCCATTTCTTCCGTAAAATTTAGTGTTTCTGACGTTTTTTGTTAGTCGGTTAACGCACCTTTAGTGATTTTTTTCCAAAAAAAATGCAGCCTGTCGCGCTCAATGTGTTCAGCACTTCAATGTGTCGAAACACTGACGCGACGGTAAAGCGCCACAACATTGTGATGTTGGTAGAAAATCCGAGCTGTGCCTAAAGAAACTAACAAAGAACCGCCGATTGTTACCGCTTCCCTTGCTGCTCGAACAGCGACGCCAACAAGCTAGCGTAAATATGTATGTTTTTGTATGAGCTTGCATACATATCGACGCAGATTTTTGCGAGTCACGGAAAAATATTTTAGACAAATATTGTAAATCGACACGGCTATGTTGCCACTTTTGTCACTTCTTTCTGTGAAGAAGTTGTTCAATTTATGATTTTTAGCTTTTGCCATCGTCGCGAAAAGACGCTTTTAGGCGAAGGCATGCTCGGGGAGATCTTACGGCGTCTGTTTCTATGAATGAAGCGAGGTCGCTTGTGGCATATGCGCCTGCGTTTATGAATGAAAATGTTTTTGTTGTAAGATTTACTACATTTGAACTTCGCCAATTTGGCAGCCATATTGACTTGTGGTGCTTTTGCTATTTAGACAATTGTTGTTATTGTAGAACAATGCTTAAAGGTTTTGTTGGCGACATATTCACATGTGTACGCATATGTATGTTTGTATGCTTGTGCATTATTTGTTCGGCAATGTATGCAAATATATGTATGTACATATAAGTATATATGAATGTATGAACATGCAGATCAATGCGCGCGCATGTAATACATTATATTGATAAGTGATAAAATCATGATTTGAATATCTGAATGCGCACATGCGTATACATACATAATAAGATTATGATATGAGCATGTGCAGAGACATAAGAATAATATGATAGAAGATGTATATATGTACGCATATATACATACATATGTATATATTGTTGTGATAAATTTAATTTCTATTAGTAGGAAATATAATATAATACAAAAATATTTATTAGAATAGTATATTATGTAGAAATCACAGAAAATTATTAAATATGCAAGTCCAAATTGACTATAAATACATATATGCATTCATACAAAATTATACTCATATCATAATTATGTTTACATGTCAATATTGAATTGCCGACGGCAAAACGCAAAAGCATATGTATGTATGTATGTATATATTTGCATACATTGCGATTCCCAAGTTGAAAGAAAAATTGAAGCATGAAAATATCACAATGCATACATATGTACATACTTATGTATATTTATGTCTCTTCATATTCTTGGGCATGTGAGACAAGAACATAAAAAATTTGTTTATGTTCTCTGTGTGAACAATTCTTTAAAAACTTTCAAAATAGGCTCCTTCTGCGTCGATGCAGCGCTGCCAGCGCGATTTTCAAGTATTGTAAACATCACGGAAGGTATTCTTCGGAATAGCCTTGAGAGCCGAGGTGCATGCTGCTTGGACTCCCTTTCATCGGCCTTTTCAGGCAAGGAAACAAAAACGGTCCAGGGGGCCACATCTGGAGAGTGGGGCGGCCGCGGAAGCGTTAAGATGTCGGCCTTGTTTAGGTAGCTTTTCACAAGAAAGACGGTGTGAGACGGGGTGTTATCGTGGTGCAAATTTCAATCGGCTGCCATGTCTTGTCGAACCCGATTGACCCTTCGTTTGAGTCTCTTGATGTCAAAAAAGACCATGAGCATCGTTTTCACTTTAGTTTTGCTCATTCCTCCGGTTTTCATTAGCCACCTCTTTTCGGACCTCCAAAAAGGCCTGGTGCCACCGAAACACACCACTTATTGCTAAGGCATCATCTGGGTAAGCCTGACCAGCTGCTTGGTCGTTAGCTAGGAACGCCCTCTACCAAATGCGCGCCCGCTCCTAAGTACAGTCGCTCATCTATAGAAGTAGCAGTCCACGTTATTGGTAGTCAAATTATAAAGGCTTTGTCAAATCAGTATTTTAATTTTTAAGTGGTATATTATCAAGTGAGCTTTGTTTAAATGCTCTGAAAAAGTACCTCCTCATTTACGTAGAAATCAGATGGGCACTATGTTATTTTTGGACCGCATTCTTGCACAAACTGCAGGGATCTCACAGAAAAATATTTATTTTTTTGTTCTTTTTTCATTAACTCTTCGTTGGTATTCTATAGTTCTTAACAGCTTACGAATGAAAATGCTTTCAATTCTATAAATATAAGATGTAAAGCTGCTGCCATGCGCTTGATATTAGTCTCGGCTAGCCTTTAATTTTTAGTCTTCGGACAAACCCATTTACTTCAAGGTGTTTAGATGGCGAATTCCTGATATACATAGGTATCTCACTCCCATTTTCTCCCAGAAAAGTCAAGGTTGTGATAACGTAGTACATATAAAATTAGCTTTTCTGCAATGTAATTTTCAAGTGAAACAAACCTACAATTGCATTTATGTAATATAAGGATACAAAATCCTCTTTAAAAGGGATTTGGTGTTGAAATCAAAAGGAACAAGAACTACTGATAAATACATTCTCGAGCTTATTTTACCATATTTTATGATAGTTAACGTTCATAATAATGCACATATTTAGACCTTGAGCACTGCACATCCATTGCAACATATACAAATGAATAGTGTGCGCACAGTGTGTGTAAAATTAGAATGGCTGCGATAATGGCCAACACAACACAGCACAAGGAACGGGAAAACGGAAGCAAGTTCAAGTGAAGCGCCAAATGGGCTTTCCGGCAGCCACGTTACGACAGCGACGCGCGCAACAATGGCGGCCTTATTGGAAGCGACGGTGCTGCAGCTGTTGGCGGCGTCCATTGTGGCAACACTATTGTTGACACAGTTGGTGAAATGTAATTGTGACGCTGTCAACGCGATTATCAAAGTGTTTGGGCATAGGGAAAAGCCGTTACGTCGCTTATGCTTACTTCATTGTATTTGCTGTTGTTGCAACTACTATTTATGCCAGCGTATGCAGGCAAATGTATTGCAGCACCGAGTGTGAGCAATAAACAGAAATTGTCGTCAGCGCAAGTGCGAAGAGTCGCAGCTGCGCCTCGTTATTGCATCTGCGAAGTGATTACATTCGATTGTATTGTATCGGATTTTGCAAGCGAAATGGCGCAACAAATGATAACTGCATTTTGAGTGCGTAAAAATCGCATGCCACGCAGGATGTCGCGCGGCGCTACTGATTGCGAAATCGTTAGTAATTGTTTTCTAGTTTTCAATGTGCTTATGAATGTACAAGGGGTAACTTTATGAGAAATATTGAAATATTTTGGAAAGCAACTGTCACACCAAATGTTTAAAAAAAAAACTCCTTAGTGTAAAACTTTTCAGTTTTCTCGGCGAAATACTGCGACAAGTAATTTTCACAGGCTTCTATTGAAGCCAACTTTTTACTTTTTCTAAGTGAGTTCTGCATTGACCCAAACAGATAATAGTCCGACGGTGCAAAGTCTGGGCTATATGGTGGATGCATCAAAACTTCCCAATCAAGCTCTCCCAGTTTTTGTCGAGTCATCAAAGATGTGTGTGGTCTAGCGTTGTCCTAATGGAAGACGAAGCCCTTTCGGTTGATCTGTTCTGACCGTTTTTTCGATTGCTTGCTTCAATTTCATCAGTTGTTGACAGTGAAATGTGGAATCAATCGTTCGACTAGGCCGGAGCAGCTTATAGCGGAATATTCCTTTCCAATCCCATAAAACACTCAACATAACCTTTCGAGCCGTCAATCCTGGCTTTGCGACCATTTGTAGAGTTTCACCACGTTTGAACCATGATTTTTTTCACACATTATAGTCGTATTTGATCCACTTTTCGTCTCCCGTTAAAATTCGCTTCAGAAATGGTTCGATTTCATTTCGTTTCAGCAAAGAATCGCAGATGTTAATTCGGTCCATTAAATTTTTCACAGTCATTTGGAACCTAAACATCGGGCTTGTTTTTGTAGCCAGCCTTTTTTAAATGGTTCAAAACCGTTAGATGATGTTTGTTCCTTAGCGATGTTATGGTTGCTTTAGTGATGGTCCAGGTAAATTTTTTCCGTAATGTCATGGGCTTTTTTAACGATAGGTCGACCAGAGCGAGGTGCATCTTTCACATCCAGAACGGAAGCGAGCGAACCAATGTTGTGCTACTGAAACTGATACAGCATCGTCTCCGTAAACTTCACACATTTCATTGGTGGCTTGTCCCTTTTTTATACAAAAATTTCTTTATTATTTATTTTATTATTTTCACTCGTTTTTGAACAGCTGCAACTTTACTTAAAATTTCACCTTTCCAGCATTATATGGTATGACACAATGTGATTGGTAGCACTGGAGATATAGGACTGCAACGACATCTTTTGACAAAATACGAAAAGACTTTTTCGACTACCCAACATATAAAATCTAAGCTCAGTCAAGACAAATCTCTTGAGCACCCCAATGGATGGAATCGGGTGATAACACCCCTCACCAAACATTTTCAAAATCGGACCTAAAGTAATCAAGTCCCAGGTACCAAATATGTGACTTAAGGTACCAGTTCCGACCATTTTTTTTTTAAATATCGGTAAACCTGTAAGATTTCTTATGGAAATTCGGAGAAAACATTTTTCTGATAATATTGTAGTATGCTAAAAATAGGTTGAATTTTATTAATCATTTCTTTAGTATTTTAGTTTGTAAATAAATAAATAAAATAAATAAATTTTATGTTTACCTTCTTCCAATCCACCTGTGTGTAGTTCTGATGGAGCCTGGCCCACATTGACATGAGCATCACTTGGCTTCTTTGAAAATTCTCTATCTCTTGATTCGGTGCGCGCTTCCAGAGTAAGCTTCACTACTTTTCATCGAACGCGCTCACATATTTTCCTATTTTGGCAGCATTTTGCCGCTTACTTGTGCGAGAAACGGCGCCATTTTTGAACGTGTGGAGCTGCATTCACTCCAAATTTTTTTCCTATTTCTCTAGCACTTCGAATTTCGTTTGAAATGTTTGATTTTTTACCCATTTCCTAAAAGGAATGTTTTTCATTCCTTGTATTGTAAAGCTTCAGAAAACTTAAAAAAAATACTTATCTAACAAATAAAACTCTGGAATCTATGAAAAAATAGTTGAGCACTTATGAAAAAATTCGATTTCTTCCACTACGCCACACAATTTATCTCTGATGAGTCTGAAATCACAAATGCTAACTCCAAGTAAAATGAACATTTCAATATGATTTGTTAAGTCCCGCTAATTGCAACGGTATATTTTTTTGTGTATTTGACAAGGAGTAATATGTAGTGCACAGCCGACATAATGCTTCAGCAGTGGAAAAAAGTCAAATTATTTGCCTAACAAGCTTCACTATAATATTTCGTAATTTTTATACATATGTATATTAGGGTGATTCAAAAAAATTTTTATTTTTTTTTCAATTGGTACTCGCAAAAATAGGTTCTTAGACACCTCTTAGAAATCCTCTCCAAATATGAGTTTTTAATTGTAACGGGAAGGTCCTCCGCCTAACGGTTTTCTATTTTTTTCTTATTATCAGATAGAAAAATTTATATCTCGCTTCCAACTACTTGAAAAAATATCTTGTTAATTAGGTTTTGTAGGAGTTGAATTGAATGCTCTAAAATATGGTCTCTTATGATTTTTTCGTAAACCCAATCGTTTAAAAGATATTAACGGTTGAAATTTGACTATTTTTGGAAAAATTTTTTATTTCTTATGAATTTTATAACTCAATGAAAAAAAATTATTATGAATAGATTTTTGAAGAGGCTTTCTTAGAGGTGTCTAGGAGCCTATTTTTCAGAGTACCAAACGAAAAAAATTTTTTTTTTTGATCCACCCTAATATGCATTGATGTTTGACGATGAATATCTCGTAAACGCTTAACTTAATCGAAATATCATAGTAGACCATTTTTATAGAGCAGTAAATTTCCTACAAAACTATGTATTTCATCATTCATAATAATTTTTTTTCATTGTGTTATAAAATTAATAAGAAATAGAGAATTTTTCCAAAAATAGTCAAATTTCAACCGTTAATATCTTTTAAACGGTTGGGTTTACGAAAAAATCATAAGAGACCATATTCAATTTCCTACAAAACCTAATTAACAAGATATTTTTTCAAGTAGTTGGAAGCGAGATATACATTTTTCTTTCTGATTATAAGAAAAAATAGAAAACCGTTAGGCGGAGGACCTTCCCGTTACAATTAAAAACTCATATTTTGAGAGGCTTTCTTAGAGGTGTCTAGGAACCTATTTTTGCGAGTACCAATTGAAAAAAAAAAAAAAAATTTGAAACACCCTAATGTATATATTTATTATATCTCTAATGGGTTGGCGGGTACCGACAAAACTTTCGGTAGACATCGTATAACTTACAAATTTTGCTCCTGAATGTATTTCCCTGGCTTTGATCCTGGTAAATTGCAAGAGTATGAAATGTTCCCAAATTTAGCCTTTCCTTACTAGTTTTGTGTGAATTAGTATTTCGTTAATGGATATGCGTCTTACATCTTGTGTCCGATTTTCAAATATCTGGTTGGCTTTATGCCGTATATCACGGTCTATATGTACATTGTCTTAGCAAAATGAACTGAACTTCTAATATTGGATACTAGTAATAACCCCCGATAATCGGGGGACTCCGTTATTTAAAATGAAAAAAACTCAATTTATTCAAGTACTTCATGGAAAACCACATTCGTAGTGGTTTTATTTTGGTCGTAAGTCTTAACTTTGATATCTTGAGAAGATCGTACTCGACTCAATGCGACATACAGCTGGCCATGCGTAAAACAATCCTCCTTGAGGAAAACACCAACTTTTGCTAGAGTCTGCCCTTGAGATTTGTTTACTGTTATTGCGAATGCTACAATTATTGGAAATTAGCGACGCTTTTAAAGGAAGTGTTGATTCGCTGGGCTGTAAATTTATACAGGGCAATAAAATTTGTTTCCCTTGTGATTCACCGGTTAAAATTTCGACCTCCAAACAATTACAATGTAGTGCTTTTACTATCAAGCGAGTCCCATTGACCAACCCTTCATATGTATTAAGATTGCGGATTAACATCACAACTGTTCCAACCTTAAGCTTTAACTCATAAGACGCTACTCCACTGAAATTAAGGGAGTTTAGAAATTCTGTAGGGAATCCGACATGCTCTTGAGGATCTTCAGAAACGACAGTATCCACGCTATAATATACCCTTTCTTCACCGGGCAACATATTTACTATTTCGCTATTTATTATCGTACAGTGATCATTTTTTGGACACAAAATTGCCCGATCCTTCAAATGGTTTTGACTAATAACACCAGACTAAGGCTGAAATACCTAATCTACTAAATTTTCATTTAGCAAAATTATCTCTTCTGGTATATTGATTTTCGACTCTGGAGAGAGCTCTTGACCTTCTCCAACACGCAAAAGAAAACTGTTGTATAAGGATTCTTTAGAACGCAAATTCGTTGAGAGTTTCAGACACCTAAAAAATTTCCAAAGTGAGCACCGTTTCAAACAATTACCAACTATAGCGGCGCGTGAGCTATTGGGCATCACAGGAAGAACTTGCCTGAAATCACCACCTAATAAAATAACCTTTCCACCAAAAGGTATTTCATTTTGGTGAATATCACGCAATAATCGATCTTAGCAAAAGTAGCATGCTAATTCGGCGAGCATTGCGATTTTCTTCTCTGGCCCTCTGTTCCTCTTCGCGTTCAACCTGCGCCATATGCTTATACTCATTTGCAGAGGGGTTAATATTTGAAAGCATTTCGTGGATTTCTCTCAGCAAATACCTATCGCAGTTTGAATTATGTTGTGCCCTTATATCAGTTGCTTGATCCTTGTCAAGAATAAACAGCTGGGCGTAGGAGGATTCTGTAGGATGATCTGCATGCAATGGACCTACCCTATGATATATTGATCCAAGTATTCGGAAGCAATATGGTCCGCGCCCTGTAGGCTCCGCAATTTTCGAATGCGATGATGCAAAAGCAAACGAACTATTTAGTTGCCGAATATTCTCCAAATAGTGTCCCCGCCAAGAGCTCAAATCATTTTCTAACACAGCTTTCAAAAACACGTAATTCTTGAAGTTTAACTTTTCCGCCATGACAACATGTCGTAAAGCCATTTCTTACCTAGTAACAATTTCAACCAACTATTAAGACAATAAGTATGTATATACATATATTACGAATATAAAACAATGAAAAGTACAGGTACCTTTTCACTTCCGAAATGTTTTGCTTTGCAGTGTAAACATATATTAGTCAAACCCCCAAGCGAACTATACTCCGGAAGAACTACGGAGTTTAGAGCAGCTTTGAAATAACTTGCCATAGATCCTGCATGACTACGGCTCTAATAAAACAGGTCAATTCAAATACATACATACATTAACAATTAAAAATTCTTTTTTATTTATAACATTCACTTCTTCTCTTCGACTTGTTAAACTCCTTTTTCGTCTAATTCGCCTTTGGTTTGGCATTTTATTTTTAATAATTAATCTGAATCTGAACTGAAATTCGATGTAGTATGTATGTATGTATTCGCTGGTAATAGCCGCCTTGACTTTTGGAAGAAAACTGAACTGACTCAAAGCTTACCTAACGCAATAACACTGCTAGATTTTGCACTTGCGTCTTCGCCCATACATATGTATATACATACATATGTTTGTAAGTATGTATGTGTGAATATAAAACAAAGTAGAGTGCGCATGTCAAAGCGCAGTGTTCCTTAGCTCGTACATATTCGTGCAACATAGAAGAGAGCGCATGTCAAATCGTAGATAGCGCCTTAGCGCATGCATATGTATGTATGTATGTACCAGTGCACATGCCAATGCAAACATTTGTAATTTGTAATATTCGTCATTCTCTTATTGTCATAGATAACTTGATTAGAATCTCTTTTCTTGCTCTCTCGCTTGCAGCTGATCTGTTTTCTGAGCTGGCAACAAAACACAATCAGCGTGCCGTCAACCAGCAGTTAGTGAAAAAGGCGGGATGCCAGAAAAGCAGCGCTATAATTACTTGACAAAATTAGTGTGAAATGAAACTGTGCGAACATATTTTGGCAAAATAAATGTTTATGTAAATTAATTAATGATTTTGCATTTTAGCATTTACATATACATATATGTATGTATGCATTTTCAAAGTGTTTAATTTAGTGTTTTGTATAATTTATTAAATACCCAAGTTAATATTTTTCAGCAGTGGCATCATTGGCAAATGTTAAAAAAATGCGAGTTTTGGCAGCTCTCTCTCGCACCAAAGAGTCTCGTATCAAGTTATCTATGCTTATTGCAGTGGTCGGCATGAGAGGATCTGTCACTGTGTTGGTGAGCACGAAAAAAAAGTAGCCCAGTGAGAAATTGGAATTAAATTTAAGCAAATTTTATAAATATTTATTAGTATAATGAAAATTATCACAATGTCTTTTAAGGATATTATTCCCTATTATCTTTAAAAGACTTGGAACATAAAAGGCATTGCATGGCACCAAAGCCATTTAGAGTCATAAAATTTTTCTCGCAGGGCAAATTTGCTTTGCCCTATAGTCTTGCGTGATGTTAATTCATTGCTGGCTCGACAACGACTGAACGACAGAGCGTAAGCGTACGTATGAAGTTAGTTTGCTCAATTGTGCTAAGAAATGCCGACCACTGGCTTATTGTCATTTTGCTACCGAGCAGATAACATTGTTGTTGTTAGATTTCGCACTTGCGCCTTTGCGTATGTGGGTATGTGTGTAACGAAAGCAAATGACAGAAACATTTTTAATTATTCATTCTCTTACATATATGCTCTTTTCTGTAGAAGCGCTGCTTAAATTAGCTTAATGTAAAAATTGAAGAACTTTAAACGCAAATATATCAAAAGCGGTTCAATGAATTTAAAATCTGTAAAATTTGTGCAAAGTTTCAGATCGCACACTTTAATTTGATGTATTATTTGTCTCAGTACGTTTTGCAGATCTCTGGAAATAAGCGCCTTGTCTTAGAATAATATATAGATATTATAGTTTAATGCCGAAATTGAAATTGTGTGAAATTATAATACTTTATCTACATAAAAAGTATTTTTTGTAGACATGTGGTTTTCAAATGAATGACTCTATAGCGTTCCAGCTTTATTTTCGAAGAAATAAGAAACAATGTTTTTCCTGGCCCTTGACCAACCAGTGATTTTTATTGAAGATAAGTGATCATCTCGTTTTGGTCCCATTCACCGAACGTGTGAGGTGTTTGATGGTCGCTTGGCTTCAGTCCTGGCAAGAGTTGAATGCCATCACCTTTAAATTTTTAACTTTTTATTAATAATCTATGGACTCTAAAAAATGTCCTCTGTTTTCTTGTATATCCCAGCGAAAAAAATACCCGGAAATGTAAATAAAACGAGAAATATTTAATAATTTATCAATTCTCATTTCCTCACCTTCAAATTAATCCCCACCAGATGTGATGCACTTATGCCAGCGATTCCTCCAGTCCTTGAAATACCCTTCATAAGCAATTTTTGGGATGTCAGTCAGCTCCTACAGCGAATTTTGTTTAATCTCTTTGATCGACTGAAAACGGGTTCCACGGAGCGGCAATTTCAGTTCGGGGAACAAGAAAAAGTCACACGAACCCAAATCGATGGTATTCATTGCGTCTATGGCTTTTAATTCGGTCACAATCATGGCTCGATGCGATGGTGCCTCAATACTTTTATATACCGTCTGTCCCTCCGGAACAAGTTTATGATGCAGCAAACCACGAATATGGAAAAAAACTTTGGCGTGTTGTTTTTTTTTTTTGTTTTCTGCTCGTTTTTTTTCTCCGCTCCAATGATTGTTGCTTTGTTTGCATGTCAAAATAATAAACATATGTCCTAACGACAGTTATGATGCTCTTCATGGATGTGTGAGCGCAATTAGCTCGAACACGCATGTCCAAAGAGACCTGTTTACGGTACTCTTTTTGAAAAAAATTCAGCTTTATTGGGACGAGTCGAGTAAACACACATGTCATACCCGAAATATCCACCAAAAGCAAGCTTGAGGGTGACGACTAATCAAAAATCATTAATTTTATAATTTTATTCCTTACATACCAAAAAAGTTATATGGAAGGATATAAATATATATTGGTACCTTACAAAGAGAGGCGCACATATTATTCCCATTTTAAACCAAAATCAAGCGAACGGTTAGCCAACGGGTTGGGTAACTGTAAACTCTCTAGTTAGCGGATTCTGCTGCTTCTAGTTTTCTTTACGCAACGATATAGAATACTTGTATGTAGTATAAGAAGCTTGAAGTTAGTCAAGAAAGTTTTCACCAACTTTTGTACCGTCCAGCTTAGTTTCGCTGTTTCGCGCTGACTTTCCGTAGTACTTTGTAAACAAATTTCCGAGTGCGTTTGCTAATTGCAACAAAACGTGGCAAAGAAACTTTTTAATGTTTACGAATTGTTGCCACTTCTTGTTTCGGTTCTATTCACTGATGGTTGCGAAAAATGTATGTACATCCAATGGTCGTAGAAAAGTTTAACGGAAGTATGCGTGTGTCATGCTGAGTTGGCGGTCTTCTACACGGAACAAATGTGCGCTAATTCAGACATTACTCGCTGTTATATTTCTGCTCAAAATAAATTGACATTGACAGTCCCTGAATTGTATTTAGATTGTAATTAATTTAATGAAAAGAGTTACGCGGAATAGTTTGTGGCTAAACTAATTTATTATCAATTAATTGTTGCGTTAGTAAATTAAGTCAATGGTCAAAATTGTAATGGATTTTTCAATAAGAGCGCTGCAAAATTCTTTATTCTTGCGAAAGTACATTCGAAGCCATTATGTATGGAACTCGATTTCTTTTGCGTGGTCACCATGAGCGCGCTTTCAGAAGTCCACACGCTGAACTCAATTTTCGACGGCTTTCAAGCATAAATCGGCCGATACTGCTCCAATTTTACGATCGATATTCGTACGAAGCTCGACTTGATGCAGCCCCACAAAAAATTGTCTAACGGCGTCAAATCGAACGACCGAGGCGGATCCTGTAAGGATGTAGGCCAAGATCTTTTCGCAAAATTCGCCCTAATGACGTCACAGAGATGGCCAACGCTTGAGAACGAGACTGATTTGTGTCTTCCTCAATTGATGCGCTAGAGGCAGCAATATTCTCGACACTACGGGCACGTCTTTGTCTCACTGGCACGGGAACATTTTGTACTGTGCCTGTGGATTTACACTAGACGCTCAATTGTTCATTTGACAGGACGATTAAGATGACCATAAATTGAACGTAGCGCTTTTATAGTTGAGACCACTGACTCCGAATTTCAATAGTAAAATTTAATAATTTCGACTCATTGTTGAATCGTATATCTTTCATTGCATTAACATTTTCTTTGTTATTCATATATATTATTTTCCTTATATTTTATAGTTCATTATCATAGTATAATAAATTCCATAGCATTCCTCCATCATCATCTCATACCTTAAACGTTATATTTTCTTTCTACCGCCTTTGGACCCAGCTGCATTCATTGACATACTATAAGTTAGCTAGCTTTCACAACTTCGTTTTTGCTCTTTATTACTTTTAAAAGCAAACCAAAAAAATTAAACAAAACTTTAGAATGTCGACCACAAGCTTTTGATGGGTTTTGTTCAAGTTTTTTCCGTACTCGCAACGAAGCCAGTACCCACCTTTGTTGAACTTTTATTTGTAGGCATGAATATCTTTAATGACTTTGATCGACTTTCCAAACACTTAAACATTTTGTGGTGTGTTTTCTGTTTTTCTTTGGGCCATTACTTCAATTAAATTACAAGTTCTATAGGTAAATAGGCAAATAATGCAAACAAGTGGATATACATATGTTTAGTTAAGTTTATTTATTTATTCTCAAATATACTAACATTGCCAACAATGTAAACCGTTACAAGTTCACCCGAATCTATTACAAAATACAGCAAAAGTTACAAATTAAACGAGTGTGTTCTACCATATTTACAATCAACATCATACATCTCAAGAATTGTGCTCAAGGTATCAGGCAAAAGTTATTTTTGAAAACAAAATGCGGAATATTAACTATTGAATTATATAACTACGTATTCATGGTAAAATGTTTACAAACATAAGCAAAATCATATTAGTTATTATTGTGGGCTGATTGCGCTATACCAAAGGGTGTGTTTAGTTCTGATAAAATATCTCGTAAAGGATAGGAAGAATATGTGGGCCGATTTCATTAATTTTTGCTCTCTATTATATGAGTATAGCATTCTCATTTGAATGATACACCGGCTTATTTGAAAAGTCCCCAATCTGACATATAGATGACACCACTTGAATTAAATCCATATGATTTTTAGTTAGCACTTCTGTCGGATCATTAGTTTGTGAATTACATAATTTTTATGAAGCAACTTTTGTTATTGTGAAAAATGGTAAAAAAGGTCCACAAAATAATTTTGGGTGACCATAAAGAGAAGTGGTTCGAGATAATCTAAAGAAAGCAAACCCGAGTTTTTGCGTTGTTATGTGATAATGGATAAAACATAGACTCATCATACCACTCTGAAGTTCAATCGACAGTTATCCGAGTGCACAGCACGCGATGAACTCGCTCTAAAGCGTGGAAAAAACGCAACATTTGGCTGCCGTCAGTCTATGACTACCGTGAAAAGGGAAGGACCATCAACAGCAACTATTACATAGCGTAATTGGAACCTTTGAGGCGAGATCGTGGAAAAATGGTTGCATTTGAAAAAAAAAAGAAAAATAATCGTGTCATAAGTCAGTGAAAAAAAACAAAAATCCATGAATTTGGCTTCGAATTGCTTACGCATCCACCGTATACTACATACGTGGCCTCCAGCAACATTTTCCTGTTCTCAGATCTCAAAAGAATGCACGCTGGAAACAATTTTTCGTAGATTGAAGAGGGGATCGCCGGCACTGAGGCCTATTTTGAAGCAAAGGAGAAATCGTACAACAAACTTGGTTTCGAAAAGACGTAGGGTCGCTATAATGAATGTATCACCCCTGTAAGCAACTATATTGAATAAAAAGTGATTTTTGCCCAAAAAATATGTTTTTCTTTCGTGGAAGCGGGACTTCTTAATTGACATTTTATTACATACATATATAGTATGATTGATTTCAAACCTTAAGCTCAACTTTTTCAAAAATACTCGACTCGAAAAACTAGGGCACCAAGTGGTGGTATGTTTTTAACTTCTGAAGTTTTCAATGAGACATTACTTCTTTGGAGTATGGAGTGTACTTTTGACAGCTGCTAATTGATTTATATTCAGTTTCATAATGTACAGACTTACTCGGGCAAATTTATTTATGGAAACATCTTGATTTGCATTGTAAAAAAAAAATTAATTAAAAAAAATTCATTACAAATTTAAAAATCTCATACCTCAAAGCGGATTATTCATAAAATTACTCTCTGTAATTATCTCGATTGTTATTATACAAAGTGTGAAAAGTAAAAAAAAACGATTTTAAATAATGACTTAATATGCTTGAAAGTAATTGGTTATTCAAACGTCGCTCATACTCGCTATAATCACAGTGCAAATGCGTTCTATAAGTGCGTCGGCTATTTGCAAGTAAAGGAAATCACTTAAACGTGCATATGAATTAGTTGCGATTAACCAATATGCAAGCGTGTGAAGTCGCACCAGCTATTCATATTCTAACTAGTTTAAGCACATGGAACGTGTGTACTTGAATCATGAATATTGCGTATACGCCCAGGATAGCCGCCGCTAATAACCTATAATTGGTGTAGAGGCTTTGCACTACCTTGCTGACTTATTCAATTTAATTATATCATCCGGCTGGCGTGTGCAAGGTGCTTCAATTAATATTTTCAAAGTTAATGGATTATGCCGAACACATTGGTCACTTAGCCTGGAATGAGATTATATTGAAACGAGCACAAATTTTAATACAAATGCTAGAATTATTCATTCAGCAACCCCATAATATATTTCAGATGATTTTTTTACATTTCGCTGAGTTGAAACAACGGACAGAAAAAGCTTTAATAATTAATAATATCAAGCCTTCGGGTATATTTCGTCATGATCTAGGAGAGATGTATATTGAATCGCAATACTCGTACGGGGCGCAGCTCGGCCAAATATAGTTGTTATATTATAATATTCTATGCGTACAATGTTTCTATCAATGTCGATTTCGCATTGAGCAGCTTGCCCCTGACCACATTAGCTCATGTATGACCGTCGTTGGATGGGTTTAAGCTTCACTCATACATGTTTGTGCTTTTAGCGTTACTAATGGACGTTCGCTGTTGGCCACCCACATTATTTGCTTCGGATTGCAATGTCAGTGATCATTTCGGCATGTTATTCTATATGTAAATTATACGGAATATGCTCTGATGAAATATATGTTCTATATTTATGTACATAATTAAATACTTTCCTCCTTAATTTATTTATTTAATTTTAAAGCAAAGCAGAGGTTAAAAATAGTTCAAAATAATACGAATATAAATATACAGAATTTGATATAGAGAGGAACAGTCTTGCCTGCAATAGAAGCATTTTGAGCTCATTTCCATTAATAACTATACCCCAGTATGCATGTCAAAACCAGTTTTTAATCGACGTTATCTATCGAATGGCCCATGAAACAAATCGCTTCGGCGAGGTGGGAAATGGTCATTAGTTTAAGTGAGCTTTCAAGAGAGTATTGCTATGAATAAGGCGTGGAAGACTGTTAGTCCTCTAGCAGGTAAAAAGGGAGGAGATTGGCGATCTGGTTTACATATGGTCGACTTGATGGAAATGGTGAACAATTGTGGTAAGAGTGGTTGTCTTTCTATAGCAAAGACAAAATTTGGGGCGTCAAATCTGATTACAAAAAATGTTTCAAAGCAACCTGCGATATTCAGTATAATTTTAAAAAACACAAGACATACAGATGGAGATAAAAAACTAACCAAATTCGGTATACATAGTTCGTGCTATATGTACTATATATAGGATATTAGTATTAGATACTGATCGAAATAAAGATTTAAAAAACCAATATCCGAGTTTTTTTTAATGAAGACAAATGATCTTACGTAGACCCACTACAACTATAACCATGCTAGTTTGTTTTTTTGAACGTTTTCGTTGAAGAAAAATATGTGGAATAGTGTTATTAAATATATTGCTTATCTGAAGCTTAAACATTAATCATCAAGTCATGCCTCTGGTTTCTCATCTTCGATTTTTTTTTATCACCCAACACGTTATTTACCTTCGTAGCTAAAATTACCATCGTGTAAACCATTTTTCGCATATTCGCTTAGCTAGAGCATATTCTCTTTAAAGTTTCACTAAAGTGAGCGGACGCTCGCTCAAGACTTTTTTCATATTAAAGTAATAAAGAAGAACTCTTTCCAAAACACTTTTTTGGGAAAAAGTTCGACATATTTGAGTAAACAGAAATGAATGATATATACTCACGCACTTTCAATGTAATAATACTTAATTTAATTATAATTCAATCAAATTTCTCCATCTCTTTCATAAACCGAACGAATACATAAGTAGTCATAGACCCAATATATGGTATGTACAATATCGATTTAAAAATCGCCCATTGCTCTATGAAAATCATATTCTAGGGATCAAAATAAGAAACTTTGCCGAAGGAACCATACCTCTAAAACGAATTTTGTTGTCCCCCAATTTGGGTCGAACTTTTGGGTAGGGGCAAATTTTGAAAAATCCCACTTTGACCCATTTAGAGTGCTCCAATCGAGTCCAAATGTATGACCGACCCCTACTAACTTTGGACGGCCGATCCACCCATGCCAGTGGCACATCCCCTGGAACTCCCCTGGGGGTTCCCCATACAATCATTTAAAAAAATCACCATTTTTGCCCTTTACATGAAAAAATCAGCTAAATGGCTATGTTTTTTCTTTATTTTTATTTATTTATTTATAATAATATCTATTTGTTCTCTTAAGAAATTTATTTAGTCAGAACATATGTAAATGAAAAAATTAATTTAAGTGAGTAATAGAAAAGAAACTAAAAAAATTATTGTTTGAAGTCTTTTTTACTTTCAAGTCTGGGCAATTTCGCACGGCTCTCTAATGTCGTCGCCATAACAGCCTCTACATTTTCCGGTATAACCCGTTTGGAAACGCTAGCTAGCAATTGAACATGTCGTTCCGTTCCTTGTATGTGTGATGGAATTTTTGGATCATTAAACGGTGGATCATCTTGATTTAAATATTCTTTCAATGTATCGTACGGAATGCTTCTCGTGAATGGTGGTTCAAATGCGATATTTATATCATTCAAATTGATCATTTCCGTATAACTTGTGCAATTAAAGTTTACATCTGGTTTTTTATAAACTCTAAGTTCCATTTACTCGTCAACATCGGTTCGATAGCGTACAATTTTCTTGATGGCACAGTCGCGCTTTTCTTTCCTATCATCAAACAACATTGATAACAAGATATTTTCCAAATGCGCATAATATGAATTATCTTTAATTACTTAATTGACAATTTTGCGTAAACGAGGTTCTAGAAATCGTGACCAACCAATGAACTTGAAAAATAATGCACTGCCGTACACGACAGAGCTGTAATACTTGATATTGAAGTACATTGGCACATAACATTTAATTATAAATTCAACCAGAATTCTTAAATTTGCATCTGGATTTTCCGTTGTCACATATAATCGCAATAATCTAGCGGCCTTGGTGAGCCACCGAGAATGTACAATTTTCCCTGGTTTGATGTTAGCCAGATCCACCGGAACCACGCCGCTAGAAATTGCATGGGCCATGTCGTATAAGTACTTCGAATCGGTGGAAAATTCTTTTTTTTCTGGAGCAGGGGGCATATTTTGCAACTCAATTTTCTGGAAGCCGTCCACCACCTAAAAATATATAATAATAAAATAATTAAAAATGGTTGACAATTATAATAAATGAGTGATAGCAATAACTTACCGGAAGAGTTTTACAAGTTTCGATTTGACGGCTCAGTTTTTCGGTTGCCGATCTTGGGCCAGTGCTGGTTGATTTATCCAAAGCTTCAAACAAATGCCGAAACGGAAGTTCGTTGAAGTGTAGAAGGCAAACAAACCAATGCAATGGTCTTTTTAACAGCAATTCGAATTGTCGTATAATTCCACCGTGTGGACCAGTGTTTGTTGGCTCACCGTCAGTGCATATTCCAATTAATGTATCCAGTGATATATTTTTATCGTTGAAAAAACCATTTAATTTGGTTGTTTTGTATTCAGCGGTTTCATGTTCCAGTCTTACATAACCAATCAATTCAGAATTGGGTTCTCTCAAAATAACAAGATGAGGTTCTTTTACCATCCTAGTATGATACTTCTCATCAATTTTATCTATCGTTAAAGTATCATCTTTTCTGCCATCGAATGAAAACGCTAACAAATTGGTATCATCTAACCGTTTGCGAAGCACTTCTTGTCTGCATTTCTCTTTTTCTCTGCGAACTTTCGATTTATCCATGATGAGAGGTTTCCCATGCTTATCTTTAATTTTAAAATCTTGCAAAAGAGCGGTTCCCAATGCTGATGCTACTCTGTCAGGCACACCAAATCTGTCACATACCAAGGCAAAGTTAAAACAATCGTATCTCTCTGTGTATTGTGAACTTGTGCTTCTATCCATATCTTCTTGAACCGGTGGCGGTGCGTATGTTGAATCATCGGGATCTTGGTATGTTGGCATTGATGACATAGACGTTGCTCCTTGCTCTTCAGTTTCCATCATAAATGCATTCATTGTTAGTCTTCTCTGATTATGTTGATCGTGCATGAACTCTTTGAGGCGTTCGGGAACCCAGCCGCATGCACATGGAGCTGCCTTCAAATCGCATTTACATGTTCCAATGTAAAAAATTGTTTCCAGAGATTTTACATACTCTGTAAATTGTTGGGTGTTGTTTCTTCTCTTGATTTGCTCTTGATACTTGTCAAGCAATTTATTCAATTTATTACATACACTTTTTTCAGCATTATTTCCATACCAAGTTTTTCCCAAATTCCAATCAACTTATCTTGTACTTGAATAGTGAATGATTTATGGGAAAACTTTTTTTGTTCTGTTTTAGCACGTTCGCTTAAGTAAAAATAATATCTCAAGATATCCAGATGGGTTGGTAAATTAAGATCAGTCAAATCAGTAGACACACCAAAAACAGTAACATCATGCTTGGGTATATGACTCATTGGGTTTTCGATAGTTGTTGATGTAGTTGCTTCATCTTGCGGTGTAGAGGATGGTGGATTCATTGTAAACTTTTTGATTTGGAATGGTCACTTCACTTATTATTTTTTTGAAATACCATAGTGGTTATTGCTTTAGTTCTCCTCACTTTCAGAGGTAATAAGAATGAAATGGTAATTTCAATTCTATTTCAAAATTTGCCCCTACCCAAAAGTTCGACCCAAATTGGGGGACATCAGAATTCGTTTCAGAGGTATGGTTCCTTCGGCAAAGTTTCTTATTTTGATCCCTAGAATATGATTTTCATAGAGCAATGGGCGATTTTTTTGCCTCCCCACAAATCGACCCGGCCTAATATACATATATATGTAAAAGAATAAAGGTGGCTGAAAACAGCCTTTCCTGTTCTCCATGCAATAGGGTCATATTCATAAAACTTCGTAAATCGTACTAACTTTCATGGAAACAAGAAAAAAAAAACATTATCTTCGGTGCAACCGAATAACATTCACAAATACAAAAGATTTCTTACAAGAACTTAATTTTTATCGTTCGGTTTATTTGGCAGCTTTCTTCGGAGATTGCACTGCTGTCACAATATCAATACAATAATTCATTCAAAATTTCGTCAAGATATCTCGTCAAATGAAAAGGTTATCCATACCAGTATTTGATGATCGTTGCTTCTTCAGGAGAAAAGGACGTGAAACAATTTTAGATAATTCTTAAGAAATGTGAGACTTGTTTGCATACATATATACGGACTTGCGAACATGGCTAAATCGTTTCAACTCGTCGCGCTGCTCAATTATTGGTATATGTATCTTATAGGCTCCGATGAGACTTTTTTGGCAACTTACCCTGTTCAGGGTAAAAAAGTCCACTAGTATAGCGATGAACTTATTTGATTTTTGACGATAAAGATTTATCAAGGGACAGTGTTTATCGTTGGTTTGGTAAATGTAATTAAGGTCAAAGGTCACACCAAGACGAATTTCGTGCAGGTCGTCCAAAATTCATTGTTGTTTCGGTAACAATCGATGCTGTGTGCAAACTGATATCGCAAGATCGTCATAGACCAGTTGTGAGATTAAGCCAGTTATAGGCATTAGTGGGGCCAACACACATTCAATATATTATAGCATGAACATTTGATTGTAGGAAAATCTTTTCACATTGGATCCCGTTTATCGTTCATAAAATGACGCATGTCGATTGGTTGAGACAAATGTTAGAGAATACGATAGCTATGTTTCAAAACACGTCTATGACAGTGTAACAGGTGATTAATGGGTGTTTCAAAATTAGTCGAAAAGCTGAAAATTAGAAAAAAAGCTGTTTGCGTACGTAGTATTCTTAAGCAAATTGTTGCCTGTTTTGGTAAAGCTGGACTTGTCGCAACTATTCTACCAGCGAAGACGGATCACTCTTCTCCACGAAAATGTGAGTTCTCACTCATCGACTGAAACAACTGCATATTTGAGCACTTAAAACATCGATTTAGGGTTAGGTTAGGTTAGGTCAATCTAGTAGGCCATCGAGCAACGCATGGACCGGTTTTGGTCCTTTGCGAAACCAGATGCAGTTGTGTTACTAGGAACGAATCTTAACAGACTCTCTGACCCCACTCTCGATAACTCTTCCAGTGTATCATACCGTTCGGACTCCAGATGCTTAGAACTTAGTATTGCAAATGCGGGACAAGTGCACAAGAGATGATACATTGTTGCCCAGGTGACTTGCTATAGACATTTCCTGTCGCCTTCTCGATCTGTCAGCTCCATTCTGCGCGCGTGTGTCACCACCAGACAGTGACATGATCCTACAGTCTGTTCTATCGAGCACCAATAGCAATTTTATGTACTTCCGATCTACCGTTTTGCACATGACTTTAGCAAGTTTACATCCAGGCATTTGTCGTATAGACAATGCATGGGTTTCCCAATGTTAATCACGTTTTACCATTCTTTGCCATCTCGTCCACTATTTCATTGTGCCTGGAACCCAGTAGAAGTGAAGTTGCTTTCTTTTTCTATGTTTGCTTTGAATCTTTTTCCCAATTGAAAAGTGGGATCAGTCTGTGTTTGCCAAACAGCCATTACCCACCGAGCTATGCCCGAAGATTCTATATGTAGTAGTCATCCCGGCGACTTTTCTGTGCAAAAGAAGTGAAAGAGAAGCGAAGAATTGTATAGGTAGTAGATTTAGTACTATCTTGAAGCTCCCGTTATGCACAGCCCAGCGAGTCTCTGAAACCTTACCATTGGTTTCCGGTAGGTAGATTCCCGTACGCCTGTTTACTATACGACTGTACCGTGGAGCAGAAATGGTCTTACAAGGGCTGTGCAGCATCAGTGCATGAGAGAGAAAGTAAGCCCCCAGGTTGTTCCGAGCATCTGCCTACACGCATATAAAGCATTGATAGCCTTCTTCATTCTTTCTTTCACATTGTACTTCCACAGCAGTTTGATTTCAAAGACTACACCAAGGTACTTGGTATGGTCCTTGAGAGAGAGTTGTGCCCCATTTATCGAAGGGACCCCTTCAAAGTTCTAATTTGTGACCGAAT
The DNA here is from genome assembly GCF_016617805.1 of Bactrocera tryoni. Taxonomy (NCBI): domain Eukaryota; kingdom Metazoa; phylum Arthropoda; class Insecta; order Diptera; family Tephritidae; genus Bactrocera; species Bactrocera tryoni. Next base: position 57,505,267 of record NC_052502.1, on the reverse strand, counting down.
GACTTCTTAAGTACATAGGTACTAGGTGATAACGTCTCAGGCTTCAAACTGAAAGTTTAAAGATCTGCAATTGATTTTGACATTTGCTTCCGTAACTTATCCATCTGTTACATCTCTCTGCCGTTACTTCCATACGGTCTACTTTGTCAAAATAGAGCTCCAATAATTATATAATATACCCTAAATTTTTTTTATAATGAGATAATTTGAAGCACTTGCGAGAATGCTATTCAACTCTAGCCTATTCGAAGTTATCCATTCCTTCCTCATTTAATTTTTTTCAGATATCTCATTAGAAATGTATTTAGTTAGCCAGAATTGGTATTCCACAAATTGCGCTATCATGAGCATACAACAGGTCCTTTCCATATACATATGTATACATGTTTGTCTGCATGCCCCGAACTTCGCCACAAACTATTCCTGGGTGCAAGGGCAACTGCTATCGTTAGTGTGCGTTCGTCCTCTCAGGTATGTTTGTCTGTTTGCTTGATTGCTGTTTGTTTTGTCGGTATGCAAATGGCGTAGGTGTGTTAGTGTGTGTGTGAGTGCCGGTGTTTGCCATTGCAAGTTTTGGTCTCGCTTGACATTTTCGCAACACCGCTGGGCATTTCGGTTGATTTTCATTTCATTGTAGCCTTGTACCAGCCAAATGGCGACGGGTGCAATCTTTGTTTCACCTCTGGCTATGGTGGCAATTACTGTTGTTATTGATGTTGTTGGTAAGGTTGTACTTGTTGTGTATGCAATGGCAGTTCTTTAGATACATAGAATATGCAATTCAGCGGTGTTGTTGCGGCATGCTGCTGTTTGCCTGCTGCTCAAGTGTCACCAATAATAATGGCTCTAAGCAAATACGCCTAAAACGCTGCAGCAATTTGTAAACATAATTTAAATTGCTTTGCATGTCGCCAACACTGCGAACGCCGTGGTTTATTAGTTGTGGTTTCAGGGTCAAACAACACACATATACGCACACAGGCGCATACTTTTGTGTGCATATATTTGGAAATGCCCAAACAGATCAGCACTCACCCACTCATTTGTAAATACATTTGCGCCCACTGTGTGTGTGTGTAAACTAATTAGTTTTGAATACATTGGCATGTTCGGAATGTTTGGATGTGACATGCTATTAGTTGTGGGCGTAATTACGAAACCGCAGTCATTAAATTATACCAACACTAAGTAGGACTGTCAAGGTAAATAGTTGGGTATGCTGCTAATAATAGTAAAAAACACAACAGTGATGCAATGCGCTCCGCCGTAGCTTTCGCCACATCGCAGTAATTATTTACGAATTTCACGCATAGGAAATGCAGAAAAAAATATTTTGTCAATAAAGGATGTTTACTTTATTTGGAATAATCGAAGTTCCAATACGTGGCTGCAGTTATTGAATGGCTCATTCGACATCCATATTGCATTTTATTCGCATCCTTTTAGGTATAAAAAGTGTTCTTTTAGACACGAAGAAACAAATCGCAATACAATTTAATATAATGGCCAATAATTTGGATTTATTATCAAGATAGATTAGACAATTCACTTCACATAACCCCACAAATAGTCCAGCGATGTTGAATCACACCACAGAGCAGCAGCTGTACTATTGCTGCCTTATATAATTAGGTAGTTAATATTAGATAATGGATAATGTCGCATTCTACACTAGCCACTGTCAGCACAAGAAGCACTTATATAACATAGGCCTAGCTTCTTGTGCAAATTGTCGGTTCTGTGGCATGGAGCCTAAAACTCCAGAAGACCTGTTGATTGACTGTATAGCAGTCGGTAGACGCAGTATAAAAACCTTTGATCCATATTTCAATATTTCCATATAGGGATTACATCGCCTCAATAGAACCTAGCAGTATATTGGAATTTATCAATTTGCTGGGGTGAGGTGAGTTGTTGTGACTTGGGAGAGGGTACAATAGAACTTAGGTCACAGTGCAATCTTCATATCATATCTTATCTTTTCTTACCTTATCAATAAGGCAAAATTAGAAATTTATTCGAACCAACCGCGGCGGTCACTTGCTCGAAATCATATTTAACACTTCAACTCCTTTTTTGCTGGCGTAGCAACCTCTTACGCGGTTATAGCCGAGTGAACAACAGCGCGCCAGTTGTTTCTTCTTTTCTCAATGTGGCGCCAATTGGAGATTCCAAGCGAAGCCGGGTCCTTCTCCACCTGGTCTTTCCAACGGAGTGGAGGTCTTCCCCTTCCTATTCTTCCCCCGGCGGGTACTGCGTCGAATACTTTCAGTGCTGGAGTGTTTTCGTTCATTCGGACGACATGACCTAGCCAGCGTAGCCGCTGTCTTTTAATTCGCTGAACTATGTCAATGTCATCGTATATCTCATACGGTTCATCGTTCCATCGAATGCGGTATTCGCCGTGACCAATGCGTAAAGGACCATCAATTTTTCGCAGAACTTTTCTTTCGACAACTCTTAACGTCTGCTCATCAGATGTTGCCATCGCCCATGCCTCTGCACCATAGGCAGGACGGTAATAATGAGTGGCTTGTAGGAATTGGTTTTTGTTCTTCGAGAGAGGACTTTACCTTTCAAATGGCTACTTAGTCCGTTGCTGGTGCTAACCTGTTGGCAAGAGTTATTCTGCGAACCTGACGTTGTTGTTGGTGTTGATGCTGGTTCCCAGATAGACGGAATTATCTACGACTTCGAACTTATGACTGTCAACAGAGACGTGGGTGCCTAGTCGCGAGTGCGACGACTGTTTGTTTGATGACAGGAGATATTTCGTCTTGCCCTCTTTCACCACCAAACTCATTTGCTTCGCTGCCGTATCCATTTTGGAGAAAGCAAAACTAACGGCGCGATTGTTAAGGCCAATGGTATCAATATAATCAGCATAAGCCAGCAACTGTACACTCTTTTAGAAGATGGTAACTTCTTTGTTAAGTTCTGCAGCTCGAATTATTTTCTATAAATTAGCTATGCGTTGTCAGTGAAGGGTTGACTGGATACAAGCTGAGGAGTTCATATCTACGAGAGGGACATGCTTAATTTACAAATCATCGAATGGTTACTGTGTCTGGTCCAGAGTGCCAGTAATCTTACCTTCCAAAAAATAACATTTTCTTAAGTCAGGAAAGTATTTTATATTATTTTTTCTTGAAAAACCAAAATATCTGTCTATAACTATGTATGTATATTCGTGCGTTTCTTCCAAAACTTGTACCTTTATTAAAAAAAATGCAAAGTATTGCTCAAACTATTGCACATCTGAAGCTAATTTATGGGTTCCATCCCATAAGAATTTCGTAATTGTGCGGCGAAGAATGAATCAAGTACTTTCTTGATACCCTGTACTGATGTGAACCGTATTCCATTGAGGATGTTCCACATCGACCGGAATTAGGGTAAGATCTGGACTATAAGGCGATGATGATAAAGCTTATATGTTTTCTTAACGGATCCATATTTTATCACTAGTCACAATCCGATGCATAATTGAGTTATTATACTCTCGCAACAAAGTTGCTGTCTGAATTTTGAACAAGCAACACCTTACTCTTTCGCTAAAGAAAATCAGACACTCGCTACAGCAAAATTTGTTCTTGCACTGAGCAAAAAAATTGATCAATTTTTTATGTTTGAAAATGAAAATAATCTTGCGCAATGTATGTTGTGCAAGAGTACTTTTAAGAGTAAGCGTCTTTTCAATTTAGAAAAGCAGTTTTTAAATTCTCACAAAGATATTTCTAATCTTGAAATTTCCGAAAGAGAAAACAAATTAGCGAATTTAAAAAAATGAACATTTGCAAAGCAGTTGATACTGAAGAAAAGGGTAAGCAAATGAAAAAGGCGTCGTTTATACTTGCTCTTTATTTAGCGAAAAAGGACGCCCATTTGATGATGGTTTTTTTTTTTAAATATGGGCTCTGAATTTTTTAGTTGTTTTGGAAACCAAGGTTATGATGCCTGTCGGATATTAGAATCTGTCCCTTTGTCCCGCCCCACTCTAGTCCGTCGAACAGAACAAATAAGTTGATATATTTAATTATGAACAAGTAAGGAAGGGCTAAGTTCGGGTGTCACCGAACATTTTATACTCTCGCATGATAAAGTGATAATCGAGATTTCATTATCAGTCATTTACATATTTTTCAAATACCGTATTTGTGTAAAGTTTTATTCCGCTATCATCATTGGTTCCTAATGTGTATATTATACAGAGAAGGCATCAGTTGGAACGGACGGACGGACAGACAGACATCCGGATTTCAATTCTACTCGTCACCCTGATCACTTTGGTATATATAACCCTATATCTGACTCTTTTAGTTTTAGGACTTACAAACAACCGTTATGTGAACAAAACTATAATACTCTCCTTAGCAACTTTGTTGCGAGAGTATAAAAACTTTTTTCGGTGTAGCTGCTTTGTTTACTTTTTGTTTCGCTACTAGCTTCGCTTCTTGTTCTTCTTAACTAACATTTGTATAATTTTGTGCGTCTGGTAGTTTGGTCGAGACTGCTCTATGGTCTATGTGTTCACTCTCAGCTACGGCCGCTACATTTTCTTCTTTGCGTGCTGGACCTATTCGGTCGAACATTCTCCAATAATGGGTAATGGTTTTGTGAGTAGTATGCCGATTATGCTGACCATAATTTGAACGAGGCGTGAGAAACATACTCTTTACCGAACGTAAATTTTCGTAATATGTAAATCTGAACGAGTTGTAAATGTTGTTCAGGCTTGAGTCTTTCCATGATGGAATGCTAAACAATATTGAAAAAAATAACATGACAGCTTGACACGACTCACACGTGATCTGTCAAAATAAAGCTATTGAAAAAAGTACCTCTACTTGGATCACTTGTTAGCAAAGAATTTGGTGATGCTGGCATTTACTTTGAAGAAAGTCTAATCATCCTCCTTGAGCATTTAAGGGCCCCGCCCGAGATCTGCAAGCATTGATTAACAACCAGCACTTGCAGAGTGGCGTATCTCCAGACAGGCGGTACTTGTTGCCCAAGTCGCTAATAATCCCATCGCACGAACAATCAACATATTTAACCTTACCTAATCAAAGTCAAATCGTAGTGCAAAAATGGTATCGAAAAACTGGAAAGTTCTTATATTGCGGTATCGCCCTCGATCATATAGATTATATGTATAACTACATGCCTTCAGAGTTCTCTCTTTTTCTAAATTTTATACAACACTGCTTTTTGTTTAAATATATTTTGTTTTATTTGAATGATTTATTGGTCATTTCTTCGCATTCAATATTTTTTGTTGTTAATTTTCTTTTTATTGTTTACATTTTGAAATTTCTCGAAAAAGTATTCGTTTAGTCATACAATTGAAGTTCCATAATTTACATACACAAAAATTTTTACACTATAAATAAATTAGTTTAATCTCTATACATACTAAATATCAATTATGTAATTTTTTGCTAGTTTTTAAACAAGTTTATACTTCATTTGTTGTTGTACTAAAATTAATTAGTTCGTTTTGTCCTCTTCTATATATGTATGTATGTGGAATATATAGTATTTTGGATACATACAAACATATTTGCCTATTTAAACATAAAAGTATTTATACAGTTGTTGTTTGTCTGTGACTACCGTTTATTTGGTATAACGGTTTTTAAAGTATTTTGCCATTTCTTTAGTTATGTAATGCTTTTACAAACTGCTAACATGTATTGTTTTCACTTCTGAAGGGAAAATATTATCGACGCTACATAGAATATTAGTTAGATTTTCAATACAATTTCGTATTTTCAATATTTCGTTTATATTCCGCTTGACAATAGCTTGGAGTTGCATTTTAAGCGCTTAGTTTGTTTCGTTTTTATCTTTTTCATTATTATTTGTTTACATTTAATCGTTTTTTGCTTGTTTTTACACGAATTTAATAACAGTAAAATTGTCCATTTGCCACTGATATTTATTAGTTTGGAATTTATCTAGTTTACACTCATACACAAACATATACATAGTGGGTTGTGAAACCCTGATAAAATAATTTACTGCTGAAACATTTCTATTTCTATTTTAAATCACCTCGACATTTTTTGTATTTTTTTTCATTTTTTCTATGCGTTGATTACAGTTACAAACTGACGAAAACTAATCAATTAATAAATAAATAAATGTTAACCCGCACATAATCCTTGAGTTGTACTCCAAGAGTTCTCAGTGCATATTGATTTTCATGCGAATTTTCTTCTTAAATATATATACATATATATACGCTGCTATACAATTTTACACACACAAATTTCACTGTAGTGCTTGAGTTCAATCTTTGCAGTTTTTGTTTTTGCTTTTGGTTTTGCAATCTTCAATTAGTTTGCATTATTTAGGGGAATTTTAAATTTTTGTGTTTCTTCTTATTATTCTTATAGTATTTTGTGTTGCTAAGGTACTACAATTATTTGTATTTATTTATTTATGTTAAATTTCTCACATTGTTTTTGTATTTGTTTGTCGCGTAAAATATTTAAATACATAAAGTTGTTGCTACTTATCCGCTGCTTCGGTTTATTTATAGTTTTTTTTTATTTCTGTAGTTTTACGCAGCGCTAAAATCCTCTAAAACGAGATTTTCCAACAGACCTACCCATCTACTTGCACATAAATACGTAACTTTCAGAGTTTGTTAATGTACTTTGCTCTCTCTATACAAGGTATATATATATTTTGTCCTTAACAGTATTTAATTTTTAATTTACTGAGTAACGTTTTCATTGTTCTTCGTGATCGTCATCCGTTTGTGTAACAGTTCTTAGTCCTAATCCTTACCAATACTCATAACACATACTGCATATCAGTGCCTTACTGCACGCCTCCATATAATATAAAACACACCTTGCTTACTTGTTAGTTACTTGTTAGTTACTTGGTACATACTTGATAATTACTTGGTTGTTACGTGGTAGTTACTTTTGTATACTTTTCGTTTTCTCTTCAATACTTCCTCTTCTGTGTATTTGCTTTGCAAATCATCCAGACCTTTGAAAACTAAACAATCACGTTTTCATTTATTTTGTTTAATTTTTATAATAAATATTTATTATCAGTTTAGTTCATATATTCGAAAAATTTGCAAAATATTATTGAGAACACTTTCAATATTTAAAACGTTGCTTGGATTTTGACACATTTTTTAATTCGTATTCGTATTTTCGTACTTATATTACACCAAATAAATATTACATTAGAGAAAAAACTTTAATTTTCTATTCTTTTTAAAACTCTAGTCGTCTTTGTCCTACCTTCAAGCAACCAACATAGAGTCTATATTCGAGAAAGTTGCTATAAATACAAAATGCTGCAGTTTATGTTTGGATGGACAGATGTTGCTGAGATAAACAACTGCCTAAATTTTCCTGAAAAGCTTAAACATAAACTCTAATTTCTTATCAACAAATTGGATTTATTTCTGATCATATGACCCGTCAAACTGAATAAATGATAACTTATTTCAATAAGTGTTTTGCTAATCTATAAGTCTAGGAGTTCATCTTTGATCAGCGATCTAGCCTAATTTAATAGGTAGTCAAAATGGTTGTAACGAATGGGTGTGGAAGAAAATATATAAAATATTCGCCACAAAGTTTACATAAACCTCTGAAAACTGGCACCAATCTTACGTAAATTTTATTAATGAATAAGTAACAATCGAGATAATGTGTTATACGAAAAAACAGAAATCACAATGAATGTTACTTGCAGATTCCTTGTTCATATGTTCATGCATTCCTCTGAAAGTTTCAGCACCCAGGTCTCTGAGGGCTGGAGTTAACTCAACTTAAATAAGCTTACTGAAATCGATTAAAGATCACTTCAAGTCTTATGTGCAGTTATGTGGTGCCAGCCTGTTTTAACTGATGTTTATTTTCTACTTTGGACGAGTAATAAACAGCTATTAGCTTGTCCATTCTCTTATTTCTAACAATTTAGAACTTGTTATCGCGGATCCTTCTCTTAACTGTTCCTTTTTGATCACAAGGATGAATCGAAGTTAAGTGTGAGGGTAGGAGGTGAAGTCTTGAAACGAAGTTTAGTGGGCACTGTAGTGCCTTTCAAGCGGAGGTGGTTGCAATCAGGGTAGTGGTAGATGTATTGCTCTTAAGTGTAGTCTCCTTCGAGGAAGTGTATAGTCACTCTGATAGCTGATCAGCTATACTGGCTTTAAGTTCTCTGGCTGTGCGCTGAATAATAGGCAAGAAATGCATGACGTCATTACCATTAGTTTCAAACACTTTCCGTATAAGATTACAGCATTCTCGCCGGAAATTGTAAAGCCAATGAACTTGCATGGAAGGGCACGATTATTACAATTTCATCCGATTGGAAACGGGTCAGTTCTCTGATTTTCTCTTGCGTTTTAGCACTGAACTTATAAAACGCCTGTGTGCTTGTCATTTTCTTTTCCACATGCCTGGCTTTTGTCAGGCTGAGTTTGAAATATCTGTGTCAACCTTTGGAAAATCTAGCGAAACGACTGGGATTGAACTTGATAAATTTAATAAATTCGCCAATCTATGAGGGAATGCACTTTAGGCATTATTTGGTTCACACAAAGAACAAAGTGAGATCCATCGATTTTTGGAACAACCCTATGACCTACCCTAGCCTGTCTACTTTTTTTTGAAAAAATTGGAACAGTATACACGGGTATTTGGTCACTCTTAACTATTAGCTATTTTGAGAGATTTCTTGTTTCCGAAAGTCTACCTTATCATGAACACAAATATTACGGGTGTACATGGCGTTAAGTGAAGGTTGTGAAAACTGGCCTCATGTGCATCCATCCACAGCTGTTAATGACGATAACACCGAAAAAGTTAAAGAAAAAGTGTTTGTAAGCCGTCGTATTGCTATAAGTCTGTAAGCAAACGATCTCAACGTCTTTAATGTATCGACTCATACATTTCAGTTAATGTCTTGGGTATAAATGCTAGACTCGTAACAAATAATCAGTATCTTTTGTACAAAGGACATCAACTAGAGATTAGAGACGGGTATCCAACAATCTAGTGAATGGCTCTCCCAAATTGAGTCGAAATGGACAAAAACACGTCAAATTCGGTCAGTAATATTTATGGTTTTCTTTTATAACAGTGTTGTGATTCACCACAAATTCATTCCACAGGGTTAAACGATCATTACGAGTCATACTTAACCGTTTTGAGGTTTCTACATGTGTTTTTATGTTTTGCAAAATTACTCAGAACCATGAAGTATGGCAAAAATTAGACACCAAAATTGGACCGACACTGATTCATGAAAGCATAAGAAAAGTCAAGTCTATTGAAGAGTTTTTTCTTTATACAAGGTCTGTCCCAAAAGAAATAGAACTGTTAAAAAAAACAACAAAAAATTAACATTTTTCAAAAGTTATATTTTTTTATTCAAAGTAGTTTCCTTGTGCTTCGATACAGCGTTTAGCCTGGAATTAGCATTTCAAATGAGTGTTTAAGGTCATTTTTCGGAATGCTCTTGAGAATATCGGTCGTCGCCTTTTGGATAGCTGAAATGTCCTGAAACCAGTCTCTTTTCATGGGCAAATGAAGTTTTCCAAATAGGTAACACAGGGTGCCAGATCAGGTGAGTAGGGTGAGTGATTAATGGTTAATATAGAGTTTTTTGTCAAAAAATCAGTGACAAGCGTCGACCGATGACACGGCGCATTATCGTGCAACAGGCGCCAGGACCTGCCTCACGGTATTGTGGTCGAGCACGACAAATGCGTGACAAAAGACGCTTCATAACACCAAGGTAAAACACAGCATTAATCGTTTGGCCAGGTGGGACGAACTCTCGGTGTACAATACCCTCGGAATCGTAAAAACAAATCAGCATTGTCTTTATTTTTGACTTCTGAAAACGACCGACTTCTGATCGTCACAGAGGTCCTCACGACCTTCTTGGAATCGCTTAAACCACTCATGCACATTACTACGAGATAGGCACTGATAACCATAAACTTTTTTCATCATTTGAAATGTTTCAGTAAACGTTTTCCCAAGTTTAAAACAAAATTTAATATTTTCTCTTTGCATTTTACGACCGATGACCAAAAGCTGCTGTCACTTTTTGATCGATAACATCGATTGTAGTTTTCCAATTGTCTTAAAATTTTTACGAATTGTCAACAAGAGATCAAACTTTTTATTTCATATACCCACCAATAGGTGGCGCCACCAGGAACAGTTATATTTAAAAAGTTCTTTTTCTTTTGCGACAGACCTTGTATCAATAATTTTCCCTACCTTAGGCATTGTTAATATATTGTTGAAAAAAATTAATACGCTCATTCTATTTCCAATCCAATTTTAATTTTTTTCTAATCCACCATTTATGTATTTATTTTTGTATGATTCTTAACTTTGTCAGTGATTTAGTTTGTAGATTTGTTATGGTGGGTGTTTTTAGAAGTGTTTTGAGTATACCAACTTCAATATATAGTATATAGTATTTTATATAGTGGCATTTTTGAGTATTATATGGTATAGTATTAAGTTTTTGAAGAAACGCGGTAAACGTTAACTTAAATAAGAAGCTCTACAGGAAAATGGAAACCTATTTTTATTGCACGTTACTTTAGTATTGTTGTTTTAGAAAGCTATTGTTAGCCGTCACTTTATAAACTTTAACTGTCGCCCACTTCAGTTTTGAATTTATCGTCAAACACGTATCGAAAAATAGTTCGCGCTTGTTATTTACCGTTAAAAATATTAACGTTTGTTCAAAAACATTGCGCTTCTCCTTCACTTCTTCATTTCCAAACGCTGTTCGTGGCTGTAATTATGAGTTTAGTTTAATTGTAATCTGCTACATAGTTAGAGTATATACAAGTTACTAATTTAAAGTGCCATTTTAGCGTTTAACTGTACTCTAATATACACACACCAATTTGAAATATATACTCACTACTTTAAAAAGCTTTGGGATTTGTTTCATTCTAAGGTACAAGAGTTTTGCGAAATTTTTTGTGTTTTAAACTTTTTTACGTCAGTTTTCATATTGTTGATTGTTTTTGTTTTTTTGTTATTGTTGGTTCTGTTTATGCAAATAATTTTTCGTAAATTTATGATTTCTTTTCTTACACTTTTGGATTGTTTAGTTTTCGTTTGCTTGAAGAACGTTGTTCTATTTGAAATTTTATTTTCTTGTTTCGGAAGACTACAATGTACACACATACAAACATATACATACGTATTTATATTACATTCTTATTATTCTTTACATAAAAACTTACATTTATTTATGGTATTTATTTATGTTTATTTTTTTTTGCAATATGCAAATCTTTTGGAAGTCTCTTATGTAGATAAAAGACATTGAAATTATTTAAGTTCCTACTTACATACACACATTTTTAAGTTTCTGCTAATGTTTAAATTCAAAAACAAAAACATCACTAAAGAGGAAATGAATACACAGCAATTTGTTGTTATTAAAATTGTTTAGGCAAATTGTTTGATGAACCGAAGAGTACAATAAAGAAGGGGTAGTATTTTAACAAAAAGTTGCAAACGATCAGGAAAATTAAATATAAATACATATTTGTAATTTGTAAAGCCATTCAAGCATTCATTTAAACAGATTTATCTTTACATAAGTTATGGCAGGACTGGTTAGGCTTACAACTGATTGGACCATGTCAAATTCACTTAGTTCACCAAAACAAAAAATTTTACTGAAATAATGGTGTTGATATGTACATAGTTTGGGTGAATGTGTATTAGTTTTCTATACAGAGGCAAACAAAATACTTAAAAGTTAGTATAAAATCTGAGAAACAAAGTGGTCCGCAGTTGTTATCATACAATGCATTAAGTAAGTTAAAGTATATCAACTGACCAAATTTATCTCGGATGCTGCAAACCGAATCAATTAAAAAGTTTTTTTTCTTTTTATATACATATCTACCATCTGATCAAATTTGATTCGGACTGCTGCAAACTGACCTGATAAATAAGTTTTTTGCTCTTTTTTACACATCTACCATCTGATCAAATTCGACTCGAACTGAGAAATACCCTATCAATAAATAAGTTTTTTGGTTTTTCTGCATACATCTATCATCTGATCAAATTTGACTCGGACTGATGCAAACCAATAACATTTGTTTTTTTTACGTCTACCATCTGATCAAATTTCAATCGGACTGATCGAAACGATAAGCAATTCCTTTGATTTTTTAGTACAATAAGTTTTAAGTTAGTTTGAAATTTGAGATCCTTAATGTCAATTAGTGTACCAGGTGTGCTCAGAAAATAACGGACATTTTCGTTATATGTATTCATTTGGCTATATTAATGCCTTTGCCTTCAAAATAGTCCCCAATCGATATTATGTACTTATGTCAGGGCTTCTTCCAATTGTCGGCACACTTCTTAAACTCGATTTTGGGGATAGCCTGTTAGCCTGTTAGCCTTTAACTCTAACTCTTTCAGCAATGCGCTTTTAATGCCATCTATGCTTGTGAACAATCGGTCTTTCAAGGTTCCTTTCCATTGTAGTGAAGCCATCGAAAACTGGCCTCATGCACATCCTTTCACACCTATTAATGACGATACATCGAAAAAGTTAAAGAAAAAGTGGTTGAAAATCATCGCATTGCCATCAGAGTGTAAGTAAAGGGTATCAATATCTTTAATGGATCGACATTTCGGTTAATGCTAAAAGACCAGAATCTGTGGTATAAACGAGTGGTGTGGTTCACCAAGAACTCTTTCCACAGGGTCAAACGATCATTACGAATATTACTTAAACGTTTTGAGGTTTTCACGTGGAGAAAATTCATGAATTTATCAACATTATTTAGTGTTGAGCTGTTTAGTCGAAGAGACCGAAACCCATATCGTCGTCTTCCTCGGACTTCCGACTCCTCCTCAAATTTTAGCATAATTGTCATTGAATTTTTGCCCAAACACAATTGGAGACAGTGTTTCTTGAGTACATTGAAGTCGTTAATAGTTATACGCTGAAGGTACTTAAGGCACTAAATACAACCCCAGTCGAGTCTTACAATAAGTTGGAAAATTAAGTTAAGCACTGGCTTGCATGTATTGGCTCAAAAGCAGAAATTTTGGAGGCGATGATAAAGATTTGCGTTAAAATATTTAGATTAGTATTTTTGTCGTTTCGGTTAAAATTTCGTTAGATGGTACTTTATTTCGGCTTTCAGTAAGTTCAGGTAGACTTGTCATTTTATTTTAAGTGCCTTTATTGAAGATGTAGTCAAGTTTAAGTCTAATTTTTCACTTAACGTCAGTTTAAAGGTTAAAAAGTAAGACTTTCATTGTTATTTAAAAATTAAATTATTTTTTCACAGTAAAGCTTGGGGCGATATTTGGATTTAAAAAACGTATAAAACTCAAAGATTGCTTAGATATTTCAAGTTATAACATTCATCACGTTAAATCTTGAGTTGCATACTTTGTAACTGAAAAGGAGACTTTGGTTATAGTTTCTGTGTTTTTTCATATAAAAAGTAGAGAACCTCGAAAAGGATCGCCCCTTAGTTTTATATTAAGGAAGTATAGTTTTGCTTTGGACTCAAGCTGCGGATCACATTACTTCAGGCAAATTTATTAAGAAAGATTAGCAACATAGTATTAGGAAAGCAGTTAATAGAGAAGCATGAAATAAAATCAACTTTTTACCAACATAATGTGAATAATATTAAAAAAAAATATGTTTTTGCATACATTTACACACACATATATAACGAGAGGCCTATATTTGTAATTATGGTATTTGATTTTTGATTTATTTACATAACAAATTCAATTTCACATATTTTCTGCTTGATAATTTCTGTTTCTGTTTCTGTTTTGTTCTGATAAATATAAACGGAGTTGTTTTGATATAATATCTAATATTAGTTTGATTTCCATTAATACGCTATTTTCAATACAAATTTAACTAAGTTGTTTAGTATTATTTAGGTAAATTTGATTTGTTTTACTAATTAAAAGACACATACATCAATTCACTGTTTGCTAATTTCCTTTTTTTTGTAATTTTATAACAAGTGGTATTTGTCGCTTAGTTTAGATATCGGGAAAATATAGAGAGTTTAGTATTGATTGAAGTTAAAAAGTTTTTTTTTGATTTCCTGCTTTCATATTACGCAACGCATACTTGAGCAAGAGACTGTTTGCTGATTTTTAAGAGTTTACTTCAAAATTTTCACGCTTAAGAAATAAGAAAAATAAAAAACGAAAAGAATCAGCATGAAGATAATCAATAATAATGGAGAGGGCGTGCAATTTTCGGTTATTCTTCCAAGCGGATCAACTCCTTTATAGTGTGGGACCCCATCGCAGTGCATGGTTGTGGCCCCATCATCCTGGACGCTGCCGCAGAGCGGGCTAGTTCGTCGGCCAGCCGGCTATCTCTTTATGTCCGGACACCCATATTATGTGTACATGGTTATAAACTGATGGTGATTCAGCCTTCCTATACACTCCTCCACTTAAAGCGATTCGACTTCATAAGCTGAGATCGCCTTTAGTGCCGTTTCACTATCGCTAAGTATAGCGATAAGCTGGTTGCGATAGTTGCGGTGGTGGTTGATTTTTTCACACTGACTTTTAGCAAATACTTCTGCTTGAAAGATGCTCGGAAAACGTCTCATTAGTATGAATAGTTTGGTATGCGGTTCCATAATGCCTTCTCCAATGCCTTCCGGTATTTTCGAACCGTCAGTGTGCCACTGGATTGTGCTGCCCCTCAGTGGTAGGTCGAGCGTGGAATCACTCCACTCAGCGTTACTGCTGAGAGTAACTCAAAGCTTCTTTGTTAAATTTACCCTCTTCGTAACACCGCACATAGGTTTCTGCTAGTCCATACTGCGGCTAAAAATATAAGGAGTTGTCGCAGGACAATGACATTTGGTACATCATTGTTTTGGATTCCAATCAAGGAAAAAATTAAAAAATCAAAATCACGCCCCCCTTTTTACGCCCACCTCCCATATAAGGTGAAACTTAATTTTTGACCTACAGCACTGATTTTTGGTACATAGCATTTTTATGACATTATATATGTTGGTGTTAAATTTCAATAATATCCGCCCACTTTTACGCCCACCTCCCATACAAACTAAATTCTCTTTTATCAAGTCTCTTTTAGCAACTTTTTTACATCTTCGTGACATTCTAATTTTTTTAATATTATTTTAGTAGTAGAAAAATGTTTATGTACGGACCCGAAGATATTAATAAGTGATGCATCACATCTTCGTTAGTGGATATGCGTCCAATTCTTCTGGAATGATACATTATATAGTTCCTGTAATCCTTGTTATATATGTATATTGCATACTTTTGGGCGGTAACTTGCCATTTTAGAGTATCTCATTGTTTTTTTCAAGGGGGGCAATTTGGGGCAGCTGAATTTTGTTTTATCATTTAGCTGAGACTTCAGGCTTTAATTCGGTGTATGTATGTCGACAGCGGTAGACAGCGCTAAAAAGATACACCACTTTGAATTTGAAGAACATTGAAATTTTGACGTCCAAATTATGTTGTTCCACAATATTTTTTATGCATTATTTTTTTTTAATGGATTTTGATGCAAATTTTTTCTTTGATACATATTATAAATGAAAAATAATAATAAAGTTGAATTTCAATAGTTGTTTTATTGTATCAATGATTTGACTTTTGAGTAAATTTGTTGCTAATTTTGATGTTTTCCACATTCACCAACTTTGGGCAGTTCTGGACAAAAAACTAATGCAGATAGAATCCTAATACTTTGGGAAAATAGTGTATAGATAGTTGGTAACAAACTGTGAAATTTTCATTCAAATCAGACAACACGCCATTTTTGAATTTCAGCCACGGAAATACCAATGTGCACCGTTCCTTGGAAGAAGGGTCAGTTGTGCGTCGCCCCCAGGGCCTTCATTTGTTGAGATCACATTATCTCCCCTTTCAACTATTTTGAACACCTGAGAGTAACGCAAAATAGCCCTTGGAGAAACAAAATGGTCTGGGGCACAGTAAGGGAACGGTGTATTGCCCCTGAGCGAGCCAACTCGTTAGTCTTTTTATATCCTTCTTTTCCTATATGACTGAGTACACAGATGATATTAACCGAAATACCTACTGAGAGTCCAGTTATTGCGTTCTTGCATACCTTAATGCAGTGAGACTTAGTATTGGTCTCACGGATACGGCATGGAAACCCAATGGACTTGCTGGCTACAGCAGAAGCTCACTTGCCACCTTCTATTATACCCATAATTCCGGCCTGAAAGACTAAATTCTATTCATTTAGTTTGAATGTACCTTCTGTGTATGGATTACTAAAGAAGAAACGTGTTCATCTTTCAATTTCACACTGTGATCCGTTGGCAAATATATTGATTCCATCGTTGAAAATGTCGATTACAGAACCATTGGTCCATTTTTCTCTACCGGAGAATGAAAATTTTGTCTTAATTGCTAATGGAAGGTGATCGTCAATCACATAGTCAGTTTAACCGAGTTTACTAACAAGATGGAATATGATACCATGGCCGTAGCTGAGTATGGCTCAAAGTGAACATGTGCCGGCTGACCGTAAGCCTTATACTTGACTTTAACATGTATTGGCCGGATATTGAGAGCCTTTGATGTAGTTTTTATTGTCCCCAGCAAGCAGGCCTGTTGCACCTCTTTTAGGGGTTTAAGGAGGTACTTTTTCGATAATCCACCACACATAATATTAATTTTTATTTTATATTGTGGCAAAAAAGCACCCGAAAATTGTGATTAGATTCGTTCGAATAATTTTGATGAATATTTAGGGTATGAAAAGAGTACGGTAAACAGATCTCGATCGTGTGACTTCCGATCCCACATTCATAGACAGCATTATAATCGCCTATGAGTCATGTGTTTAGTTTATAAGTTCGGCATGCAAACAATTTAACAATTATCGAAATGGAAGGAGAAAAACAAACCGAAACCGAAAAAATACACGACAAAGCCGCTCAAAAATCAAAGTGATGCTTTTTGTTCTTTTTTTCGATACTCGTGGGTTGGTATATCATGAACTTGTTCCGGAAGGACAGACTGTCAATAAAGAGTTCTAATTGACCGTATGAGAGGTTTGCGTGAGAACATTCGTCGACAACGTCCGAAATTGTGGAAGAACAATTCATGGCTGTTACATGATTATGACCGAATTTAAAGCTAAAAACTCAATGAATACAATCGATCATCCACCGTAGTCAACAGATTTGGCTCCGTGTGATTTTTTCTTGTTGCTCAAACTGAAATTGTCGCTCCGTGGAACCCGTTTTCTGACGATCGAAGGGATAAAACAAAATTCACTGAAGGAGCTGAAGGTCATCCCAAAAAGAGCTAATTGAAGTACTTCGAAGACTGAAAAAGTCATTGGCATAATCGTATAACATCAAGTGTGGATTACATTGAAGGCTACAAAATAAATATGGATGAATAATTAAATATTTTGCATTTTATTTACAACTTCCGTGTACTTTTTCGTCACCATGTATATAAGCAATTAACAAACTTTTCTAAACAACAATAAGTTACGAGGGCATCACAATCCAATTTTTTTTCCAAGGCATAGGAGTGGCTTTAATTATCTCTTCAAGAAAATTTTACAAAACCTCCACCGAAAGCACTATTGGCTTCAATGAAGTAATTTTAATTGTGGCGTCAAAATGGTTTTACAAAAACCTCATAGTTTTTGCATAAGTTAAATGAAAGTTTAGTATAAATTTATTTCACAAGTCTTCACCGATTTCGTAGAGAGCAACTGATATTACAATGAAAATAATATATCGTCACCTAAAATGTAAAATAACGTATAATCCAAAAAATTGAAATTGAGTTTTTTATTGCTTATGATTCACTATGTACATCATATTACATATAGGTAGCATACAATTTTCAGCTTCCACTGTCATATATAATCAATATATAACCAATATGTAACCATTTTATAACCAAAACTTAAATTTTGTTTCTATGCGTGGTTTCTATTAATCGCTTTTTCTTCACCTGCAAAATTATCAAAAGTGATGTTAAGTTATTTGAATATTTGGTGACGATATACATATGTATGTAAGCAGAAAAAAATTGTAGTTATGGTTGTAGATAAAATTTTGGTTAAAATTTTTGTTAAAATTGCAGTTAAAGTTGTAGTTAAGTTTTTTTATAATGGATTGTAATAGTTAAGGAATTTTGTAGTACACAGTCTCTTGCTCACTACCAACACAAATTTACGCACATACAAATTTAAGTAACAACAACAATTTTTTCTACAATTAGTTAAGAAGGTAAACAATTTTATTCCCTTTCATAAAGAGACCATTCAGTGCCAACATTGTAAATACAAACTCATTCAACACCTCCGCAAGTATAAATACTTAACACTAGTCAACACGACCATTAGCTATTTGCACTAGTTCGCATAAGTGTTTGCGGAACCCCAAATTTGACACACGCACAATTAACAGTACAAGGTCGTTACTATAAATTAGCTCTCATTGGTTTCGAGTAGACAATTAAATGCGCTCACATTGCATTTGTTTTATTAAAGAGTTTTGAAAATCTTCATTTTTAACACCGAATTATTACTTTTTGTTTTCAACTTTTTTAATTTTGTTGTTTTTTTAATTTGAGTTATGTTATTTGTAATCTTAATTTTTTTAGTTGCTTAGTTTAGTTTTCACATATTTTAGAACTTAGTTTGGTTGCTATATATTTTATTGTAAAGCTTTCGTTTCATCAGCGCATTCATTTCTCTAAAGTAAAGCATTTTCAACGCACTTCCTTCATATATAATCCATTTTCAACATTCTTCTATCGTTTAACATTAAGTATTGTTCATATTTAGCGGTTTTTGCTTTGAGTTTTTCTTGTTGTTGCTGTAGCTGGCGCACGTCACAAAGGAAATGCTTGAAAATGTGAAAAGTTCAGCTACGTGTTTGGCAATATATATGTGTGCTAAGACACACATACAGACTTGTGTATTTTCGCTGGTGGCCATTTTTAGAAGCCATTGTGTGCGCCTAAAAATATTCCAGCTTCGCTGCTTTATGTCAACAAAGGTGCTGTGTGCACGCAGCTAGCCTCGGGTGGAGCCTTGCTAAGTGTTTGTGTGTGTGCGTGTGTATTCGTGTAGGTGACTGTGTGTGTATTGAGGTGTCCTTGTGTGCGTAGCGCTGTCCTTGTTTGTATTCTTTCCACTAGAGTTACTATCGCATATGGCTCTACTTAAAATAATTCACCATAAATATATACAGCGAAACTTAAAAAGAAGCATTTCGTTCGCTATTGCAACTTTCCCGACTCCTTCACTGCGTTGCTTTAAGCACTTACAACTGTGCAATAATTCACGCGTATTGATAAAGTACAGTTTTTGTTATCAATTGGTTAGCTGTGCGGCTGTGTAGGCATGTGTATGTACATATGTATATGGTGATGGCGCAGCATGGTGTAAAGCAAAGATGTATAGTTTTTGTTGTTGTATTCGTTGAGATTTTTGTGGTTGAACAGCAATATGAGCGTTAAAGCCAGCCAAGTTCACAAGCAGCAAATAGAAAATATAAATAATGAAATAAACGAAACAAAAGCGCAGAAACATAACGGTGAAAGAGAAAGAGAGAGAAAGACGGAAATATAATTATTAACTTTTTACAATACTTAAATAGTTAAATATATTGGTGCCAGTAATTTAGGTAGACAATTTTTTTACAGTTTATGCATAATACCAAATTCACCTGCCTGCAGTGTAATGAAAGTGAAAGTAATGAAAACATAAGCAAATAAATTAATGGTAATAGAAATGAGCGAAACGGTCACGGTTTTCAAGCACAAGGTTTTCGTGATCCATTAATGATAAATATTTTTGAAGGAGTCTTTAAGGGGTTACATGGGTTTACGGGTTTAAAAAAATCGCTTTTTTATTATCTTATTAAGTTCTAAAACATCTCTAAAGTATTGTCCTGAATTTTCAAGTTTATCCGAGTAATAGTTTCGGAGATACAGCCCTGAGGACTTGTGCGTTCGAGGCTAGCTAGGCTAAGTGCGCCGTCTTTAAACGATTTTTTCTCGAACTGCTCAACCGCTCTTCATGAAATTGTACACTGGTCTTTGAGATACAATTCTTAAATATCTGGACTAATGATTTTTTTCTAATACAACAATAAAAAAAATGTAGCGAAATTTAAATTTTTTTGTAAAACTGTCCGCCAAAAATCCAATTTTCTTTTTTTTTCCTTCGTCCAAGTTCTAAGTAAAGGTTTTCACTAAAACACGTATTTTTTCACTTTAGATGATTCTGCAAGGAGTTATCCTGACAACTCGGGCACATCTTTTTTCCGAGAGGTCGCCGAGTTTAAAATATTTTTTTCCAAAAATTTCAGGATTTCTCTGCTAATAGTGTATGTTTGTAACAATAAAAACTTCTAATAAAATATTTTATTTTTTATATGAGAAAAAAGTCGCTGAAAAAAGTCTGTTTTTTACCCAAGGAAGCCCATGTAACCCATTAAATAAATAATAGATTTTATTTGCAACTGTTTGTGTCCACTAAATTGTTGTTCGCTTTCCGTCTGATAACGTTTTGCTGGGTTAGAGAAAATTACCACTTTTACGAGCTCACACACTGAAACATGTGCTCGAGAGAATATATCATCTCACTCACACTCATTTAGGATTTTTAATATAAAAATAACTTTTAAGATTAAGGGCCTACAGCTTATGTTTCACGCAGTGATAAGCAGCAGGGTGAGGAGTCAATTATGCTTCAAAATCAAAATAAAATATTTATTCACCCGTTCGCCTTGAACAAGAAAACTTTGAAGCCGACTGTGGCAAGAGTTCATGTGTCCTCGAATTAATTTTTCTGCGGAAAAGTATTAAAGGAAAATGGATGCATAAAGAAGTACGATAGTTATTCAAAGAAAATAAAATCAAAAAAAGATCACTAGATAAATTTTACGTGACGGGAACTTCTTCTTCTTTGACGAAAACTGTGACCCCGAAAAACAATTGTCAACAAATTTTAGTATAGAAAAATATTCCGTACGGTCATCAGAAGACGCTTCAGTAAAACAAAATTAGTTAGGAAATTATTTTTTGAAACTCGCTGCTTTAATTTAGTTGAGCAGGGTCGCCGAAAATCCTCTTAGCTGTATAACCACCCAGAGCTTGGAAACTGGGCGAGTTCTTAAAGCAGGTCTGAGCGATGCGGTCAGGCGGCGTCTAGTCATAAACGACAAAGTCGCAAGACCAATAGGACGAAAGAAGAAGATAGAATATATATAAAAAGAGTATGTAAATACTCGCAATATTGCGATATATTCTTTATATTCTATCTCTTATAAGTATGCCCGTTCATTTGTTAGTTAGTTGTTTGTTCGATTCACCACTCTCAAGGCATCAGCGAATCACAGATATTTAATGTAATAAAATTTGAGTTACTAATAAAGTAGTGCTAGTAGTTGGTAATAAATAATATTGTTGTTGTAACGGGTACCTAATCCATGTTTGGATAATAAAGGTTAGATAAGTTGTCGTCGACGTCATCTAACAATAGGCCCAGGAAACGCGCTGTTTCGCCGGCGTAGGACCATAGGGAGAGGGGTGTCAGATGAGTAGGGTTACGCGGAGACTCATTGCACGCTGGACATATATTAGATATGGCAGGGTCTATTCTGGATAAGTAGGAGCATCAAGAACGAAGCTGAGCAAGGGTCATTATCATTATAAAGAATCAAATATTTTGGTTGCTTTTTGTAATAAATAAAAATTAAAATACTTAAAAGAAAAATGCGAGAATTAAAAGGAGAGTATGAAATGTTTTATTTTTTTTTTATTTTATAAAAAATAGTTTATTTTTATTTAGAGCTTATATAGGTGCCAATCAAACATAGATATTACAAAAAACTTCTTCAACTATAATATTTTCAACTTTTTAATATTTATTTTATTAAACATTAAAAATTAAAAAATATATCTAATTATATTTTTGTTTGATTTAAGCACAAAAATATGTTTATTAATCTAATTACATCAACGTAAGAAATTATTATTACTTTGCCCTTAACCGCTGACATACACACATAATTCTTGCTTTGAAAATAGTAAAAAATGAAAGAAATAAGTTTGATTTTAATATATAAATACACTCAATTACACACATATATATACACAAATACTTAAACACTTTATTATTTAGTGCACAAATGTGTCATAAATCATACTTTTCAAAATCTATTTTTGCAGCTAAAACCAAATTTTATACACACACATACACCATTGAGTGCTTCTTAGCATTTTAAAAGTGGAGGTAAAGCAAATATAATGACGTGGGGTGGGTGAGGGTTTGATGATGAATATTTATTTCATGTGACTTTGACGTACATTGGTAATCCTCACTGAGGCCTTATGTTCAATTTTCATTGTATATCTACCATATACACACAATTTACAAATTTATTTTTCCAAAAATTAGATACAATTAATTTATCATTTAAATGTGATAAAAAGGCGTCTTAGCGTTTTTTCTGCTGTGAGCTAAGCAAATTTATAAAATTCTATAAACAGGGAGTCCTTGAAGAATGTTTGAAAATATGAATATGTTTTATTTCTTTCCAAGGAAAATCAAGCTGTGCACGATTGCCCAGAACTTTCAAAAATATCGTCCCATTTCTGCTTCACCTAAAATTATTATATCCTCACTTGAAATGCAAAACGCCGCATCACCGAAGAAATCGAAATTGAGTTTTTTATTGCTTGCGACACACTAACCAAACTTTCTAACCATTTTAAAACCAAAACCCAATTTTTATTTTCAATGTGAGTGGTTTCTATTATATTGGTTTTCGTTCGCCTGTCAACTTATGAAAAATGATGTTACGTTATTTTGCATTTTAAGTGACCATATGCTTATTCTAAGAACAAACTATGATTTCTTGACAAACCTTGTTTCATTCTCACTTTATAAGTATATACCATTATCACTCTTACACACCAATCAAGAACTAAATCGAAATGAACTATTTCAAATACTCTATTTATTTATCATAAGGAATTTATTGACGAGTTATTATGGTAGGGTAGGTTAAGTTAGATCAAATAGTATGTAGAATCCAAAGCGATTTTACTAGGGCTACTCGAAACAACGAACCATTGTGGCACCTAGAACTCTTATAAAATTGATCATAAGAACCCTCATGTGTTGACGAGGCGCTTTGAGCCAACCACAAATTTGTTGAGATGGCTAATCTCAGTTTAGGCTATATATCCTGCTTCGTCGAAGGTATAACTGCTGAGATGTTTCAAGCTCACTCTTGAAAAAAGGATGTACCAAGATTTTTCTGCCTCCCCTTTTGTGAGAAAAAAAGATATCACAGTCGCGCAGAGACATGTCGTCGACCAACGTACCTAAGCACACACGTGGTCCATAGGCTGAGTCTAGATCACCAGATGACAACGGAGATCCAACTCGTTCTCATGCCGATATAAGCATGACAAGAGTGCTCCTTAAGACAAGGAACCCTTATGATCAGACACTCAAATGAGTTTGACGATAAGGAACACTTCTTGACTAACATTGAGCGCACAGTTTGTGGGCCCTGCGCTAGTACTACCGCACTGATGTCAGAGTGAAAGTTCAACAGCTGTAAACGAACGCTATAACTATTTTTTTTTTTTTTTTTGCTTAAGTTTTATTACTTTATAAGCTTGAATTGTCGAGTCAAACAATAATAGAATTCTCAGCACAAAAAACCAATTGAATTTTCAAGTAAAATATATTCTCTTTTGGCAATTGGTACAATATTAGTATAATACAGTCTTCACACACTTTCATGTTCATTAATGACCACATCTCTTTTGGTGTTGTCCGTTTCATTGCCTCGGGTCAACTTTTGATTTCCGTGCCGAAAGGTAAGGAAAACCTTTTCATTTTTAATCGAAAGTACAGTTGCTATGGAAGATACATCTCCACTGACTGCCGGTTTTGCGCCATGGAACAGGAAACTTCAGAACACCTGATTTTGGATTGCCCAGCGATTGGCAGAAGCAAGCTCAAGGCCTACTTGGACAGGGATCACATCACCTCAGTCGCTCCCAGCAGGCTCCTGGAATTGTACAGGATGCTGGACTTTTGTGACCATATGTGATATAGGGGAGGGCACAATAGACCATAGGTCGAGGTTCAAAACCTCAATTTTACTATCTATCTATCTATCTTCACTGACTTTCTTTATAAAGATAGCGATATCGAATTTGGGGGTGGAAATACACAATATATATATGATGGTGTATGTAATAAAAAGTACTAAATAGTTTTTCAAATAGTGTTCTAACAGTCTTTCTTGATTCGTCAATGTTTTGAGAGTGGTGAATCGAACAATAAAGTTGCATAAATAAAAGAAAATGGCATAATAAAAGAAGACACATAAAAAAGACAGAAACAATGAATGGCGGAACATCTGAATAATTTTGGAAAAACATCAGGCTCGACGTAACCGTGCTAAGGAACGTCACAAAGCTGTAATTGTTATGTATATGTATATATGTACAGAATCAAATCGTGCGCTTATAGTAACTTGCTAATTTGGAACGGCCTCCTACTTAAATTACAACGATTTTCTTTTCATAAAACTCAAAACAATAACCACATTCGAACTACAATTAGTTATGTGGTAAGTGGTAATAGCATAAATACTGAGCTGTTCCATAGGCGAGAGATGTAGGAATGAAACTACTATTAGCAAGAAACACCCTGTTTAGCCACTGTGTACCAGGCGCGGACCTTCACCAAAGACGGCGACTCGGACGTGGGCAGGTGCTGTTGCAACTGTAGTTCACTGTCGCTGACTGTGCCCCTTGTTGCGCGATCTAGAGCATGAGTTGTGGACTGTGGTTGCAAAGCTACTGTGGTTCCCGCTGGTGCAGTTAGTGCCGACGCCGCCGCTACTGAGCTGGCGTTGCTGGTGCAGCAGGCGTCGCTGCAACCGCTCGATGTGGCAGTTTGAATGTTTGTTGTTGCGTATAAATTTTGATTTTGCTGCAATCTTATATTTCTATCGTGTTGTTTTTGTAATTGCATGTGAGACTCACATTCAATGTTTATAGTGGTTGCCACTGTGGCCGTAGCAGTAGTAGAAGCAGCTGGGGTGCTGGTGTTGTTGCAGTCCATTTTACTATTATGCAGTGCCGCGTGCCGCTCATAATATGGTTGTTGTTGTTGTTGCTGCTGCTGTTGTTGCTGGTAGTACGCGGGCGGCACATAATCGCATTGTTGCAGCAATAATTGCAACTGATATGCATTGTGTAGTTGTTGTGGATGGTGGAAGTGGTAGGGTGCGGACTTGGGTCCCACCTGGGGACAGCGATACCGTACCGCGGCGCTGACGTCGCGTCGCGACCAATGCACACCGCTCGTATAGGTGTTCGTAGGCAGCATGTAGTCGTTGCTGCCATAACGTTGCCACCCCGCCGTAACTGCACCCTCATTATCATCATCTCCACCGCCGCCGTGACCATTGCGTCGCCCGCTGCCATTTTCACCGTGCGCACCACTCCAGCTAACCTCCTTGCGGGTTTTACTCGAACGACGCTTGCTGCGCTGCTGCTGCAGCAAACGACTCCATTGGCGGCGTTGATGAGGACGCAAATGGCGTAACTGTAGTTCGATTTGTGGCCGCAGGCAGTGATGGCACATGGAGGCCAACTTGTCGCTGACCGCTTCTTCGCTATCGCTGTCGCATGAGGCAGTGGAGGCATCGCTGCTGGAAGTAGGCGCGCTGGCTGCGGCGGTACTGTGTGTAACGGCACGCTTGACAGTGCTTTCACGCAGTTGAGGTTTCTCGCAATTTGTGGTTGAAGTTTGGCTGATTAGTGCATCGACTTGGCTCTGCTGGTTTGGCTGTAATTCTGGCTGTGATGACTGTGGCTGTGCTTTATCTGGTAGTTGTATTTGTAGGACTTTCTTGTTTGACTTACGTTTATTTGGCTTTTTACATTTGTCGCGCTGTGTCTGCTCGTCCAGTGTCGTTTGCTGTTGCGACATTTGTTGCTCTGTTTGCTGTTGACGTTGTTGTGATGATGATTGTTTGCGCCTATTGCGACTACTACGTGTACGACTATGACTAGTACCCCCGGCAGTAACCCCCTTGCCCCTTCCCGACGATTGTGCTTTGTGTTGCCGGTAATTATCGGCACTCTCGTCTCGTTTCTCCAGTGGATATGGTCAGAACGCTGAGTCGAAGACGGACATTGACCGTGATATGGCTTCGTCATTTCGACATGTCTCCAGAAACTCATCCAACGTCACCACACCATCACGATTTTTGTCCATTTTCTGAAAAAATATATATAAATGAGGAACTATAAGTAAATCTGTCAAACTTTTGTATATCACAGAAATTGTTAGTCGTGTGCTATGGATTTCCCTTTTCTGGTTAAATTTTTATTTTTAAGTGTAATATTTTAAAACTTTTTATGATATTCGGGCGGAAACGCAATGAACAAGGAATCGGTCAAGTCATTATTGCGTTTGATTGGACGTTTAATTTACCAACTTTTTTTTCTTGATATTGATGGGTCAGTTTGAATGGCAGCTGTATGCTATAGTGATTCGATTCAAACAACATATTCGAAGATAGCAGCGATGCCTTGAAATATGATCTATTCCAAATTTTGTGAAGATACCTTTTCAACTAAAAAGTTGTTCATAAAAAAATGTTAATAATAGTTCATTTGTATAGCAGCTATATGCCATAGTGATCCGATCTGAAAAATTTGTTTGGTGATTGCATAGAAAAGAATTCATCCCGAATTGGTCGTACAAGCAAAAATATTTCCACACATATCTACATATCGTCACCTGAAATGCAAAATACGTAACAACATTTTCGGAAATTTACAGAGGAAGGAATAAAACACGTGAAACAAAATTTAAATATTGGTGAAAACTGGGTTATATCTGATAGCAGAACCTTAAAATGTTGGACATATGTGTACTTATACTAATGTATGTAATTTGAAGTAGTGGATCGTAATCAATGAAGCACTCAATTTCGAATTTTTTGCTGATACGTTATTTTGCATTTTAGGTGACGATATACGAGTACATTGTATGTACAAACTACTGTGGGCAAAAAATAGTAAGACTTTTTTATTTAAATTTCGTGCGAAAACTCATTTGTCGAAATATTTTTTCTCTAATTTTGATGAGATTAACAGAGACATCTGTGCCAAATGGCACATCAAAAAAATCATTAATGTTTAGGGAATACTATTTGTTATGCGTCGTTTGGGCGAAGCTATTCAAAGCAAATAAGAAAGGGCTAAGTTCAGGTGCAAACGAACACTTATACACTGACCTAAATATGCGGCATACGATTTGCTAGATAAACCAAAATCATTATACATAGTATATGGGTCTTGGGGTAGTATCAACCTAATTTTATCTATTAACTATTATCATGAGACGCACTAAATAATGTTCCTTAGATTTCATTGAGGTACCTGTCATACAATCACCAATCATACGGAGCAAAATCAGCCGGATGTTCGAAAATCCTCGAAATGGTTATATGGGGGCTGGGTCAAGTTTTCACGCAAATATACCCAATTTAGGCACAAAGACATACTGTTATGAGAAAAACGCGCTCTATCATTTTCATTGAGATAACTTGCATTTTGGCCAATATATGCGGTACAAAGTCAGCTAGAAGTTCGAAAATCTTTATATGAGGTATATAGGGGCTCAGGAAAGTATTGACCCGATTCAACCCAATTGATGCATGCATGATACACATAGTTACTATTGTTTGAAAAGGATTCTCGCTGAATTTCAATTGTATATACCATACATTGACCGATATTTTCGGTCAAAAGTCAACTGTAGATACTGGGATCCACATATTCGGTATCTAGGGTCTTGAACAATTTTGGTTGGATTTGGACAATTTTTGGTATAAACGTGCATATTTTAAGGAAATAATTACTGCAAAATTTTATTAATTTGTCTACTGGAAAGTCAAAGAATCAAATGAAATTTTAAATTATGTTATATGGGAAGTAGTCGTGGTTGTAGTCCAATTTCGCCCATTTTCACACTGTGATATAGGAATGGGCTAAGAATGTTGCGGACTAAATTTAGTCGAAATCGGTTGGTCGGGTCCATAGGTATGGGATTTCACCAAAAAGTGAGCGGTGCCACGCCCATTGTGCAAGTTTCATACCGGCTCATATAAAGCCCTCTCATCCCATCTTTGAGATAAAATTTAATTTCTCTGGCGTAATTAGTATTTGAATGTGCTTTTAGTAGTTTTAACTAGTACCGTTATATTGGGAGTGAGCGGGGTTAGCTTCCGATTTTATAAATTTTCACACTGTTCGTAGGAGTTGTTATAATATTCAAGCTTAGCAAAATTGGTTGTTGCTTTAGTAGTTTAGGAGATATGCACATTAAACAAATTAGAGGGTGGGGCCACGCCTACTATTTAATATTTTTATCCACAGGTGTGGCCTCAACTTTAAGAGCGCTACGTCCAATTTATGGTCGTCATAATCGTCCTCTCAGATCAACAATTGAGCGTCGAGTGGAAAAATTTGAATCCACAGACACAGAGCAATATCTTCCCATGCCAGTGAGACAAAGAAGTACCCATATCAGTCTTTCACTCGTCTTTCTCAAGCGTTGGGCATCTTTGTGACACCGTTGTGACGAATTTTGCGAAAAGATCTTGGCTTAATTCCTTACATGAACGAATTGACCAAGAACTGGAGTCGCTTGACCACCAGAATCGTAGTATGTTCGTGAATTGGTCTGAGCACCAACTCGAAAATAATCCGAATTTTCAATCCAAAATCATCTTCAATAATGAGGCTCATTTCTGGCTGAATGGCTTCGTGAATAAGCAAATTATGCGATATTGGTCAGGCAGCAATCCACACATACTCCATACCAAAAACAATAACCGACCATATTATTTCGAAATAATTACGGTTTGGAGCGGTTTATGGGCCGGTGGCTTCATTGGGTCGTACTTCTTCCATGATGATCAAAATCGGCACGTCACTGTGAATGGGAATTGCTACCGCTCAATGATAACCGAATATTTTTGGCCCGAATTGGATGATATGGACTTGGACAATATGTGATTCCAACAGGACGGGGCCATAAGCCACACAGCGAATGTCAAAATCGATTTATTGAAAACCTGGTTTGGTGAACATATTATCCCACGAAATGACCAATCAATTGGTCGCCTCGGTCGGACGATTTTATCAAATCAAAATTCTTAATTTGATACTTTTTACAAAAATCTTTCAAGAACGCAAAGAAATATATCAAAATTTCTCTACCACCATCTTTTAATATATTTGTTGCCGTAATTTTCCATATTTTATTAACATCTTTGTTAAGTCTTAATCTTAATTTTTTTTCGTTCAAAAAATTTGCAAACATTTATACTTGTGCTTTCATGGCATCAATATAATACTTGTATTTAAAAGCAATTTGCTTAACTTTGCGCTGAGATTAGCTTTTATAATTCACTAAGCCCACAGGTCATTAATTCAGAACAGCGCGATGAACCAAAAGGAAATATTTGTGAGGCAATTTAATACCGTAACCAATATAGTACATACAAACCAACAAGCCGAATAATTGCAAACCGAAGCTTTACGGGAATAATTTCTCATTTCTGCTTAGGTACGTGCCCACTAGGGACGTGCGCTACAATTGGAATTTCTACCCTTCTACTCGTACTCCGCCGAGCTCTTTATAGTGCTTATAAGCTTGCTGCATAAGCTTAATGCAAAAACTTATGTTCGTTTATTTGAATTTAAACTTTACGATTGCTAAGAAAAACAACTCAATTCCATCGACATTTGTTTTACGGCTTGTGAAAAGTTAGCAAATGAACAGCTAGCAGCACACTTACTTACCTGGAATATGTGTTCGACTTTGTGTTTGATTTTCTCCTCCTCGGGACACTCGTCCGGTAGGCGTCCCATCAGTTCGTAAATGGCAGTCACAATATCAGTCATTTCTTCCCTCGTTATGAAGCCGTCGCCGTTGATGTCGTACAACGAGAATGTCCAACGTAGTTTCTCCTCCACAGAGCCGCGCGACAATATCGATAGTCCTTGAACAAAGTCCTGCAAGCATAGGAAAAACAAATGCTCGTAGATAATTTGCAAAACACCACTGTAAAATCAGTAGAGAAACAAGAAGAAAAATCTAATGACAAACAATTTTCTTGCCATGAAAGTTGAATATTTTTCAACTCCCACCAAATGTAAATCTTCTGGTAGATATTTCTACACCAGCTGTTGTGTGGTGACCACAAATGTCTCGTCATTCGTTATCGGCGGCTGTTTTTCTCATTACAAGCCCAATTGACAACTGTTGTTCACGACAGTTTGAAGTGCGTCATTTATTTTTATCACTCAGAAAATGGCGAATGAAATTACCGTAAACAGACAAATTGAATTGGAATGGGCTTTAACGTATTTAGGCACAAATATGTATGTCGCGAAGTGCTGCTAGCATTTGAGAATTATTGTAATTGAAAATAATGTAAGCCGCTGTATGTAGGCAGTAATCTTCATGTAAATCTATAAGCCAAAGCATATTTGGTATACAATTTTAAGGTTCAATTGACTTTAAGGTATTTAATTTGTGATGAGTAGGAAAATCTGTCAGGAATAGCTGCAGATCATATAGTACATCTTTAAAATATTTAAGATTTTTAAACCATATTAAACATTTTGAAGCCCTTTTCTACTCACCGGTGCTTGTTTTCAAAAGTTCTTTTAATATTTTGTTAAAAGCGATGGCATTAAGAAAATATTTACTGAACTTCAATTTTCGTCTGAGATATTCTATTGATTCGAATTATTAAATAGCTTTACTTTGAAGTGTGAAATTCTCAATTACTCGGCGCCTTTGTAAATTATCTGTAACTTTGCAATGAAATTGACCATAGAGTTACATATTTTGACATCCTTATTATTCGTTTGAGAAAATTGGAGATTAGTACTACTAATACACATCTACAATTCATCAAATTTAATTTAAAATTTCATGAATTCAATTGTCTTCCATTCCTTTAGGTTTCATTTTACAATTTCTTCCAAAGATTTAAGTTTGCTGCCAAATACTTCACAAATGCTTCCGAAAAATTTAAAAAAGATTGTTATATGCTTCTGTAGACTTAAGCAAATTCTACTTCAGTATACAACGCAAGCATATCGGCAATTATAAACCACTTGCCTTCCTCAATAGATAGAACGATCAATATATCGTACCATTCCTCGTTCAAGAACCAGCTATTTCTGGAAACTTGACGTTTTGAGCTTCAATATTTAACGGTGTGCGCCACTTACAGTTGATCCCCAATATTTTTGGTGAGGTTTAAAAGTCCTTATCATAAGATCCTTATTTTTATTCAAGCTAATTTAGTGGTTAGTTTTTGATGTATTTGTTTAATTTTCCAGTCCGTATATTCATCGTCATTTTTTCATTACACCTAACAATACCTTAGAGAGTTTGTATTCCCTCACATAAAACAATATGGACAATTAATTTTCAAAATCAATACGTCAAGATTTTGAAAATTGA
The DNA here is from genome assembly GCF_016617805.1 of Bactrocera tryoni. Taxonomy (NCBI): domain Eukaryota; kingdom Metazoa; phylum Arthropoda; class Insecta; order Diptera; family Tephritidae; genus Bactrocera; species Bactrocera tryoni. Next base: position 57,473,632 of record NC_052502.1, on the reverse strand, counting down.
TGACCATTTAAATCATTGCGGTTGTGGTTTTTAAAAGTTAAAGCAGATTTAATCTTATTGACTTACATCGTTTAGAAATACGACAAGTTTGCTGAAGAGAAATGAAGACGGATGGCTTACACAAAGTTTAAACACTAAACCAGAAACGAATAGGATTTTCAATTTTAATGTAATTGTTTGTTATAAAGTGTTTTCTCTTTCGAGGTTCCCTACATTTTTAAAGAAAAAATACAGAAACTTCAAATTGAATGAGGAATGTCTATTATCATTCAAAAGAGCATTCTTTGGTATTTCTTTTTTGAAGATTATCTCTTTTAAATGTGGGCCGTGGCTACGTCTCAGATCGTCCATCCGTTGAGTTCAATTTTCGATTACTCGTTCGAGTATTTTGACTGCTAACTGGCAAATGACATGCGTGATGTTTTGCTCCAAGGGCTGAGTCGAAGCGAGGTTCTCCACATAGACTTCAGACTTTACATAACCCCACAGATAAGAGTCTAACGGTGTGATATCACATGATTTCGGTGGCCAATCGACCGGCCCAAAACGTAAAATTGTGTGCTCACCGAACTGTTCTCTTAATAAATCCATTGATTGATGCGATGTATGGGAAGTGGCACCGTTTTGTTGAAACCAAATATCTCCGAGATCACAAGCTTCAATTTAAGTTATTAAATTGTAGGTTATCATGGCGCGGTAATAGTCGCAATTGACGATTGCACTCTCACTGATATCGTTTTTGAAAATATATGGACCGATGGTTCCACCGGCCTGCAAACCACACCAAACCGTTGTTTTTTCTGGATAAAATGGCAGCTCTTGAAATGGACTTCATCGATGAATTAAATTTGGTTCGAAAACGTCGGATCTTCTTGGAACTCTTCATAAGCCCATAGAGCGAAGCGATGTCGCTTGGGATGGTTGAGCGGCTTCCGTTCTTGAACAAAGCTTGTATGCTTTAAATTTCAGATCTCGACGTAAAATGCGCCAAGTCGTTCCATACGTCAGTCCAAGTTGCGAACGTTGCCGAAACGAGTCTCCATGATCTTCGTGTACACTCTCAACTACGGTAGCTATATTTTCTTCACAGCGTGCTGAATGTGGTCTATTCAGTCGAATATTATACAATAATGAATTCTTGGTCCCAGGATGGGTGATGGTGTTGCGAATAGTAGGTTGCTTACGTCAATTGTGTTTCTTGTTCTTTAGAGCACGTGAATTTTTGTAATAAAGTTGAACGATTAGTAAACATTGTTCAGGTGCAAGTCTTTCCATAATGAAATGCCAAACAATGCTGAACTAAAATAACATAACAGCTTGGCACCCCTCATGCGTAATCTGCCAAGAAAAGGCTATTGAAAAAAGCACTTCTACTTAGATCACCCGTTATATCCCCGTTTATATATAATATATAAAATTGTATGGTTAAATGTGTCGAACTTAATTTTAGCTCAATAATAAATTTGATAGTTAAGAGTGATTACTGTTATTGCTCTTTTCACTGTTTTTACATTTAATAAATATTTCTCTTCTTATTTTGCTTTGTTACCAAGTTTGAATTTTCATTACTTACGTCATGACACTGCAGTAATAATGGTAATAATGGTAAAACGCAAATACCTTTGTCAGTCCTTCAGCTGAGCTTTCCTCCTCCGCGCAACATTTGACTTTCTTTGACCAAAGGCGGCATTTGTTCGAATTCTTCTTATTTATAATTTGAGAGTTTTGGTGTTAGCGTGATATAAATCCATGACACGCCGAATGAAAGTCACGTGTTCGGCAATGCTTGTTGTATTTTTTGTAGCACTTAAATCTCCTTCAAAGTGTACCAAATTGAATTATTTATAAAGTGCTTGAGCATTACGAAAAAGCAAGGAATGATGTCTCTTCTCTGTGCTCGTTTAGTGAGGCAAAGTAAATATAAATATATCCCATTTACTAATTCTATTTCCACGGAAGTGCGCTGGGTGCTGTGTTGCGCATTTTTTCATATTTTGTACATTTTATCTATTTTAGGTACACACTTATAAATATACAATCATATCCAACCCACTTGTTTATTTGTTTATAATAATAGTAGTATTGACTCGAAGGCAGGCAAATTTTGGAATTGAGATCACGTCTTCGAGAAATTTTGTTAACTCATATTTCGAGTACTATTTTTATTAAGTATTGTGTCAAAACATTTTTATTGCTTGTTAAGCGAGAAGTAAGCGCGGCCTTGGTTATATATTTTAAGGAGAAATGACTTTTTCGGGATAGAAACATATTCGCTAATGTCTTTCTGTGATGACCCCTATATGACAGGTAATTTTAATCTTCTAGTCACTCTGCCCTTAAAGCCAAAAATCAGAAGTCGCTAAGTGGAACTCCTTTTTAACCGGCAAGCTCATTATTTTTCCAGTAGATAGGTATGTGGCAAATCGTTGCGTCAACAGTACCTCATTCAGTAACAGTCTTCCTATTTTCCTCTATTATTAGGTGTGGCTTGTGAATGCTTGAATTTGGTGACATTTCCGTTTTAAATATTTATTGCTGAATTACTCTCGGAGTTCCTTTGATTTCTGCTTTTCCTCCTTCAATCTTAACTTTAATGTCACGCAAAATTTGTTTTGAATAATGCCTCAACATAATGAAAACGAAACACGAACACGTCGATGACTGCACAGCACCAAATATTTAAATATTTATTATATAACACATGCATAGCTTAAACCACCACAAGGAACTTCCAGCAGCGCGCTCACACTTGACTTAGGTTGACTTGACACGAGTTGAGTTGAGTTGAAATTTATGGAGGATTTGCATGACTGTAAATTTCCGCGTTCAAGTGGTGGAACACTGTGGAGCCAAAATTGCTTTGACTCAACAATCACGAAGCCACACAAATACATACGATTAATATTTATTCACAAACATGCGGAGATAAATTGCCCACAAGTATATAATAAGTTTTAAGGATTGCGGTGAATATGCGTGCGTATGAATGGAGAAAGTTGGTGATGGCGATTAATGTTATAAATAAACTGCTTTGCAAATTTGCTACCGAGAAATAGAAATGAAAGTTTGAAGATCTAAAATAACTTTTGGCAATATCAGAAAGCCGCGAAACAACTGCTAAGCAATTCAAAAGGAAGGCGTTTCCTCATAACCGCACCCAAAACATCCTCGAATGTTTAAAGAATAATTTGAGAAAATATTGACAAACAACCTCAGATGATTTAAGAATAATTGCGTGTATAATAGTTATATATTTAGCAATAACAAAGAAGAACCTTTCGTTATATACCCATAGTACTATATCATCAGTAAGGACGAATGAAACTACAGCTGAAGGAAAGGCTACGTATCCAGTGAAAAAGTTTGTTTGACAATTGTCATAATTTGACTAAAAAAGGAAGTACAAAACTCCATATGTTATATTGATAATAACAATATAAATATCAAATTATATGACAGGAAAGGTTTTAACTTAAAATCCGCTTTAAATATGCAAAATGCGTTGCGGTCTTTAGTCCCATAAAGCGCTGCGAATATTTTATAACTTTAAGGGTAATAGAAGCCACATAACGCCTGCGGTCATTCAGCACTCATTTCCAAATCTATTACAGAATATACTTTAATAGCGACTTCAAAACTTATAAAAAACATATAACAGCGTTTATGTACAATTCAGAAGACTTTTGCTGGCCATTAAAAGTGTTCTCTCTAGCTATCTTCATTTAATGTTTATGGTTTAACATTTTCATTTACTTTTTAATTATCCCTAATTACAGACATCATTTGCAGCCAAAGTTTTACGATTATGGCAATTTACTTTCTAAAAATCACTAGCATATATCTAAAGTGGTATTAGGGTTACATTTGCGGTAAATGCGGGTAGTAAGGTGGATAAAATAAAATAAAATTAAGTTATATTCAAAAAAAAAATTATAAAATAAAATAAATGAAATAAAACTAAAGTGAATCTAAAAATATATATATGTTAAAAAAATAAAATAAAATTAAATTAAATAAAATAGATTAAAATAAATAAGATTAAATAGTTTTTAAAACCCGTACAATTTATCTAAGGTTGTATGTTCTTTGCTTTCAATGACTAGGTACTATACATATCGCGTAAGAAACAATTCCAACTCGTTTGGGACTATATATAACTACACAAAGAGTGATCCATTTCGAGGTTCCCTACTATAAAAAACACAGAAACTTCAAATTTAATGGAAAGTGTTTATTATCATTCGAAAGAATATTTTTTGAAGATTATCTTTTTCAAATGTTGGTCGCGACTACGTCACTGATGGTCCATTCGTTGAGTCCAATTTTCGATGACTCGTTCGAACATTTCGACTGATAACTGGGAAATGGCATGTCCGAAATTTTGCTCCAAGTCCTAAATCGAAGTGGGATTGTCCGCATAGGCTTTAGACTTTACATATCTCGAACACATGATCTTGGTAGCCAATCGGCCAGCCGAAACTGTGAATGTGTTCTCTCAATAAACTCATTGAAGATATATGAACCAATGATTTCACCGGCCTACAAACTACATCAAACCGTTGCTCTTCTCTCGCACCTATTCACTGAGCCATAAATGGATCGCTGAACAAAATCAGGGTCGAAAATTTCGGATTGTCTTAGAAATCTTCAAGAGCCCATAGAGCGAAGCCATGTCGCTTGGGAAGGTCGAGCGGCTTCAGTTCTTGCACAAGTTGCATTTTGTACGCTTTCAATTTAAGATCTCGACGTAAAATGCTTAAGTCGTTCAATCCGTTTGTCCGTCCGTTCCGTGCTTTGGTGTGGTGCGATTGTGACGATGGACCTTGGAATGTTGACATGGTATGCAGTGTCTGGACCAGAGGAGTGCGTATTTTCTAATACCTGGCCAGACGAATCTTCCGGTGAGATCCTTGACTGTGGCCCTGCCACTAGGATGAGAAAGACCATGGATGATGTCAAAGGCCTGGCGTCTGAGTGGCTGTGGAAGATAAGGTCGCACAATATTATTTGTCACATCATAAAGTATATCATGACCTTCAATGTTCAGCAGGTGCAGCTTGAGAGATGTGCTGGATTGGAGATCATTAAGCTGGTCATCTTGGAGTTGTGCCAGTGCAATGGTCTCAGCATCAAGCTTGGTTGGCATGGTTATGGCATTAATTCTCGAAAGCGCATCAGCTACGACGTTTTCTGTGCCCTTGGTATGGAAAATCTGAGTTGAGAACTGTGAGATGTAGTCCAATTGACGTAGTTGGCGAGGTGATGCCTTGTCAGCACTTTGAGAAAATGCGAAGATGATTGCCTTGTGGTCGGTAAGATGCTGAAGTTTCTTCCCTCGAGAATGAGCTTGATGATGGCGGCAAAGATGGCTAGAAGTTCACGAGCGTACGTGGAGTATCTGGTCTCTGCTGGACTGAGCTTTCGGGAGAAAAAGGCCAGTGGTTGCCATGAGTCCTTGTGTCGCTGTTCAAGAACGCACCCAATGGCTGTATCCAAAGCGTCGGATCTCAATGAGAGGATGGCGTTTGGTGCGAGGAAAGCCAGGCGCGTGGCTTGGATGACACTTTTCTTGCAGTCTTGCCAGGCTTGATCTGCAGAAGGTGTCCACTGGATTTTAGTGTTGTCCTTCTTTTTGGCATGTTTGAGAAAGAATGTCAGTGGTGATTGTATCTGGGTCGCTTGAGGGATCGCTCGCCGGTAGTAGTTGACGATTCCCAGGAAACGACGTAGATCGCTGACGGTTTCTGACTTTGTGTAATCGGCGATTGCTTTCGTGCCTTCGAAGGGTGGAGTGTAGCCGTCTTTGTTGATAGTGTACCCCAGGTAGATGACTTCAGACTTGCCAAACTCTCACTTCATTGGATTGATGGTGAGATGATGTGCACGCAGGACTTCAAAGATGGTGGTGAGATGTCGTAGGTGCTATTCGTGGGACTGAGAGTAGGCATTCAGATCGTCTATGAAGCAGCCCACGAAGTTTAAATCTCTGAGGATGTTGTCCATATGTCTTTGAAAAGTCTGTGTGGCATTGCGTAGTCCGGGTGGCATACCCAGAAATTCGAAAAGTCCAAAAGGGGTGGTTACAGCTATTTTGGCAATGTCTGACTTGGCCATGCCTATCTGGTGGTAAGCCCTGACTAAGTCGATGGTGGAGAAAACGGTGGATCCGTGGAGACGCTGGAGAATGTCGTCCCCATGAGGGACTGGATATCGATCTGGAACTGTATTTGCGTTTAGCTTTCGATAGTCACCTGTGGTGCGCCATCCACCTGTTTTCTTTGGCACCATATGGATAGGGCTGCTCGATGGATGGACCACGCCATGATGTAGCAGGAGGTCAAAGTCATCTTTAGCTATTTGTAGTTTCTCGCCGGTGAGACGTCGTGGGCGCTCAAATACTGGTGTCCCAGTTGTCTCAATGTGATGAGCGACTTGACTGTCAGTAACTGTGACAGGATTGGTGCTGGGATGAGTTATGTTGATGAATTGGTTGAATAATTGCAAGTATTTGGCGTCATGTGCACCAGGACAGATTGAGCGATCGATTGTTGAAATGCTGTGTACCGTGGCCTCAGATAGTGTGTCCTGAGTTGTGCATGACGAGGTTGTATCGATGAAAGATCGTCCTTTGAGATCTAGAAGCAATGCAAAGTGGACCAGGAAGTCTGCACCGAGAATGGCTGACTTAACATTTTTCGACCGTAGGTTCGGATAACGGTCCCGGTGGCTGCGAAGAGAGTCAGATCACCTTCTGAGAGCGTGTGAGTGATGGCGGACTTGGGCATGAGAGAAATCACTGATCCAGAATCGACAAGAAAGCTCATGTTTGTTGTGCGATCATGAATGTGAAGGCGATGCTCTCTGGTTGGTGGTGTGTAAGCCTCTATGCTGTCGCCGACCGCCTGAATGGTCGACAGCGAAGTTAGTTTTCCGCCGATGAGTCGAAGGTGCAAGGACGCACTTTTTGGCTCTGGACCCATAGAGACGGTGATAGTAGCAGAACTTCTTCTTGTCTGAGGCTGGCTCTTCCTTCGATGATGACTGCTGGAAACGGCCAGATGCAGGTTGGGGTCGGTCTCGAGTAATTCCCTGGTCCTTGGTACAGGTCACCAGGTCGGCTGTGGCAAGTTTAAGGCCTGACAAGTCCTTTGCCATGCTGGTGAGCAGAGTATTTTCGAATTTGTCGCCCCTGTGTGCTGCCTGGGCAGGCTGGTGATGTGTAGCCATAACGGAATGGCCAGCCTGGTTTTCCATTAGCTCGTCTGCAACTTCAGCAAGCTCATCTGGAGGGGCATCTCTGAGTAGTTTGAGACACCGGCTGGTTGATGGTGGTAACAATGCCAACCATTTTATACGCAGTAAGTCCTCTGAGGCCCTGTCGCCCATGAGAATTCTGAGCTGGCGCAGGAGCTGGCTAGGTTTTTTATCATCGAGTTGAACCTCCGTAAGCGCTCGGTGAAGCTGGCGGTCGCTGGATTCGGAAGTCCGCTAGCTGTAACATTGAATCAGTGTCCAAAGCACTAACGATCTGATTGTAACGTGATGCGTCATTTGTGATACGGGCCACCTGTAACACTGCTTCAACCTTAACAAACCACAAACGAAGCTCTAAGGACCAGAACTGCAGGAGTTTGCAACTGGACACAGCCACAATTGATGCAGTGTTCTGGGCTTCATCATCGGCGTCACCGATGGTCAGAGTTGGGTCGTTTGTGGTCATGTTCGAGGAGATTGGTGTCAAGACGTTTGAATTACTAGTGGACGTGTTTGGCGAGTTAAAATTAACTGACTTGTTTGGCGTATGCTCTAATGGCATGTCAATGAATCGATTGAGAGCAAGTGGTCACTGGTTTGCACAAATATTTAGACACTGATGAGTGAGAAATTACAACGAGCGTGAATTTGCAATTAATATTAACGTTTGCACTCATTTGTACTTTAACGCGTGGAGAGACAAAGTTTGATCCAATTTAATCACGTCGGGGTCACCAATTATGTGGAGATATTAAGACACCGCATTTAATATTAAACGATTATTTATTGAAGAGATCTTAAAACATATGTATTCTTGATGGCGTCTGTACAAGAGGTAACGCTTCTTAAAACTGTAAACTAAGAATAAGGAATTCAGTTGGAACTGTAAATTTCCAAGAATGAATGAAATAATAGAGAAATAATAGAATAACTGACAAACAGTGATGCCAGATGTGATGCATCTTGTTAGTGTGCCCACAGATATAACTATCTCCTTCCATTGTTATTTTTGGTACCTTTCAATGAAACTACTCATCTCCGTTGTGCTTTTGTAAATAGACAATCATGGTTTGGCAACTGATGGATTTGAAAGGTTCTAAATCGAGGTTTTTATAGAATTGGGCACTCGCATAGTAGTTTTTCTTACTGCTGTCGAGTTTGTAGCTTACTACAATATTGTTATAAGACAACGTGTTAACGTGTGTTTTAAAAACGTGTATTACCCAAATGGCAAATGCCCTTTTATGGTGGTTGTAAGTCTATATGTACTTTTGCTGTAGCCATTTAATAAGTCCTTAGTTCATGTCTTGTCATATTTTTCGTTATCTAGCATTTGGTTTATATTTCCATCTGTTCTTAGCTATTTGTTAAAATGACGTGTTCGGCTCCCTATAGATCGTTCCTAGCGGCCACGGGTTTTTCTCTGATTCAGACTGACTTGACCACCTCGTCTGATTTTTCGTTATCGAAAATGGTTCTTTAGACTTACAAGTAGAGTTCACGTACCAGTAAGCACAAAACCTCCTTACATTTTTTGACCTCAAGGCTTTAAATATTGCCTGATCAGTTCTCTATATCCTCCCGATTTATTCAGAGGAGCTCTAGATACTTCTCTATGCATTGTACTTCTGATTTAAATATGCTAGCTGAGTTTGGTAGATGAATGGATAGATATATTAAGATCATCGGAACAAACTATCTCCAGCTCTAGTTTGTTCTTCCGTGACAAAACCTCTTCTCCATTCGGGTCGAGAGGGTATCTCAGCTGGAAAACTACTGAAATCCCACCCAGGGAGAATGTTGTCCGATCTATGTATTTAAATATATATTTGAGCTAGTTCAGGATATCGCTGTGTCTATAACTTTCGTGTTCCCATTTTCCTATCTCCTTAATTTTTAAAACAGAACTGCTACTTTTCGTAGACGATTTAAAAAAGTAAGCGCAATTACACCCATTTTCGCAAAAACATCATAGTCTTACTAGTTTAGGATTCTTTGTGAGGCCTTAGAAAAGAAGAACTCTTGTGTTCGAACATATAAATTTAGCAAAACGCTTAGTAGCCAGTACAAATTTGCAGTTTAATTTCCATTCCCGACAGCTCGGTGGGATAGCTGAAGCTATGCGCTTCCTAGTGTTTATATCTTGACCTCCCAAATGCGGGACATTGTTGTGTTGCTTCCACCTCATCTTCTTAGATACAGCTTCTGCAGATGTCGTCTGCTAAGATTCCCAACCTTACAGCGTGAACGCCAATAGGCCTATTAGATGCCCCATAACTAGGGAAAGGCTAGCCTTACTGAGGGAAAAGAGATCTCTAGATCTCCTGCGTTCGTTCTTGGGCTAAAAGGATTTTGCGATAGCGAGGACACGGGAGCACCGACCCGCCTTGATCGCACTGTCCACACTGAGTTGAAGGATGAGTGGATGTTTACTTCTATGAAGGAGGCTGCAGTATTACTAGACTTATTTCAAGAATTAATCTTCGAAAAAGTATACTCAGTTAAGTAGATTTATGTTATTGAGGAAATATGTTACTTTTTAGTTTATTTAGCTATAGCTTCGCAGACTCCTTGCTTTTAGCTCACGACCCATCTAGGTAGGTACTCAGTACCCTTGTCTACTGTACGTTTCTCGACCGCAAAATGTTTTGTCTCAAACTCGAAATTAATTTGTAGGATGAAACCATGAAAAATAAGTGATTGAATAATTAGGGCAGGCAGGCACTAAAACGATGCCATAAACACAATGTTGAACGAGGATTTGCAGAGCGATAAGAGACGGACAAACACCACAGCATGATATTAAGCTGACCAACACAGCGCGCCGAAGCAATAAAGAAATTAACTGAATTTTTGGAAGTTACTGGAAGGTCGACATTTGTATTGGACGCTGCGACAGGCACAAAAGCCAAACCAAAGGAGGCGAAGTAAAAGCTAAATGAAAACAAAAAGCACATTTGTGAACCCCTAATGCTATAAAAGAGCATAAACGGCAGCTTGCACCACATAAGGGGAGGGCACTCAAAAATGTTATAACTCTAAGCAACAACAACGACCAAATTAAAAACAAACGCGCTGCGTGCGTACATTCCGGTGGTCGTCGTCACAGACAATTTGTGTTGAGGCACACTTTTTATATGGTCATGCCATTAAGTGAGCTTTACAAAGGCAAAGTACAAATAAATAAGAAACGGAAAAATGTACGCAAGAGTGGCTGCTAAGCGATAAAAAATGTTAGCAAAAAACAAGAAGACCAGCACTAAAAGCCAGACCGAGTAGTAAAGAACAGAAGCGGCGGCGCAAAAAGTAAACAAATAATGCTTATCAACATAAAGTATATTATAAAGCTCATTAAGCTGTGAGCGGCGACGCAGTCATACGCCGAACTCGGAGATGGCGTGGCTTTTTGTTGAAAGGGAGCGCTAATGTTTACTTGCATACAATTCACATACATTTACACTTATGTATGTACGTATACATGTATAGTAGTGTATCTGCACAGCATCGGCAATAGTGAAATTCTCACAGCAGGGATGTGTGGCGCATTAGCATTGATGGCCCCAGACACAAGGGTCCTCTTAGTGAGCGCTACATAATAATATGCGGCTGAAGTCAATGCTGATGTGTTTGTTTGTGTCATGACAGTTGACCTTTAATACAGCGCGTTGTTAACCAACACATAACAACACTAAACACCTAATCAAGTGACACAAAATGACAAGAAGCGAGCTTAAAATGTTAATGCCACATTATGTTTCTGTGATATTAGTGGCGCGCATTGCAAGCGAATTGGGTGGAATGCGCGGCGGAAGGGTCGGTACATAAATGAATGTGTGTCGGTAAAATTTATACTTATGTATGTAGAAATGTACTGAATCTTACATCTGTATTATTTATTATGGCAAGAGACCTTAAATGCCAATAACAAGGAATTAAGGGATTAAACAGTTAAATGAATATTACGACATTTTTATTTTATTTTTTGTGATAAAAAAACAGCTACTCCACATCAGGTTAGGAAACCGAAAATTCTGTAAATCGCACGAGCTTATAACGGGGTTTTCAATAAGGACGCTACAAAGTAGACCGGCAGGGACTGCAAACGACGCCATTTTTTCTCCGCTCTTTTGACATTTCTCTTCAGTAAGGTTTGCCATTTCATCATGGAAAGATATACGATCGAACAACGAGTCGAAATTATTAAAATTTACTAACAAAATTCGGAGTCACTGGCGTCAACTTTAAGAGCGCTACGTCCAATTTGTGGTCATCATAATCGTCCTGTCAGATCAACAATTGAGCGTCTAGTGAAAAAATTTTAATTCATAGATACATTACAAAATGCTCCCGTACTAGTGTGATAACGAAGTACCTGTAGTGTCCAGGATATTGCTACAGCTAGCGCATGAATTGAGGAAGACCAGAATCAGTTTCTCGCACGTTTCGTCTAAAGCGTTGGGTATTTTTGTGACGTCGTTATGGCGAAGTTTACATCCTTACAAGATCAAATTGACGTAAGAACTGAAGCCGTTCTTCCACCAGAATCGTCGTATATTCATGAATTGGGCTGAGCAACAACTTGAAAATGATCCGGATTTGCATCAAAAAATCATCTTCAATGATGAGGCTCATTTCTGGCTGAATCGCTTCATCAATAAGCAAAATGTGAGTTATTGGTCAGGCAGCAATCCACACATACTCCATGAGTCACCATATAATTCCGAAATAATTACGGTTTGGTGCGGTTTATGGGCCGGTGGCGTCATTGGGCCGTACTTCTTCCGTAATGATCAAACTCGGCAGGTAACTGTGAATGGGAATCGCTACCGCTCAATGAACCGAATATTTTTGGTTCGAATTGGATGATGTCGACTTGGACAATATGTGGTTCCAACAGGACGGCTCCATGAGCCACACAGCGAGAAAATTTGTCTCGTTCCAAGAAACTTTCACAATTGCCATCCGGTGAAATTTTTAACTTTACCCTTTGGACACTGATTAGAAAAAGCTATGCTATTGTTGTTGCAGCGGTTATCTAGTTTTCGATTGGGTGGTAAGACTTCGATTGGTTGTCATTAAAGTTTTTTTTGACAGTAGACCTAATAAACGTGCTATTTCAACGGTGTTGAACCCGAGAGAGAGGGAAGTTATGTGTGTGCGGTTCGCTGGGCATGCAAAGAAATCGAGCTTGATTCCGGAAAAGTAGGAATTTTAAATGCTATAGTATCCGGAACGATTTGATTTCAAGTACGTCAGTCAGGCCAGGTTAGATGGCTGATCGAAGATCGCACGTGGACTGCTATATGTAGTTCTTTAAGAAGCCATAAAAAAGAGCTCAGACTCCTGTTTTCGAAATTATAAATTAGCTAAACGCTTAGTAGCTAATACCAATTTTCACAGGCGTTTAATTTCCATTCCCAGTAGGTGGAATGTCTCAAAGTATGCGTTGATAATCGTAGTTTTCGGCCGATTAATAAGGGTGAATTGATCACCAAAGTTTTTTTAATATTAGGTGCTGTTGGCTTCGATTTTTCGAAATGCTAGTTATATACAGGTCTCCATCGATTAAGGTAAATAGAAGAAAAGACTGATAGACTGATTATCGACCCCTACATCCGAACACTTAACGGACTTCGATATGAATGCTACTTTAGCCTGCCTTAAACCACGAAATTTGTCCCAATCTTATATTTGGATAATACCTGCATGTAGATAGTACATAACGTATATTTTATCATTGACTTAGTTGCGAATGAATTTTATTTATTGTAACACAATTGAGTGGTTATTTATACGGAATTTTTTCGTTTTTACTAAGATTTTCAATACCTTTGTCTTATTTATTACATTTCCGCATTTTATTGTTTGCAACAGTGCGCCATAAATTTCGCTGCTTTACGAGTTTGCGAGCCACATTCTTAGTGACTTGCTTGTCGGTCAGTTTAAACCAATATTCATTAATTCATACGAGGCAAAAAGGCACGAAAAGAGAAAGAGAATTTGGTAATTGTCAAATAAGAACAAAAACGAGAAAGAATTGCGCAAACCGTTGCCATTAAAATGCATGGTTTCATTAGCATCTGCTATTGCTATATCTTCCACAAAGGGTTCCTTCCACATTTAATTAAAATAAATTGTTTTGGGTTCAGAAAATACTTTATTCTTTTTTCACTTGAGGCGCGTGAACTTAATTAACTTTGAAATGAATATTGATCATTTAACTGAGGTTGCAGAGTGCCTTGATGTGAGAGGATAAAAATATGCAAATATTTTTTTTTATTAAGCAATCGAATGTAAATATAAATATTCTTCCAAGTAGTTACTACAACATCTTACCTTAAATATATAGCCATATTTTATATATGTATGTATATATGTATGTTTTGTAATTGTAGAACAATTTGTTAATTTTTTCTTTCATTACTTACCTCAAAGCTAACGATGCCACTGTGGTCCTGATCGAGTGTGTTGAAAACGTAGTGTGCATACAGGGTGGGGTTGGCTGTCTTGCACAATTTTGAAGCATAATTGAAGGCGCATAATCCATTTAGTAATTTATTTGAACAGCATAGTTGGGTTGTAAATGATTGTTTGTATATTTTCGGAGTTTTATGAAATAAATAGAAATTGGTTAAACTTTTTTTCGTAGGCAAGTGATAATGTTATTTTATTTAATTGTTAGTTATTAGTATTAAACAAGTAAGCATTTGAAATGTATACATATATAAATAGGAGAATGTTGAGCGGGAGCAGAATTAAATACTTGATATACTCATAACAGATAAAGAGAAGGATTTCAGATCTGGGAAATCCAACTGTCGCCAAATAAAAAATTATCAACACTATGTACTTATTACGTTCATGCTTATTTACAGGTGTAATAAACAGCTGCTGTGACAGCCACCCAAAAATTATCTCATCACATAGCCAGTTTAAAGGAGCTGTTGGAAAGTAAGTACAGATTTCCCCATTTTTACACTAAAGGCATAAAAAATTAGTGTTTTAGTAATTTCGCACAGCCAAATTGATTTACTGCATTAAGGTTATAACCGAGAAACCAGTTTTTGCCTTACACAAAGCCGACTAAACGATTAAAAATAAATAACATTATACCTCCTTGTCTTTTTCACTTCCTTGTCTTTTTCATTTTTATACCCTGAACAGAGTATATTAAGTTTGTCACGAAGTTTGTAACACCCAGAAGGAATCGTCGGAGACCCTATCCTATATAAATGATCAGTATGTCGAGCTGAGTCGATTTAGCCATGCCTGTCTGTGCGTCCGTCTGTCTGTATATATATGAACTAGTCCCTCAGTTTTTAAGATTTCGTTTTGAAAATTTGCAAACGTCATTTTCTTTTCAAGAAGCTGCCCATTTGTCGGAACGGCCGATATCGGACCACTATAACATATAGCTGCCATACAAACTGAAGGATCGGAATCAAATGCTTGTATGGACAACTTTTACATTTGACAAGATATATTCACGAAATTCGGTATATATTATTTTCTAAAGCAACAATGTAATATCCGAAGAAAATGTTCAGATCGGTTGACTATAGCATATAGCTGTCATACAAACTGAACGATCGGAATCAAGTTCTTGTATGGACAACTTTCACATTTGACAAGATATATTCACGAAATTTGGTATATTTCATTTCCTAAAGAAACAATGTAATCTCCGAAGAAATTGATGAGATCGGTTTACTATAGCATATAGCTGCCATACAAATTGAACGATCGGTATCGGTATAAATGTATATAGTGTTCTAAAAAAACTCATAGAGCATCTTTATTTGATAATAATGTGCTGTAATGTCAAAAACAATTTAAACGGGTTCCTACCCTTTCCAAAATCTTATTACCTTATTGTTGCAAACTTCACTATTGAACAATATTACAAAAATAATGACAGCTTGGCACTCGTAGTTCGAAAATTTCATATAAAATGTGGTCGGAGTAGTGGTTATGATTATATTGAATAGTCTAAAAAGTCTTTTCGTATTTCTAATCAAATTTCAACTTATTATTTTTATATTTATAATAATAAATAAATAAATAAATATGTAGTATAATACCATTTTGGTCGACTACTTTTTGGCATTTTTCTGCTAGAGATATTATTCCATCAGTGTAAAACTTTCATCAGTGTAAATCGAAATTTCGAAATTTGCAGAACGGAAGCGAGCGAACCATTGTTGGGCTACACGAACTGATACAGCTCGTCTCCGTAAACTTCACAAATTGCATTGGTGCTTTGCGTGGCATTCTTCCCTTTCTTATACAAAAATTTCAAATTATTGCGAATTTCTTCATTACTTTCACTCATTTTTGAACAGCTGTAATTATTTTTCAACTTCCCCGAACTAAGTTTTTTTGGTTAAATGATGCTTAAAATCTCACCTTTCTAACACTATATGGTATGACACAATGTGATTGGTAGCACTGGAGATATACGACTGCAGCTACATCTATTGACCAAATACGAACAGACTTTTTCGACTAGGCTACATGTTTTTTAAAAACCAACACACTTTGTGTAATTATATTGCTTTCTATGGCTGACATGTAACCATTTGTTTATAGTTTTCCCCATTGCCAACAGTCAGCGCTAAATTGCTTTGCTTAGAGCAGAAACTATCCACAACTGTCACTTTCACTGTCACTGTCACTGCTCGGAAAAGTTCGCTTTCTAATGCGCTACCATTTATATAAGAAAACCCATGCAAATTACAAAATAAACTAAAGCCATTTAAAAGCAAAAACTTGCAGCATTTGAAAGCGAACAAAAAATTTCAGTTGTCAGTTATTTCCTTTTTTCAACTTTTCTCGTTGCTATTTCTGCATTTCGCCTTTGGAAGACGTAATAAAAGTGTAACATCATGGCGTTTTTGCTTTCACTTTTTCTCTATGCTTCTATATCTTACACTGCCATTACAGATTTATTGAGTTTGCTTGCCGAGTTTTTATTTTTTGCACTCAAATGTAGTTACTTTTGAAATTATGCCGTCGATAGCTGGCTGCCTTCAGCCTGCAATTCCCTCACATTTCAATTTAAAACACAAACACACGCATGTTACCAGCGCCCACTGCCATATTCACATGTATACACATACATTTAGCGAGTGATGCCTCTATCTCGTTGCTTAACTTTATTATGCAGAACCACCTACAGCTGCACCTACACATCATTCACAGCGCGGTTAGAAAAAAGAAGGTCAATTAAGGTTGTACGCACAATCGTTTTTACTTGCATTTTGTTTTTATACTCTCGCAACAATGTTGCTAAGGAGAGTATTATAGTTTTGTTCACATAACGGTTGTTTGTAAGTCCTAAAACTAAAAGAGTCAGATATAGGGTTATATGTATATACCAAAGTGATCAGAGTGACGAGTAGAGTTGAAATCCGGATGTCTGTCCGTCCGTCCGTCTGTCCGTCCGTGCAAGCTGTAACTTGAGTAAAAATTGAGATATCATAATGCAAGTTGGTACACGTATTCCTTGGCTCCATAAGAAGGTTAACTTCGAAGATGGGCAAAATCGGCCCACTGCCACGCCCACAAAATGGCGGAAACCGAAAACCTATAAAGTGTCATAACTAAGCCATAAATAAAGATATTAAAGTGAAATTTGGCACAAAGGATCGCATTAAGGAGGGGCATATTTGGCCGCAAATTTTTTGGAAAAGTGGGCGTGGCCCCGCCCCCTACTAAGTTTTTTGTACATATCTCGGAAACTACTATAGCTATGTCAACCAAACTCTACAGAATCGTTTTTTTCAGGCATTTCCATATACAGTTCAAAAATGGAAGAAATCGGATAATAACCACGCCCACCTCCCATACAAAGGTTATATTTGAAAATCACTAAAAGTGCGTTAATTCTTGGACTAACAAAAAACGTCAGAAACACTAAATTTTACGGAAGAAATTGCAGAAAGAAGCTGCACCCAGGCTTTTGAAAAAAATTGAAAGTGGGCGTGGCCTCGCCCACTTATGGAACCAAAAACCATATCTCAGGAACTACTCAACCGATTTCAATGAAATTCGGTATATAATATTTTCTTGACACCCTGATGACATGTACGAAATAGAGGTGAAATCGGTTCACAACCACGCCTTCTTCCAATATAACGCTATTTTGAATTCCATCTGATGCCTTCTCTGTATAATATATATGTTATGAGGAACCAATGATGATAGCGGAATAAAACTTTACAAAAATACGGTATTTGAAAAATATGTAAATGACGTATAATGAAATCTCGATTATCACTTTACCATGCGAGAGTATAAAATGTTCGGTGACACCCGAACTTAGCCCTTCCTTACTTGTTTTTTTTTGGTTACATAACAGCGTTGATGGACGTTGAGCCAGGACTGCCTATGTCCCTGCCTCCGCGCTCTGCAGTTTACTTTTCTTTCTGTCATCTATGTGTTTCTGTGTGCGCGTGTGTGATGTTAAGTGTTTTATCTGAATATGTTTTTATGCATTTATTTCTCTTTTAATTTTCCACTGTTTCCCAAATTGCATCAATGTGATTTATGGCTGCTTTTTAGCGTATGTGCTTACATACATATGTAAATACTTATTTAAGCAAGAGAGTTCATACAAAGCGACAATCTCAGTACAAAAACGTCATTTTATATGAAAGCATTAAATATTTTCATGAATATGTTGATAACAATTGTGCTTAGGTGTTACTAAAATAAATTATATTAAATTATAATAATCTGTTTCTTTTTAAGACTCTTTGGCACACTTTCTTCATTTTTAAAACAATTAATGGTAAATGGAATGATAAAATTTTCCACTAAAAGCTTTAGTGACAAAATGTAGAAGAAAAGGAATAGAAAACAATTTGTTCTCAACATAACGGGTTTTTCAAAAGGAGCGCTACAAAATGAAATAAAAACGGGAACGTTTGGGACAACAACGACATTCTGTGAAAATACATTCCATTATATATGGATTTCGATTTCTTTTGCATGGCCACCACGAGCATGCTTGCAGATGTCCAGACCCTGTAAGCAATTTTCAATGGCTTTCAAGCAAAGCTGTTAAGTAATGATTACTAATCATAATAATTAGTAATTCGAATTTGTTACACTTTACATACTTGTTATCAGGGTACAATAAGGTTTCTATTTCTTCAGTGGTAGTTAAACAGCAAAATCCATTATCACTGAAAATTTAGTGATAGTGGAAAAAATGTCACTATCACAAAACCTTTATTCATATTGAAAAACAAATTGCACTACCATTAAAGGTTTAGTAATAGTGAACACCTTTAGTCATAATGAACATTTTTCAGTAACATAACACTGTTTCTTAAAGAATAAAAATAATACTACGTATGTATATGTATGTATAAGCTGAAGCAGTATGAGGAAATGTAATCAAAATAAACCATATATTTGAGTAGGGACTTCTAATTATGCCGCCCTAAAATTAGGCAAACATAATTTATTTTTTATTTGCTTTCTTTAATACCAACATTTCAGAAGTACGGTCAGTGAGATTTTGTTTGCCATCGATTGACAATTCCAAAAATAGTAACATTAGTTCAATTTTACAAACAAACTTACAAACTAACACTTAACTTATGCATGCTTACGTATCGTCGGCTTAGCGTTTCCTTATAAGCTAGAGATATTGCACATATGTATGTAACATATGTACTTTTGCTAGCATAAGTGCTCATTAGAATTTTGCCACTTTGTTTTGCAACTCTTTTGCTTGAATGTACTTACAGTGGGGAGCAAAACCGAGAACATATTTGCTTTCTTGAGGTATTAACATTGATTTTCATGATACATTCTTTTCGATAGGTTTTTTGAAAATTTGATGTTGATTCTTTATTATACTAGCATTGAATGGACTATAAAACTGCAAACCCAAAAATATTATAAACGCTCTTATTAAAGTCTTTGAAATTTGTACGAAATTTTGTAAGATGTCATAAATTTTGTATACAGTTTTAAACTTTAATTCATATGACATTTTTTAGAGGATGAACTACATTTGTATAAAAATCTATCCAGAAAATTGTATCGTGAAAAAAAATTGCTAATGTCTCAAAAAGGCAAACATGCGTTCCTTTCTGCTCCCCAGTGTGCATTTGAAGATTCATACAAACATATGTACTACATAATAACTAACTCGCTTTACTACTGAGCTGCGTTTTAATTTTAAGAGTGCCAAATCAAGTAGCAAGACACCAAGAAATCACGTTTTAATTCATAAAGAAGGGTGTGAGTTTAACTAGCAAAAGGAAAACATTAATTGCGAACTATTGTAATTGGGAGTATTAAACATAATTGTTGTTAACTTTTAATAATAAAATTTATTTTTAGGTCTAAATGTCTGTTCATGTTTCCGAAATCGATTTTTCTGCAGACGACAGTATTGAAGATCTGGACTTTAATACTACTGGAAGTAAACGAAAGAGCTCATTAAGTGCAGAATCAGGACCGGCCCTAATAAAAGTCTGTGTGAATTCACAAAAAATTATTTTCAAAGAAGAATTTTACACAGAAGTGGAAAAAGTTAGTTTTAAAGTTTTTAAATTAAAGCACACTATGAATTTATAATTTTTATACTCTCGCAACAATGTTGCTAAGGAGAGTATTATAGTTTTGTTCACATAACGGTTGTTTGTAAGTCCTAAAACTAAAAGAGTCAGATATAGGGTTATATATA
The DNA here is from genome assembly GCF_016617805.1 of Bactrocera tryoni. Lineage (NCBI taxonomy): Eukaryota > Metazoa > Arthropoda > Insecta > Diptera > Tephritidae > Bactrocera > Bactrocera tryoni. Next base: position 57,453,672 of record NC_052502.1, on the reverse strand, counting down.
CCAAAGTGATCAGAGTGACGAGTAGAGTCGAAATCCGGATGTCTGTCAGTCCGTCCGTCTGTCTGTCCGTCTGTCCGTCCGTCCGTCCGTCCGTGCAAGCTGTAACTTGAGTAAAAATTGAGGTATCATAATGAAACTTGGTACACGTATTCCTTGGCTCCATAAGAAGGTTAAGTTCGAAGATGGGCAAAATCGGCCCACTGCCACGCCCACAAAATGGCGGAAACCGAAAACCTATAAAGTGTCATAACTAAGCCATAAATAAAGATATTAAAGTGAAATTTGGCACAAAGGATCGCATTAGGGAGGAGCATATTTGGACGTAATTTTTTTGGAAAAGTGGGCGTGGCCCCTCCCCTACTAAGTTTTTTGTATATATCTCGGAATTTACTATAGCTATGTCAACCAAACTCTACAGAATCGTTTTTTTCAGGCATTTCCATATACAGTTCAAAAATGGAAGAAATCGGATAATAACCACGCCCACCTCCCATACAAAGGTTATGTTGAAAATCACTAAAAGTGCGTTAATCGACTAACAAAAAACGTCAGAAACACTAAATATTACGGAAGAAATGGCAGAAAGAAGTTGCACTCAGGATTTTTTTCAAAATTGAAAATGGGCGTGGTCTCGCCCACTTATGGACCAAAAACCATATCTCAGGAACTACTCTACCGATTTCAATGAAATTCGGTACATAATATTTTCTTGACACCCTGATGACATGTACGAAATATAGGTGAAATCGGTTCACAACCACGCCTTCTTCCAATATAACGCTATTTTGAATTCCATCTGATGCCTTTTCTGTATAATACGAGTATATACATTAGGAACCAATGATGATAGCGGAATAAAACTTTACAAAAATACGGTATTTGAAAAATATGTAAATGACGTATAATGAAATCTCGATTATCACTTTATCATGCGAGAGTATAAAATGTTCGGTGACACCCGAACTTAGCCCTTCCTTACTTGTTATTGTTAGATTTCCGATAAGAAAACTTGTGCTAAGTGCGTTGCATGGCGTCGAGTGATTAGAGGAAGCGGTGAAGTGACTTCAAATTTCATCAAACATTTGCAAGTCAAGCATAGTGAATGTTTTAAAACATACAAAAGTTATAAAATATGTAGCCCTTTTGGCGGTAACATGCAATCTGAGTTCGATAGTAAACTGTTACATGCAATGATTGATTGTTCATTGTCCCTTTCCATTCTGGAAAAGTAAGCCTTTATAGATCTTTTTCAAAGTACAGGTATGAAGGTGATGTGTAGCAAACAGCGGCTAAGAAATTGGAAATAAAATATACCATCATGATGGAAAATGTAAAAGAAAACATGGTTTGCTCTAAATATTTTTGTACTACAGCAGATGTTTGTTCTGGAAATCATAGAAGCTTCCTTGGATATACGTGTCATTGGCTTACAGACAATTTCGAACGCAAATCGGCAGCTTTGGCATGTAGAAGGATTTGTGGAGCCATTACGGACTACGGTTCAAACTTTGTAAAAGCGTTCAGAGATTATGGTGTGGGAAATGACTTTTTCGAAGATGAAATTAATGACGAAATGCCAGTCTTTGATAATGAAAGTTTGTTGCCCACACATCAGAGATGTTGCAGCCATACTCTGAATTTGCTTGCTTCAACCGACTTCGATAAAATTTCAGCCACTGTATATCCAGCATAAGATAGTAAGTCGCAGAACAAATGGTATTATTTTGCATTAAAAAAATAATCGTTGAAATTGAAAAAATGTAACGAAACATTTTTTTTAATGCAATAGAAAACGTTTTGTAATTGTGAAAATGTGTTTAATGTTAATTTTTTTAGACATTCGATAAATGCTACAACTTGTGGAAGAAGTGCAAGTGGCCAAAGTCGTCGGAAATAATTGAAGGGCACCTGTGATCATCGTTGGTTTTGCCCGATGTTACTCGTTGGAACTCATTGCATGACGCAGTTAAAAACTACTTTGCTACAAAGAAAAATTAAATAATCTGTGTGATAAGTTGACTTTTCCACAGTTTTCTGCAAGAGACATACAGTACCTGGAAATGTACAATTTTGTAATGGAACCAATTGCAAAGGCCCTGGACTTTCTTCAAGGAGAAAACAACAGTAACTATGGTATTTTCATATTTTGGTTCTTTAAAATATAAATTTATATTAACATTATTACAGGATTTTTAATACCAACTCTTGTGACACTGAGCAATAGGCTGCATAAGCTATGCAGATCCCAGGAATCGCAACAGTTATCATCTCTTATTTTAAAAATGGAACAGGGTTAAGAGAAAGGTTCCAACCATATTTCATTTTGAAGCCTGAGGCAAATATTGCAATTGCAGCAACAGTGCTAACTCAAAGCATCAAAATAAAATGGGTCAAGGTGTTGCTAAGATTTGCCAGAATTAACTGTCGAAAATATAACCAGAAGAGTTTTAGAAACACTTTACAGGTTTTACGCCAAAATTTGTAAAACATTTAATTTTGAAAGGAAAATTAATAATGTGTCGACTATGCCCGACAGGCATAATTTCAATAAATCTATTGTGACATTCGCTGTGTGGCTTGTTGCGCCGTCCTGTTGGAGCCCCATATTGTCCTAGTCCATGTCATCCCATTCGGACTAAAAATATTGGTTATCAGTGAACGGTAGCGATTCGCATTCACAGTAACGTGCCGGTCCTGATCATAACGGAAGAAGTATGGACCAATGACGTCGACGTTCTATAAACCGCACCAAACCGTATTTTTATCGGGATGTAATGGTGACTCATGAGGTATGTGTGGATTGCTGTCTGACCAAAAATGCATATTTTGCTTATTGACGAAGCCATTCAGCCACAAATGAGCCTCATCGCTGAAGATGATTTTCCATGAAAATCCAGATCATTTTCAAGTTGTTGCTGAGTACACTTCATGAACATGCGACTATTATGGTGGTCAAATGGCTTCTGTTCTTGCGTCAATTTGATCTTGCAAGGATATAGGATAGATAGATAGATAGATATTTTCATAAACAACGACGTCACAAAAATGTTCAACAATTGAAACTGTGGAAGAACCACATAAAAGAAACGGCCCGGTACAATGTACTAACTGCCAAGAATATGGGCATACTAAATCATACTGCACTCTACGCAGTGTTTGTGTGGTATGTGGTGATTTACATCCCACTTCAAAATGCACCCTTAAGAAAGAAGAATTAAATAAAAAATGCAGCAATTGCGGAGGAAATCACACTGCTAACTACAGAGGTTGCCCTGTATATAAAGATTTGAAATCAAAGTTGTCACAGGGCATTCAAGCACGTCGTAACCAAATGTTACAAACACCCCGTAATGAAATTATAGCAACCTCAGAAAAAAGATCAAATCCCATTACTTCTAACAATAATAATATGCAAGGAAGCTATGCAAATGTGGTGAAAGGCAACACTGTGCAAATGCAACAGCCGCAAAATCCTCCAAATGGAGGTATTGAAACTATGATTATAAATCTTACACAGTGCATGACACAGTTTATGTCCACCATGCAAAACATGATCCAGGATTTAATAAAATCTCAAAATCAAATGCTGCAAAATTTATTAAGTAAAAAATGAGCTAACTAAATATCTGTATATAGAATGTTAACGGTGTTAATCAGCATAAATTAGAGATTTCTGTCTGAAAGGAATATAGATGTAATGGTTATTTCAGAAACTCATCTAACAAATAAAATAATTTCATATACCGGGATTTAGACTATATGTTACAAATCATTCAGATTGAAAAGCGCATGGTGGCACGGCAGTGTTGATTAGAAATCGTTAAACCACTACGCTCTAGAATCTCATGCTACTCCACAGTTACAAGCTACAACAATATCACTCAAAAATCGGGGTTGTGACTTAAACGACAGTTGTACTACACTATTATGAATAAGCATAATAAGCTGGATATAATATCTACTGGTAAGCCGACATACTGGCCCGGTGATAGAAGAAAAATACCAGACTTAATAGATTTTGCTGTAGTCAAAAATATAGATAGATCACTTATGACAGCTAACACATGTACAGACTTATCATCTGATCATTCTCCTGTACTAATAAAGTTATACGAACAGCCCATGATAATTGAGCCAAAAGTTTCTCTAACATCATATAAAACTAACTGGTTGAAGTATAGAAAGTATATCAGCAGCCATATCAATATTGATTGCAAAATAAATACAGAAAGAGACATTGATGAAAATATAAGAGAAATTAATGACCTAATAACTAATGCAGCTGTACTGGCAACACCAGAAAGAAACAATAAACCAGTTGGTTTTAGAAAGATCACAAATAATGAAATAGAGAAACTTGTAAATGAGAAAAGGCGAGCTAGGCGGGAATGGCAGTTAAATCGCTCCCCTTCAACTCTGCTTCAACTGAAATCTGCTGTACGAAAGTTAAAAAAAGCGCTTAAACATGAAGAAGAACACAACACTGAAAATTATATAAAAAAATTGTGTCCAAATTCTAGCAAGCAAAACTCCCTTTGGAAAGCCCAAAAATCTTTCAAGCCACCAGTAGTTTCCAACATGCCTCTAAGACAGTTGAATGGTAATTGGGCACGTAGTGATGAGGATAAAGCAAATTGCTTTGCAAGTCACCTAGAAAAGGTATTTCAACCCAATTCCCCAAAGAACAACTTTGAGTTGCCAACCTTGCCTAATACCGCAAACGAGTCGCATGTGTCTATTAGGACTTCTACTTCTGAAGTTACTAGAATAATAAAAGAACTTAACCCAAAAAAGTCACCAGGATATGACAATATTACACCAAAAATGCTAATTGAGTTACCAAATATTGCCGTAGAAGTGCTCTCTTTGCTCTTCAATGCAATTCTTAATCTCGGACACTATCCTAATTCATGGAAAAAGTCGCAGATTATCTTGATAGACAAACCTGGGAAAGACTTAACACAGCCGTCTTCATACAGACCAATCAGTCTTCTATCCTGTCTTTCTAAAATATTTGAAAAAGTGTTGCTATCAAAGATGTCTCCTTTCCTCCACGAAAATAATATAATACCAACGCACCAATTCGGGTTTCGTGAAAAACATAGCACGATAGAGCAAGTAAATAGAATTACTAACGAAATAAGAAAAGCATTTGAGCACAGAGAGTACTGTTCAGCTATATTCCTAGACGTGGCTCAGGCGTTTGATAATGTATGGCATGAGGGCCTTTTATATAAGATTAAAAATATCCTACCTTCAGAATTGTATAAAATATTGGAGTCTTATTTAAAAAATAGAAAATTTATGGTAAAAGTGGGAGATTTCATATCTGATGAAAGACAGATAAGGGCTGGCGTACCCCAGGGCAGTGTTTTAGGACCAACACTATACATCATATATACAGCAGATCTTCCAACAGCTAATAATATATTGACTTCAACTTTTGCGGATGACACAGCTTTAGTGAGCCGTAACAAATGCCACATAATAGCATCAAGAATACTAGCCGAGCACCTAAGGTTTGTCGAAGAATGGCTAGCCAACTGGCGTATAAATGTTAATGAACAAAAGTGTAAGCATGTTACATTTTCGCTTAGACCAAAAATGTGTCCGGAAGTAAAAATAAACAATATATTAGTACCCCAAGCGAACGAAGTAACATATCTTGGTATTCACCTAGATAGAAGGCTCACGTGGAGAAAACACATCTCTAGTAAAATAACATGTATGAAGATTAGAGCTGCAAATTTAAATTGGCTTTTAAATAAAAACTCAAAACTTAGCCTAGACAACAAAGTGCTTTTGTATAAAGCGGTCATAAAGCCGATTTGGATGTATGGAATTCAACTGTGGGGTACGACCTGTGCAACTAATATAGACATAATACAAAGGTTCCAATCAAAAATGCTTAGATCAATCACGTGTTCGCCATGGTACATGCGTAATGAAAATATCCATAAAGACCTTGGTATTTCTATGGTAAAGAAAGAAGTAGAAGACAGCAAATTGAAATATATATCTAAACTCCGTGATCACCCAAACCCTTTGGCTAATGCTTTGGTACATTACTGCAATCAAACACGCCTTAAAAGAAGAGATATGCCCGCGTACTAAGGAGCAATGTATCACCAAAACAGCTCAATCATTTGCTTGAACGTGTCTAGTTTTTAATTAGATTTCAGATTTTATAACTTATTGTCATGCTTTTAAAACAAAAAGCAGATTCAATAAATGAAAAGATATTGAAACAAAAAAAAAAAAACAATTGAGAAAGAAGTGTGAGAGACTGATTTGGGTCTTCCTCACTTGATGCGCTAGCGGTAGCAATATTCTCGACACTATGGAAATTCTTTGTCTCACTAGCACATTTTGTACCGTGCTTGTAGATTCAAATTTTTTCACAAGACGCTTAATTGTTGATCTGGCAGGACGATTATGAGGACCATAAGTTGGACATAGCGCTCTTAAAGTTGACGCCTCTGACTCCGAATTTCGTTAGTAAATTTTAATTATTTCGACTCGTTGTGTGGATGATTCCTTTTCAGTCCCACCAAACACTCAATATTACCTTTCGAGACATCTGTCCTAGCTTTGCGACCATTTGTTGAATTTCACCACGCTTGGACCATGTTATTTTTCGCACATCATTGTCGTATTTGATTTACGTTTCGTCTCCTGTTACCATTCGCTTCAGAAATGGTTCGGTTTCATTTCGTTTCAGCAAAGGATCGCAGATGTTAATCCGATCCATTAAATTTTTCAAAAACAATTTAGGTGGTACCCATCGAGCTTCTTTTTGTAGCCCGCCTTTTTTAAATGGTTCACAACCGTTTGATGATGAATGCAAAGTTCCTTAGCGATGTCATTGCTGCTTATGTGATGGTTCTGGTTAATTTTTTTCATAATTTCATCGACTTTTTCAGCGATAGGTCGACCAGAGCGAACATTTCATATTCTTTCAACATGCAAAGCTTAAAGCCAGGAAACAACCATCAGGTACATAAGGTCTTTTAGTTATATGGGGTCTGGGCCGAGTTTTCACCCGATTTTATTCATTTTAAGCCCAATTATGCAACTCACATATGTATTGTGCAACATATGCGATATAAATTCCCTCGGAAGTTCGAAAATTTTTATACTAGGTATATAGGGGCTTAGAGAATTATAAACCCGATTTAACCTATTTACATATAACACGCAGACATACCACTATGAGGAAATAATTTTCCCTGCATTTCACTTATATGTCCCACACATTGACCAATATTTTCGGTAAAAAGTAAATCATAGGTTCCAAGGTCCAAATAGTCGGTACATAGGGGCGTGAACAGTTTTTTGTTGGATTTGGATAATATTTGGTAGAAAGCTCTAAAGGCATTATTCGTGCAAAGTTTTATCCCGTTAATTTTTGATTATTGTTGAAATTTTAGAAAAATAAAATGTTTTTAACCACCATAAAAGAAAGCAATCTAGTAAACATTTTCGTATATTGAACAAATGTGGTGGTAGGTGTACTTTTGAAGCTTTCATTTTATAATAGCGCGTGCGTGTTTATAAAATATATAATATAAATACACTTCTCTTAAAAACCGTTTTTTTAATAAAAGCACCAGATTTCTCTTGTTGACGCGTGAGACGACCTTTTTTCGGCACCCACTACACACGCTGTCATACATTCGCGCGCAAATATTTGTATGTACATGCTTTAAGCTTCCTAAGTAGGCAACATATTTCGCTAGCTGCCAACTTATTGAATACGTGCTCATACATCCATTTACACTTACTCACCCACACACTCAGAAATGCTCGTTGGCCCGCTGGCCGCATTGCGCGTGTTGTTTGCTTGTTTGATAACATTATTTTCTTGTTCAGCATGTTCGAGGTATTTTTACCTAAACCAACAAACAAATACAAACGAGAGTGCACACATAGATATATGCGTACGCTTGGACGATGTGCATGTGTTTGTGTCGGTCTACAAATAAGCTTTGACCTCAACATGCTTATTTACTTGCACTTGGCAATGGTTCTCATCAACGCACAGCATTTCGGACGCCTGTTGCCAGCCGAAGGCAATGAAATGAAAATGAAATTCTGTATAAAAGTGCCCATTAAAGCAAAGCCAGGCATCTGTATGGCAAATGCTAACGGTCTGGTAAAAATTCAAACGTCATGCACATCATCACTTATTTTAAGTAGGATTTATTGCGTAGCCTACATTTGGGCGTAGAGGCTTGTAATTGTCTGAACATACCATTGAGAGAAAAAGTGCTTTGGTACACATATACATATGTATTTTACTGTAATACAAACACTTAGGCATTTCTAAAGTACTTAGTACTCAGGTATGAATATGCTTTGATATCCTATTGTATTACATGCAATCCATGTGTGTTTGCAGGCGAAAAGTGCTACAGGTTCATAATTTATTTTTGGATTAATATTGCTGTAATCGAAAGCCAGCAAGGCAAGACATTAGCCAATTTGCCTCCAACGCTGTTTAAGGTAGATAGTAAGTATGTTTTGCAATTTCTATTTTTTGTTTTTGATATGGACTTATTGTATACATATACAGGGTGTCCACTTTTTCTTTGTAGCATGGTCTTGCTGTACACATATACAGGGTGTCCTAAAATATCGCAATATTTAAATTTGCCAGTATTTCAATTAATCCTCACAGTTGATGAAGTTTAAACACTATTCAGATCATATTATGTAAGAGACTTTTAGACTTTCAATATTTTTGAAATACTGTTCAATAATGAGGACTTGTTGTTCTACCGTGTAACGCTCCATTTTAACTAAACCTAAACTGTCAGCTGTCGATTTGTTTTGTTTTTAGAGTTGTCAACAAAAGCCACCGACGTTCAAAAGCTCTTTATTTTAAATTTAAATCCTGCCTAAACCATTTTACCTCTCCTATATATTTTTTATGGGATTTTTTAATATTTCGCAATTTATTTTTTATCTCAAAAACAAACACACATCTTCGAAAACGTAATATTTGAAAACAAAATTTTCCGCTCTACAAAAAATATCCCATCCTACACCAGTGTAACGCATGAAAAATTTGGCTATTTTCGTGAATTTTTTTAAAAGAAAGCACTTGATTGAATGTTTCGTACTTCTTTGAACGTAATAAGGTATATTTTCAACTATATTTAAAATTTTTTTACAAAAGTGTTGAAAAATAATGGAGTTATGGGCTGTCTTCGGAGGTGCCAAAAAACAAAGTGCCCAAACTGCTGGCATGAATCCGGCCGAACGAGTAGCTGAAACAAAAAAATCAAAAAGTTTATTAAACTTAAAGATATTTCCTATAGAATGACTTACGATCTTTGAAAAATATCAAAAATTAACAAAATGGCGTAATTTTGAAAAAAAATTGTCGCTTTTTTAATGCCAAATCGACAATTTTAAATTCATTGTATAGTAAATGTATTAAACAATACTCAGTTTTAATTTCATAAGTCGATCGGTTAATTTCTCGATGAGTTATGATGTCAACAATTTTGAAATATGTCGTTTCGAGAAAAACGCATTTAAAGTTTCACTCATATATGATTATACTGCGAGCGGTCGCTCTTTAGAACGCTGCCATCCAAAAACTATTCAAGATACGACCTTCCCGATATCACGGGATATTTATGAAAATATAGGCTATCGAAAAAGCAAATAAAAAATGTTTTCTTTAAAAGTGTCACACTGGTTTAGCCCCTTAAAGTTGCGCATCAAATGTACATACTGATTCCCAATAGTACACCATGTCGTCTGAGTAATATGAATGCTATTCGTACAAGTGATGTTAACATTCATACTATGAACACATACGACATGGTGTGCTCAGTACATTTGGTGTGCAACTTTACCTGCGGGTATTTTCTAAAAAACAAATACTTTTATGAAAAAAATCATGAAGATTTTTTTAGAACAAACAAGTTTTTAAGTTGTAGATTTACTCTCGGTAACTTTTTCAATTTTTCCACACATTTACGAAATCAGTAAATAGTCTAAACATAGTATTTTCTGTTCTGAGAAAATTTCACCGCATAAGCAAAGCAACCGTTCTTCGTTACAACCGCTATCACCCCTTAATCTCGTAGCAATTTTTATTTGTTCAGTTGGAGTCTTCTTAGGAATTAAAAAAAAATATTATTGAAGCATCTAACACACTGTCAAGGCTTTTTAGACTGTCAATAAAATAACTATTTGTTAGAGGTACATGGTGACACTATACATCCCATTTTTGAGGTATACTTGTGGTATAAATCTATACCGAGGGCTGTAGATATATACATATATTCTAAAAAGTAGGGCAATATCTGAATAAATTTTTGTTACGAATTTGATATTTAAAGCCCATTATGGTTTGGAAAATCGGTCTAGTTGCCTTTACGTAGACACCTCAGATATGGATCTACATATATAAACGATCAAATTCGAGCCGAGTTTTAAAATTTATTATACCGCGTAGATTAGAGTTAGAGCAAAGTATGAATAAATCTTCTATTGGGACTTACTCTTCTTAGTCACGATATAACATAGAGCAATGTAGATCTTAATATTGTAAACATTAATATGCGAAGAAAAATATGAATAATGGGGTATAGGTCTATATCGCGGTTCTTCAACGTTTCCAATGCAGTATTCGTTAACTTGTTATCTTTGACTTATGCTTCTGCCCCCAATGTGACTGCCAGTGATCAAGTTCACCTTCGAACTTCAAACGTCGCATGACGTTGTCGTTATCCAAAAGTCCTTTGGGTTTAACTCTCAAGCAGTCAAAAAGATTTTCCATTTCTTTCATCGATCGATTTCTGAAGAATTTCGCTAAGTAAATGAGTTAGAGATAGAATATCACATAGGCAAAAAATCTCAATTATAAATTAAAATTTGCACATTTTCAATTATTTCAAAATCGAAGTTGAAGTGGTTATAATTTTTAGCCCTATGTGACCTTTCCGTAACTTTTTAAGGTTAGGCCATAGAATACGTAAATCATCTTAATAAAACTCTATAAAACTTCAATTTTTGAAGTGAACAAGATAAATACAGACATTCAAGTCCACACTTTATTTTGCAAGATTTACTTCAATCTTTTCCAGTGTATCTCCTTTTGAGGTTTTGCATTTCAAAATTGCATTATATATAAGTAAGTTAACCCAAACCCAAATCTGCTAGTTGCCTCATGCTAATAATTTAACTAAATATATGCATACATACATATGCATTAGTTAGGTGTTCTGCTATGACTGCACAATTTTGGCTTTGACTTCTTCTAAGCTCTGGCCTTGCTCTTAACTTTCTTAATTTTATTCGGTTTCTTAGTTGCCAAAGCTGCTATAACTAAGACACTACTGTTGACTTTGCTTCTACTGTCTTGCTGCAGACATGAAATTATTTGATTCGACCAGTTGGCGATTTAATTTGTGGTATTCCGCAACATTTCTTAGTCGGATAAATGGAAATTTCATTGACTTTAGTTTTATGCGATAATTTTAAGTAGCTTACAGCTTGCAACTGGGTTATGAAACAAGTAAGAAAAGGTAAGGTACGACAAGCAAACTATTTTAAGCAGTTGGAGAAACTAAGATTAACAAATGTTGAAATTGAATTGCAAACTCGTTATTATCTTACCTTTTTTAGTAACTTATTTTAACTAACTCAAATGTCAAAATTTATCAAAATAATGATGAGAAAATTACCTATTAATATCTTTGATTTCAACGCCTAATTTTACTTAGACGTATTCTATCTAAATATACTAGTATGTTATGAATTTATAGAAAAGTGTCTACCAAAGAAGTGAAATAAAGCAGCAGCATAGCATTCTTGTAGGTCATCGAGTTGGCATCAAAAGATCGCCGAAAGATCTCAATATCTGTTGTAGATGAAGTGAACACATTTTCGTTAATGTTTTTTTTTTGTATATAACGTGTAAATGTTAGACTCGTAAACGAGTCGTTGTGTTTTACATGAGTACCTGCAGTTGACGGCCACCCTCACGGTGCTTAAAAGCACTTAGCGCCCCAAACACTACATGCTTTTTGAAAGCATTATTTGGTTCCAATTGGGCACCTTTTCCACCTTGGTCGGATTCGAGACCGACCTTAAACCTCTGCCGTGCTGTGTATCCGGCACCCGACCACAGTGCGACTCCATACTGAACTGAATTTTCAATTCTAACTGCCTTTAGGCTTAAATTACAGGCAGCACGATCTCCTGGGGCTAACTGCTCTTCGTGGTACCAGATTTGAGGCTCCAGTCAGACTTTGTGGCTTTTGTTATTACCAATTGAGCATCCATCAAACTTAATGAATGAGAACATTTGTCGATTGAACTTCAAATGTCTTTTCAATAGAGGGAATCTAATTCAAAGTCGGTAATATCAGGCCAAGCTGAGTATTATAGTACTTTTTCGGACAAGACTATGCAGAAATTTCGAGGAAAGCCAAAAAACAGACTTAGTGCATATTGAATTTTAGTTGCCTCTTACCACAGGCATTCCTTACCGCGAGCAAATTCTAATTAGAGTCGTACGAAAAGAAACTGTCCAACAATCTAGCCAATGGAATTCCAAAAATGAACCGTAATTGAAAATTTAGAGACCTTGAAGACATTGAAGGCCATCCCATTCGAGGATTAAAATATTTGTATGGAAAATTGAATCACATATGTGTTTTGCTTCGAGTGCCTAGTTTGAAAGCAATAGTTATGATTTGTATTCTAATACGTGAAAAAATATTTATTTTTGTAAGTATTCATTTTGAAGTCAAATAGGATATTTGAAAATCATTACAGTTTGTATTATAATTTATTTAAACGAACTAAGAGGAGCACGAAGAGTTTCGTAACGATATCACACAGATTGAGCTATATTTTCAGTTAAAAGTTGATCATATGCACGGAGCTTTTCAAATTTGATTTCTGAGATTTTAAAATTGTGGCCTATATTAGCATAGGTAGCTCAGTATCAAAAATATTTACTCTGCATTAAGTGTAAAGTTAATTAGATGAGTGGAAGTTGTTTAGCAGAGGTTATACCAGAATATAAACCAATTGTATCAACTGGTCGCGATATACACTGGAAATATTCATAGAATCAGTTTATGGGGTCTACACAAAGAATGTACATTCAAGCTTCCCAAAGTGAATTCGCTTGGGATCTGAAAATCCATTCAGTATATAGTAACTTCATTTTATAAGGTGCGTTCCAAAGTAAACAGGACTTTAAAACAGAAAACAGAACAAAATGGTTTTTTCGGCAAAATCAACTGTTTTTATTCAAAATAGTCCTCTTTTGCTTCAATGCAGCTTTTTGCACGGTCTAAAAGCATGACGAACGAGTGTTGGCCCTTATAGCCGCCAGTATGCCGGTGCAAGCCTTTTGAATGGCCTCTACGTCTGCATAACGCTTTCCTTTCATGGACAAATGCATTTTTCCGAAAAGGAAGAAGTCATACGCTGTCATATCAGGTGAATACGGGGATCAGTTAATGGTTAAAATTTGATTTGGCAAATAATCGGTCACAAGCGTCCTTCGAATGTTGGATTCTGAGCAATTTTGGTCGTCAGTCAATTTGTGCGGAACAAACCGTGCACACACCTTTCGTAAGCCCAAATGTTCCCTCAAAATGCAATAAATTGATGTTTTGGAGATGTTCAATTTCATTTCCATGATTTCAAAGATGATTTCGGCTGATTTTTAATGAATTCACGCACAGTTTCGATGGAATTTCCGGTGATCACGGATTTTGATTGGCCCACATGTTGATCGTCATTTATGTCCTCACGACCACTTTGAAAACGTTGAAACCACTGGTGCACTCTGCTACGGGATAGGCAATCATTGCCATAAAACTGTTTCATCAAATGAAACGCTTCGGCAAAAGTTTTACCAATTTTAAAACAAAATTAAATGTTGGCTCTTTGTTCGAAGCTCATTTTCGCACCGATAACACAAACAAACTGAGACTTGAAACGGAATAACTTTACTTCCAATCACTGAAAGGTCATGAAATTATCACTGGACAATCGATAAAGATAGCAGATTCTAACGCACCAGTCGAGATATAGATGGCGCCACCAGGGGGTGCTAGATAGGAAAAGCCCTGTTTACTTTAGAAAGCACTTTGTATAGAAACTATGACTCTAAAGCTTTCAGTATTCAACATTACTTTTTAACCTGAGTTAGAAAATGTATAAACGGTCGGTCGGACAGACAGAACACGCAAAATTAATTAATTTTACCATTCTAAGATATCATACCACTGATAGCTCTGAGAATACTAGCCAATAACTGTCTACTTTAATCATATCCAACAAATTGACATATTATAAAAAAAATATATATATACATTTTCTCCAATTGTTAGTATATCCACTGATAATACGAAGCAGGTTGTATTTACAAATTAACTGGTGAAAAGGGTAATCACACAAAGAGACATGTACAAATGAATAGAGCAAGCAAAAGCTATCTTCTAGTTAATAGCAATGTGTTAGCGAACAAAGTATACTGTACCGCACGAACCTCCCTGCGGGAAAAACTGCGAGTAGATAAGTTTGAATGTGTCCTCTTTGACGACACCCGTCGGACACTCAGCCTTAAAACCGCGATAAATTCGTTTGATTTCATCCTCCGTGAAGCGCGTAGTACGACTGAGGGCACTTAAGGAATCGGGACGATAGCGTGCGGGCGTCTCAAATTCCTCCAATTCCGAATCTGCAAAAAAAAGAGAAAGAAAGACAAATATGTAATAAAGAATTAAACTGCATTCAAAGATAAAGTTAAATTAAAAACTTTGGTTTTTTCAGGCATGCGCGGCAGCAGTCTGAGAGTGTGTGCCTTTCGGTGGTTTAAGGGATACACCTAAAAGCGCACACGCGTTTAATTTTTAACTTGTTCAACTTGAGTCTCTTTTTCTTTTTATTCTCACAAGTTTTTTCTGAATGTGTATGTGCGGTATATTGGCCGAGTGTTTGTCGCGTCAGTGCGTCTCAAAGGCTTACAATGTCAATAGTCTTTGCGTGACTTTGTGTGTGTAAGTGCAGTACTTTGTGTGACGGTGTGTTGGCAAGTCTTAAAGTGGAATGCCAACTTGCTGTCAAATGCTGGCGCTTGCGTAAATGAGTATATACACATGTATGTATGTATAGCAATAAATGCAGACACATAAAAAGTGTGTTCTTTCAGTTGTCATTTGTGTTGTACGCTTTATTTGCTTCTTTGCTTAGATGTATACTCTGTTTTTTACTATTTTCTCCTGTTTTCTAACTTTTACACATTTTATCTTCATTTCGATTTCTTTGTCGCCAAGGGTGTAAGAAAGAAAATCAACAATTGCCATGTGTGTTCTTCAGACTTCATCCCACAATATTTACGCTTCACTGATTCTATTGTATTAGACTTTTACCGTTTTTAGGTTTCGTACTTTATGTTTCATGTACATGGTATATGTATGTATGTCTGTATATATGTGCGTATGTATGAAGAGCGCTAAAGACGCCTAACGGCAAATGTGAAGTATCCTTGAGATCTTAAGTCCTAGCCTTTGGGTGCTATGTCTTGCGGAAAGTGAGTAAATAGTAGCAGGTTAAATCTGGGTATTTGCTTTTGGCTTTGATTGCGCATTTTTTGCGATATTCTTTGAAAATACTTTAACGTGAACTTTAAGGAAACTGAAATTTCATACAAAAAGTCACTGTTCCTAACTCAAAAGTTGCATAAAAAATGTTAATATACTTAACATAAACAAGAAGGAATGTCAACGCAGGCTATTACTTATACCCTTCACAGATTCACTTGACTTTGAATGCTCAGTTTGTATAATTGCTTTAGGTCAAAATTTGGACAATTTTCTCGAATTATGTATGTAGCAATAACTATGATAATAATCTGTTTTGTGAGAAAAATACTTGTAAAATATTTTAGATCGAAATCAGAGAAAACTGAGGGACTAGTTTGCGTGTATATAGACAGATGGATGTGTGAACACACGGGCAGCAAAATAGACATGGCTTAATCGACTCAGCTCGTCACGTTGATCATTTAAATACATACTTTATACGGTCTCCGACTTTTCCTTTTGGATTTTACAAACAAACCTTGTTCAGGATATAAAAAGTGCTCACAATAAATACTATTTAGGAATTTCGAAAGATCGAGTTTTTTGCATATTTATCGAATATACAAAAATTTTATTGGAAAATTTTATCTGTGGTGATTCTGCAATCAGTGTGTTGTAAGTCTTTTTTAAGTAACTGTTATCGGCTTCCAAAGCAAAAATTCTGCAGTACAACTGGACCGATTTACACGATTTTCTTTTTGTTTTTGTTACAAGCCAGCATTTTTCAAAAAAAAAAATTTAATCATTATATTAGAATACTAATATAGCACTTTTTTCTAATAGAGTTCACCCTTGCATCCAATCTTGTTAATCAAGAGACTTCCAGTGGATTGAAAAAGTGTACATGAGGTATCCATTGTTTGCTATTAATATCATGATTTTGAGACACTGTGATGCTTAGAGAGGCTGCTTCATTCATTTTATTTTAAATTTTGTTTCCATTAAATTAAAAATAACTAGAAATTTGGATCGAAATATTGCTTTGAAAATGCTAAAAGAACTATGGCACTGCTATTAGGCTAATTGTCGTGAAATTTATCTAACAGTAGGTCTAAATAATATCGGTTTCAGTGAGTTCGAACTAAAGAGACAGGGGTATTATCTACTGACTATTAATTTCTATAGTAGTTTGTTCTTTTTCCCGGAATTGATCCAAAATGTTTATGCCCAAGTGCTGCTATTACGATAATTTCATTTTATTTGGATTGGTAAGTTGTTGTAACCGCGTAAGCGGTGTCTACGCCAATAAAGAAAGAAGTAGTTGTTGTAAATACCTTGTTATAAGTTGTTGCGGATTAGGATGTGTGATGTTCTACTGTGGGGTTTTCATAAAAAAGAGATATCTAACAACCTTCTCAATGCACCTAACTACAGTAGAAGTCATCTTCGATTCTTCATTCCTCTAATAGCCATCTTAGCCATTACGAGTATACTTCCATTTAGTGGCTCAACCATTTTTTCAGTACTGCAAAGTATTATTTTATTGATTTCAACCTAAATTTCCTAGTTTTGATGGCTTTTATGTAAATTACCAAAATAAACTAAATTAAAATAGTTCAGCTGTTCATCCAATTTCACATCTTCTTCTTTATTGTCGTAAACGCCGCTTATGCGGTTATAGGCGAGTTTACAACAGCGCATCATCGTTCTCCTTTTCGCAGTTTCGCACCAATTAGAGATTAGATTAGTCTTTCCCACGTAGTGGAGGTCTTTTTCTTCGTTTGCTTCCACAACGGGTCATTCGGAAAACATTACCTAAACAGCGTAGTTGCTATCTCTTAATTCACTGAACTATGTCCATGTCGTCGTCTAACTCGTACAGCTCCTCGCTCCATCGACAGCGGTATTCGGTGTTGCCAATATGCAAAGGACCATAACTCTTTCGCAGAACCTTTCTTTCGAAAACTTGTAACGTCGACTCATCAGATATTATTATTGTCCATGACTCGGCATGAGTGCACTCAGAAGCAAGAGCGCAAGTCGGGTGGAAAATCGTTCGGTTGTCTGTTGTGATTGTAGCTTCTTGACGTCGAACCTTCCTTATATTTGTTGACGAGCGTTTTTTGCTCCACAGAAGCGGGTACGTATTTTAGCTGCAACAAGATAGTGATCCGAGTCGATGTTGGAACCTCGGAGTGTAGGCACGGTTAAAGTACTTGAGACGTGTTTTCCGTTTATCACTTCATGATCTGGGTGGTGGCTTTTCCGATCTACCTGCGTGTTTGATGAATTTTCCTAAGCTGGCGTCTATTACTACTTTCGAGCCCCGCCAAAGTCGATTAGCCTCAACCCATTTGGGGATGTTGAATCAGGGATGCTAAATTTACAATGGTCGGTATGCATGCCTTATTTGACTACCTTGGGGTGGCCTGTTTTACATAGTGTATGCCAGAGCTCCTTTTCATTGCTGGCCGTATATTTAAATAGTTGGTATAATGTGTTCAGTTCGTATCTCTCCAGCGTTTGGCGACTCATGACAGCAAAATGAAACGCCCTCACATATTGGAGCTGAACGACTAAAGGTCAGATACATAATCACCCAACGGAATTATTAACTTTGAAGCATTAAAAAGATATATTTATTGTCTTTCAAACTCACGTAACCTCAAGTAAATTATATGACAGATTGACAAGTTGCAATCAGTTTAATAAAAGAAAAAAATGGAACTGTTCCCTGTTTGCTAAGAGAAAATATAAAATTTTGTGTTAAGTTGGATGAAAAATGTTTACGATGAAGATGATAAGAGTCAACTTCAAGTTTACGGGGTTTCCTCGATTTAAAATGACCAAAGGCCATGTCGTTCAAGTGCTACTAATCGAAGAATTGCTGGAGAAGTATATGAAATTATTGACAGCGATGCAGATTTTACTATGAGAATGTTGGAAAATTTTAATTAGAATTTAAGATAAAAAGAGTTCTGTCCGCGTTTTGTCGTACATTACAAAAATAAAAACTTAAAAATGAAGAAGTTTGTGTTAAAAACAGGTTTACCTCATAAACCATTCTCCATATTCACTTGATTTATCACGATGTGACTATTTTCTATATCCAGAACTAAAAGCTAACATGAAAGGGACATTTTATGATTATATTGCAGACGTTCAAGCGTCTATGACCGAAGTGCGGTAGAACATTTCTATAAATGTTGGAATAGAGATCTATGCCCCCTGTTTTTGAATGAATAATAAATTTAAAATATAACATAATGTATATATTTGCATATTATTCAATATTATATAAGTTCGTATCTTTTCAGGACACACTCTACATTAAAAACGCATTAAAAAGAATATTATTCTACTTTCAAATTTTTAATAATAAACTGTCTTGTTAAATTTGGCGCTCATACTTGTTTCAATTTAAGTTCAGAAGCACACTTAAGTGGCCTGCATAACTAATACTTGTATATTATCCACCAACAAATATTTTTTCAAACTTACACTTGCTCTACACAATTTTAACACACATACATTCGTACTTATTATTTGCTTTCTACACTCGGCTTTCTTATCTATTTCAGCCAGTGCAGTTAATTACAAGTTTTTCCCCTTGTAATATTTTTCCTTTGAAGGTTTCTTTCATCATTTTTATTTAGTACAAAGAAGTTAGTTTTGTGTTGTAAAACTATTACATGGAGGGAAGCACTTCAATGTGGAAAATATGCGCTTTTTAGGTCAAGCAATAGCGCCTTCATTTGGATGAAAGAAAGTAAAATCAGAAGAGAAGCAAAAAGTTGTTCTGAAGGAAAAAAATTTGTTTCAAGCATATGATTAATTTAAAGAGTAAAAAAAATAAAACAAAATATTTGCTTATTGAACTTTTTATAAAAAATAAATAGATCCTTAGCACCTTGTTGTCAATTCAAACAAGTTTCACCAATTAATTGCAGCCACTTTTTAGTAGTATTTATGGTCTTCTTAGAAAATGTGCAGCACAGGCTTATAAAATTAATCCTTATAAAAAGACACTTCTGCGCAAGCGATGCATGCCACACACACACTTTAAGTTGCAATAAAATTTATAAGCAACCAAAGTATAAAAAACATATTCGCAACTAATGAAAACAAGTTGAATGCCAGGCAATGAGGATAATAAGCGCGCAATAAAGTATAACGGGCAAACAACGGTCCAAAAGGAAAAATTCGCAAAAAAGTGCAACGGAAAAAACTTTTAAAAATAGTGAGTGTTTTTGTACGCTCTAAAGTTCAAAGTGATTGCGGAAAGTGTGTAGTGAATAGCTGAAGCGCAAAGTGATAAAAATGCAAGCGTGGAGCGTAATATCGGCTGATATGCGCTTTTTATTCACTTTCTAAGTAAATATTTTATGCATGACTCTCCCTGCCCTATCAACTTAGTGAACTGTGCATATGAAGGGCAACTAACTATATACAAACATGCATATTTATAACTACTGACTGGAAATTATTTTATGGATTTTCGCGTTGAAAGTTTTTTAAAGAAGAATTTATTTGATTGACAGTGAAAAATTAACTGGAAGCATAAAAGTATGCCAAAGTAATATAAAAGTGCATGTTTATATATCTACTTAAATCACATTGTATATATTTTATAGTATGTATATTGTGAAAAAATTCCATTCTATTTTTTATAACACTTCCAAATAATATATTTAGATTTTGAGTTGCATAGCCTTAAAAACGAATTAGTCTACAACCAAACTTGTTTATTGATATTGAAAACACATATCTCAAACACTTGAACCAATAGGTCGGCACCGCTCATATACTGCTTTACCCGCTCGACCAATTTGAACCAAACTAAGTATACGGATATACATAACACTCCTTTAACATTCCTATATCAAATGGGAGAAATCCCATATATCACAATTTTAAATTCCATTAGATTCTTTCTCTTTCCAATACACATATCAAGGAGCAAATACTATAACGTGATTAAATTTTGAACGAATAGTGCCTTTGAAGTATGTTATCTTATGACCAGAAATTATTCGAATCGGTCAAAAACTTTTCAAGCTAGGTATGTAATCCCAGGGCCTATAGATTACTTTTTAACCAAAATATCGGCCAATATGTGAGATAATAATATGATTGTGTAACGATAATGGACCGAAACTGGTCAATACCTTCCTTAGAGCTCATATACCTAATATCAAGCCAAGTAGAGGTAAACCTCAGTAGGAGTATGTATTCGATTTTTTTTATAATAGGAAATCTTATGGCCGGACGGACAGAGATAGTGAAATAAATTACAATTTCATTCTGATTATTTTTCTGAAATAAACAATATCAATTACTTTTTCTTTTTTACTGACGTTGACACTGCTTACGTGGTTATAGCTGAGTAAACTGCAGGGAGCCATTCGTTTCATCTTTTCGCTATTTGGTGAAGAAACCAGAACTAACGGCGTTAGAGTTGAGGTCAATGATATCGATATCATCGATATACGCCAGCAACTGTACACTCTTATTGATTGTACCTTCTCTACTTAACTCTAGAGGAAGTACTCTAGGAGAAGTCCTTCCCGATCCTGACGGAGCGTTTTGTGCTGCTCAACTTCAGCTTACAAAGCCGTAATAGTCTTGCGGGGATACCAAATTCAGACATCACGGCATAAAGGCAGCTCCTTCTTGTGCTGTCAAAAACAGCTTTGAAATCGACGAAGAGGTGGTGATTCTCGATTCTCCTTTAACGGGTCTTTTCCAAGATGTGGCGCATGGTGAAAATTCAGTCGTTCGTATATTTTCGTGACCTAAAGCCACACTGCCAAGGTTCAATAATTTTTTTGACTGACTTCCAGACACTAAGCTTGATAGAACCTATATGCTATGTTGAGGAGGTTTATCACACGGCATTTAACGCAGATTATAGAGATCCCCTTTTTGTGAATTGGGCAGAGCACACTTAGGTTCCACTCAAAGGGCATGTTTTCATCCGCCCATATTTTGCAAAGTAGCCGATGCATGCTCCTTATCAGTTCTTCCCCGCCGTGTTTGAATAGCTCAGCCGGAAATCCATCGGCTTCCGCCACTTTGTTGTTCTTCAGGCGGGTAATTGCTATTCGAACTTCTTCATGGTCGGGCAATGGAACGTCGGCTCCATCGTCAACGATTGGTTAGTCGGGTTCGCCATTTTCAGATGTTAAACATTCACTGCCATTCAGTAGACTGGGAAAGTTTTCTTGTCTTACAAAAAATGTGTCCTTTAAAAATAATTTTGAAGAACCGTAACATAAGAGGAAAGGTTGCAGGACAGCCGAAAATAAATTTTCAGGTATTGTCCCCATCTTATCCAGCGTCCTGAAAGCCTAGTGCCAAATTGAGCCAAAAAAGTCTTTAGTTTTAAAAGACGTACATTTAAGAACTGGGGCACTCGCACAGAGTAAATTATACGAAACTGATTTCCATATATTCGGGTTTTCCCTGTTATGTATATGATTTTGCTGTGAGGCATTGCAGATATGCGCTACCTTATAGTATATCTTCGTTTATCGTAATCAGTGTTTTCGAGAAAACAATTAAAAATTATTATTTGTAAGGATTTATAGATGGGAAGGAAAAAAAGGTTAGTTAAATTGCCTTCCTGTGCGCATTTGCCAACCCAGCATTGTGTATTGGCGCGATGAATAATTTAAATAGCTGAATAGCAATTACAATTAAATAACCCGTGCTCTAGTTTTTGCGCGTTTGATTGTAGTATTTTCCGCTTTCATACTACTGCTGCCAGTCTTTCAGAGCGCGAAGTTCCCGCAAGACTGTCACTGCCACAATGGCTGCCGCTGCTAATTAACCCTGAAAGGGTGCAGTCAAGGAGACAAGTTGAGTGGCAGACACAAGTGTTTCACGTTTCGCAAACAGAGCTTATATACGAACACATACACATTCATATATACAGTTTTATGGAAATTAATGGAATGGAGGAAGGCACTCATCGTAAGCTATATAATTTCCACTAAAAATAATTAGAGCGTTACATACATTGTGCCACTCATTTAAAACTATTTGCCCTGTTTTTCTCAAAGCTACAACTTGTTTGTTGTATTTTATTGCTATTATCTTTTCACTGTTTCTCACTGCCATTTGAAAGCATTTATTTTTAATTACAACGCGTTACTTTGTTGTTTTACATTTCGCACATCAAATTCAAGTTAACGGCCTGTACTAAGAGGTAGAGACATTTTCTGATTAAATTCTCAGAACGGTTTGAAATTTGCGATTGTGGTGATAGTAAAAAGATGTCAACTATATCTGAACAGTGATGATTTATTAGGTTAAAGTTCAAGTTAACTAAATCAATTTCGAAAATGGACTAAGCTCTCACATACGGACTAACTGCTTTGGTGATCTGGATTAGTTCATTGAAACTATGTTGGTGAATGAAATTAGTAACATTTTTTTCTACTTCGGCACCACATTGTTGATCATCGATTGAAAAGGTGGTTAGGGAGGGCTAAAGCTCTCCACATTCTTATACCCCAAATAGGGTACAGGAAGTTTGCAACGTACTTTGTAACAACCAGAATCAGATCCAACCAGAATTTTAGGTCCTATAAAATCGATTTAGCCATGTCCGTCAGTTTGTTTATGTGCGAACTAGTCCCACAATTTTTGAGGTATCGATATGATAATTTGCACATGTCCTTTTTTCCTCAAGAAGCTAATAATTTATCGGAACTGTCGATACCGGATCTCTATAGCATATAGCCATACAAACTTAACGATCCGAATCAAGTGCTTTTATGGAAAACTTTTTCATTTTACTATATATTTTCATCAATTTGCCATACTTTATTGTCTAAGACAATTTTGCAATCTCCGAAGAAACTGTTGAGATCGGATAACTGAAACTTGATGTATTAAGACCGGTGATCATAGCCGTCAGATTCCACGTGGATTATATTCTCGTAAGCATAACGAAGAATAGACGTCATAGTGTAGATTATATTATTTCACAGAAAGCAAAGACAAGTAATGGTTCGGTTTGATTGGGCGCCCTGTGATTTCAAATTAGTTTCAGTAATGTGTAAGAATCTACTAAGGAAGCATCCCAAGAATCTTATTCTAAGTTTTATATATTATATATTTTTATATATCTTCTTATGGACGAAATTATGTAAATTATTACATTATTTTGTAAATTAATAATATATAGAGTACATGTATGTATATACCTTAAGGGGTTACATGGGTTTGCGAGTACGGTTATTAAATTCTGCAATACCTCTAGAATATTCTCCTAAATTTGCAAGTTGACCCGAATAACAGTTTCGGAGATACACCCTTGAAAGCTTGTGGGCTCGAGGATACCTAAACTAAGTGCGCCATATTTATATCTGCTTTTTCGAGACTGTGTTTTTGGAGTCGGTTGGCAGAATTTTTCGAGAACTACTCAACCGATCTTCATAAAATTTATACAGGTCTTTGATATAAAATTCTTAAGGACTTGGACGAAGGATTTTTTTCGATTACAAATATTTGAAAAAAAAATGAGAAATTTTCATTGAAATTTTAATTTTTTTGTAAAAATGGCTGGCAAAAATCCAATTTTCAGTTCGAAGTGAAAACACTTCGTCCAAGTTCTAAGTTAAGGTTTTAAATAAAACAGTTATTTCTTCACTTTTGATGATCCTGTAAGAAGTTATTTTGCCAACGCGGGATCACTATTTCCGACGGGTGAGAATTTCTTTATTAATAGCGTATATTTGTAACAATAAAAAATTCTAATAAAATATTTAATTTTTATATAAGAGAAAAGTGTTTGAAAAAATGCTGCTTTTTACCAGAAATTAATCCAAAGCTCTTGTTCTAAGTTGGCCCGGCAAAGAGTTTTGAACATTTTGACAACCGTGTATAATATGTTAATGGACGGCGGTAATAAATAATAATTAATAATAACGGACGTCTACTCAATTCCTTGTGATTGTTTGGATGTATTACATAAATTTTGGTACGCGGTGGTCCCGCGACTACTATACTCGCTCCAGTAAGTTCACAAATGGAATGTTAGTTGAAGTTCTAGTACAGGGTCTAGGAAACACCATAGAAATTTTTTTGATAATAGTATTTTTATACTCTCAAATGCTCTTAAAAAGCCATAAAAAATTAAATTCTGCTGGACAATAGAAATTCAGGCACTCTCTATGGATATCAGAGAACTAGAAGTTCCAAAAAGACAGCTTGAGAATCTTTTTAAAACTCAGCTCTATTTCATAGACTCTACATCACTCAGAGTGTGTTCTAATTTAAAACGTAAAGATGAAAACAAAGCGATTATGCGAAAGACTGTCAAGATAACTAGTAACAAATTTTGCAATAAAGATCAAATAGTAAAACTAAAACGGTAAAAACGAAAAAAAGGAAGCGCAATGAAATCCCGACAAACGCTGACAGCCGGCTTCATCTGCGACTGTCTACAGAACATGAAGACAATAGAAATAAAGTGATATATCAAGTAACTTGGTCAAGTCTGCTACAACGAATGCGAGATCTTACTTGTACACATAGTGATATTATATGTATGTGTTCGGTATACGCTGTATGCCGTGCTTTCACAATGTGCAAAGCTCAGTGTTTTTGCCAGTTTTTTTAGCTTTTTGCGAATTTTGTTTTTGTTTCGTACCTTTTGTTTATACATTTCTATTATCTCCCCTCTTTTCGTGCAATGTTGCTTGCCCAGCTAGTTTCATTCTTACTGAAAACAACCTTCGTTGCTTTGGCCGGCTTGTTAGAGAAGAGGGGGAGGTGGCGATGGCAATTTTTGTGTGCGTCAAAAAACAAAGGACGATAAGTGATGAAATGTTGACGTTGCTTCCGCGCGACAAAAAGGACAACAGGAAACGCTTGTAAGTCATGAATCAAAAGCGCGGCGCGAATTGAAATTCAGGAAACTGCGCGACACTTCATGGTTTCAAAATCTAAAGTGGCATCACACTAAATGTGTCAAGGCTAGATATGCATTGTTAGCCAGCAGAATAGATCAAATTGGCGACCAAATATTTACGTAGGTTATTGAAGTGTGTAAAATATATAAGATGTGTTTAAGATGAGTGTTATTGTTTATGTTAAACTTTTTAGTTTTTGAGGGTTCTACAAGAGTATGTTCCAATCTTAGAATCTTCTGTTGCCGCATCTTTTCGCTTTCATAGCCGATCTAACATATCTATTAGGTATGTATGATGGAGAATCACTTATACTGACAGCAAATAAATTGCTTTACATACCTACTAATAAAGTACATATTTAGCAATTCCTTCAAAAAAGAACCTGTCGTTCTGAGTACACTTCGTGAATAAATAAAACTTTTACGGAAATCTGAGCAATTTAAACTTTCAAGAATTTTTGGCAGCAACTTTGTTGCTATACACATGTATGTATGCGTACGTACTGTAAGTAGGGCTAATTTTATATGTTTACACAATAACCAAGCGTACAGTTGATAGTTCAATTAAAATGGCAATGCATTAAATTGCAATAAAGTGTGGCAATTTTCAACTCGATATCAACAATAAAAGCGAAGGAAAATTACTAAAGTGAGAGTTTTCTGCAACAGTATGCCTATCTACATATACGTATGTATGTACATATGTATGTATATGTGCAAATGCATGTTTACTTAATGTGAATGCGTGTGTACTAATTTCTCGTTTAAGGGGGTATTCTCATGTAATCACTTCGAAAAATCATTTTTTTTTTATATTTTGACAGTAAAACCTATTGAAACATGCTGTGAAAAATTCAGAAGGAAATTCATAGTATTTGATAAGTTACAGCTCATAGTCGCCGACGTGTCGTAAGCGACTGTCCATCAGGCGCCATGACAAGTCTGCAGCTGTTACGTTTCTAAACGCATTTTTCTCGAATCATCATTTTCTGAAACTGTCATGGTCCTAAAAAAAAGTATTCCACCGATTGCTTTAAAATTTACATATGTTCTTCTACTCATTTATAGTTATTGCCCCTACCAGAATATTTCATTTTCGAAAATATTTTCATATTTTTTTAAACGATTTTTAACTAAAAAAACAAGATTTTCGTGACTTTTTTTTGAATTTCGACATTTTTTTTAATGAAATTGATTATATTTGGTAGGGACGATAGCCGCAGAACTACTGAATAATAATCCATTCCATTTTTTTATTTCAGACAACATGAACAACGGCTATCACCATGACCAGTGAACTACTTTTTTTTTTGTTGGGGACTACTTTCATTATAAAAAAAATGTATATTAAAAATGTAAAAAACAAAAAAAATGTCTACATTTTAAAATACAAATAAAAATATATTAAAAAATTAAAATGATTGAATTTTGTTGTCGCATAAAAAATATTTTCCTAACAAGTGTTAAAATGTATGCGTTCACATGAGAGTACCCCCTTAATGAAATTACGACTGTACTACTTAAGGAAGCAATCGAAAAGATACGAACAATGTATAAATTTATATGGAGATACTGGCTAGGGTTTTAGAATTATTTTAAATGTAATGGGTGTGTTTTACCTGTTTTGGCAACCTACAAACTTTTGTGCTTTCTTTAAATATTCAAAAATCTTACTCAGACGTACTAAATTGAAAAATACTGCAAGAGCTAGAATTAAGTTGCCATATATAAAGGTAAGACATCTGAAAATTTGAACTTAGTCGTTTAAATATTGTCTTTATGTTTGTGGTCAGAACCGTATAATTAGATTCTGGCAATATAAACGGTTAATATAAAACTACTTTAAGTTTAGTCTTCATTGCAAATCGGTGTCCTGTTTACACTATGTATACGAGTGTTAAAGAAAACAAACCAAAGCGCTTCTAACGAAAAACTGTTCAGCGAGTTTAATAAAATTATTCTCCGTCTTTATTGGTGACAACGCTTACTCGGTGATAGCCGAGTTAATAAAGTTATTGCAGGTAAATATTTCACGGAATCATTAGTGAGAGTTAAGGTATCATAATGGACCCCAGTTGACTTTAGCCCGAATAAGTTCAAGTCATTTTGTGATCCTTAATACCTTATTCCTTATCCTTATTACTCCTAAATTGCTCAATCAAATATTAGATGGAGAGATTTTTAAATATAATTTTGAATCGAGGTTATAAAATTGTATGTGCCAGATCAGAAAATGTTTATTTATTTGATAATTTACGTCCTCACTTCGTTTTTCTAGATCTGTCGTAGCAACGAATATGTTATGTATACGCTATGGGTACCGCTGAAAAAATTTTTACTCCATTGCAAAAAGTTGCGTATACGCAGTGGAATTAAAGACTATTTCACATGACACATATTCAAAGAGAACATCTATGTTTGTGTTCAGTTACAATAAATATACAATATTGCTTTTTAAACCTTACACAGGGTTTATTAAGTTTGTCACCATGTTTGTAATACACAGAAGTAAAGGTAGGATATCCTATAAAGTATACATATAAATGATCAGTATGACGGGCGGAGTCGATTTAGTCAGCTTCATCTGTCTGTTCACCTATACGAATGCCTGTCCGTATATCCGCCTCTCTGGCTGTATATACGAGAACTAGTGCTCCAGTTTTTAAGATATCGATCAGAAATTTGACAAAAGTTCTTTTCTCCTCAAGAAGCTGCTCATTTGTCGGAACCACCAATATCGGACCGCTATGATGCCATTCATACTGAACGATGGGAATTATTTGACGAGTTATCTTCTAGAAATTGGATAAGAGTAGCCTATGACAAAGTACTACTGTGATCAAATTGAAAGTTGAATTTTTAATTTATACTTCACGTGTTTTTCGAATCAGTATTTTTTTTCTGTAAGTTGGTAGTACTGTTAGTGACATCTTTGCTAATTTTCACGCCAAAATTTTCATTACTGAGCGATCGGAATCAAGTTCTTGTAAGAAATTATTTCTAACTGTGAAGTATATGAGAGCTTCGGTGCGACCGCAGTTTGCGTTTTTTCTTATTTAAGATAAATATAACCTTAAATTTAAAAGTACAATTTTTCTATTCATAACACAGAATATCCATTTTCTGTCAGATAAGTTTATTTTTAAGAAATTTTTTCTAAGTTTATTTGAATAAAACAATCGATTTCAAGACTCTTGTGAGGAAAAAGTAACAGTCTTCAAAATTGGTGGGAAAAACCGCACTACGTAATGCCTGAATGAAAATAAAAAATTCTGTTAACTTCTGTTGTTTATTTTTTAATTAAAAAAATATCAAAAATAATTATAAATAATACTTTTGTGAAATTATCAGAAATTTCTCAAAAGCTTATAATAATGAGATAATCGGTTATAAAAAAATGGAAGTAAGTTTAACTACCTACAAATTAATATTAATATATATTGGGGTGGGTCAAAAAAACATTTAACTTCATCCATCAATTTTTTTAAATAATAATTTCCTTCAGACTTACGAAAAAATCGACTTAGACCTTTTATTGCAGAGCATTCAATTTCCTACAAAACCATCGAAACGAAGTAATTTTTCACGTAATAAGACGAATAAGGGGGATGGAGTCATGTGTAGAAGTTCACGCAAGTGAGGAAAGTTCTCTGATCGCCATTCACTTGGGAGTGGCCAGAAACGATTCTTTTACACATGGCTCAAGCAGCTCACTACTTCCGGTCTTTGACCAAGTATCCTCTGGGTAGCCTAAGAACATCCGTTCGAAGGCGAGCTAAAGTGAGAAGGCGAAACATTCCCTACAAGGGTTGTGCGCTGGGCTTGGGACCCGCCACGTAAAAAAACAATACTAATGAAAACGTTAAAACAGATTCGGATGAGAGACCCCCTTTTGATGACGACCATGGCAAACGGAATAAGGACTACGATTTGAGGGCATGCACCTGGAATGTCCGGACCCTTAATTGGGAAGGTGCCGCTGCCCAGCTGGTTGATCACCTCGCAAAAATAAACGCTGACATCATCGCCGTCCAAGAAATGCGATGGACGGGACAAGGACAGAGACGAGTAGGTCCTTGTGACATTTACTACAGTGGCCATATAAAAGAGCGCAAGTTTGGTGTTGGATTCGTGGTGGGAGAGAGACTCCGTCGCCGAGTACTATCATTCACTCCGGTGAATGAACGTCTAGCCACAATCCGCATCAAAGCGAGGTTCTTCAACATATCGCTGATTTGCGCCCACGCCCCGACGGAAGAGAAGGACGATGTGACCAAAGATGCCTCCTATGAGCGCTTGGAGCGCGCTTATGAGAGCTGCCCCCGCCACGATGTCAAAATCGTGCTTGGCGACTTTAACGCCAGGGTGAGCAAAGAAGGTATATTTGGCACTACGGTCGGTAAATTCAGCCTCCACGACGAAACATCTCCTAATGGGTTGAGGCTGATTGACTTCGCCGGGGCCCGAAATATGGTTATCTGTAGTACTAGATTCCAGCATAAGAAGATTCATCAAGCTACCTGGCTGTCTCCGGATCGAAAAACTACCAACCAGATCGATCATGTTGTGATAGATGGAAGACACGTCTCCAGTGTTTTAGATGTGCGTGCGCTCCGAGGTCCTAACATCGACTCGGACCACTATCTTGTTGCAGCTTAAGATTCGCACTCGCCTCTGTGCAGCAAAAACGCACGCCAACAAACACAAGGAAGGTTCGACGTCGAAAAGCTGCAATCACAACAGACTGCCGAACGATTTTCTACTCGGCTTGCACTCCTGCTATCTGAGAGCACTAATCAACAACTCGGTATAGGGGAACTACGGGACGGCATTTCAAATTCCATACGTACAGCTGCAACCGAAACAATTGGTTTTCGGAAAAAGCAAAAGCACAGCTGGTACGAAGGAGAGTGCCGTGTCGCAGCGGAGAGAAAACAGGCTGCCTACCTCGCAACGTTACGATCGACCACTACACGTGCGGGATGGGATAGATACCGAGAGTTGAAGAGAGAAGCGAGACGCATTTGCAGACAGAAAAAGAAAGAGGCCGAAATGCGTGAGTATGAAGAGCTTGATAAGCTGGCCGACAGGGGTAATGCTCGGAAATTCTACGAAAAAATGCGGCGGCTTACAGAAGGTTTCAAGACCGGAGCATACTCTTGTAGAACCCCCAAAGGTGATCTAGTCACCGATGCCCAGAGCATACTTAAATTATGGAGGGAACACTTCTCCAGCCTGCTAAATGGCAGTGAATGCACAACGCCAGGAGAAGGCGAACCCGATTGCCCAATCGATGACGATGGAGCCGACGTTCCATTGCCCGATCATGAAGAAGTTCGAATAGCAATTACCCGCCTGAAGAACAACAAAGCGGCGGGGGCCGATAGATTGCCGGCCGAGCTATTCAAACACGGCGGCGAAGAACTGATAAGGAGCATGCATCAGCTTCTTTGTAAAATATGGTCGGACGAAAGCATGCCCAACGATTGGAATTTAAGTGTGCTATGCCCAATCGACAAAAAAGGAGACCCCACAATCTGCCCCAACTACCGTGGGATTAGCCTTCTCAACATCGCATATAACGTTCTATCGAGCGTATTGTGTGAAAGATTAAAGCCCACCGTCAACAAACTGATTGGACCTTATCAGTGTGGCTTCAGACCTGGAAAATCAACAACCGACCAGATATTCACCATGCGCCAAATCTTGGAAAAGACCCGTGAAAGGAGAATCGACACACACCACCTCTTCGTCGATTTCAAAGGTACTTTCGACAGCACGAAAAGGAACTGCCTCTATGCCGCGATGTCTGAATTTGGTATCCCCGCAAAACTAATACGGCTGTGTTAGCTGACGTTGAGCAACACCAAAAGCTCCGTCAGAATCGGAAAGGACCTCTCCGACCCGTTCGACACCAAACGAGGTTTTAGACAAGGCGATTCCCTATCGTGTGACTTTTCAACATGCTACTGGAGAATATAGTTCGAGCTGCAGAACTTAATAGAGAAGGTACCATCTTCTATAAGAGTGTACAGCTGCTGGCGTATGCCGATGATATTGATACCATCAGACTCAACACCCGCGCCGTTAGGTCTGCTTTCTCCAGACTGGACAAGGAAGCAAAACAAATGGGTCTGGCAGTGAACGAGGGCAAGACGAAATATCTCCTGTCATCAAACAAACAGTCGTCGCACTCGCGACTTGGCACTCACGTCACTGTCGGCAGTCATAACTTTGAAGACGTAGATAATTTCGTCTATCTTGGAACCAGCGTAAACACCACCAACAATGTCAGATTAGAAATCCAACGCAGGATAACTCTTGCCAACAGGTGCTACTTCGGACTGAGTAGGCAATTAAGAAGCAAAGTCCTCTCTAGACAAACAAAAACCAAACTCCATAAGTCACTCATAATTCCCGTCCTGCTATATGGTGCAGAGGCTTGTACGATGTCAACAACTGATAAGTCGACGTTGCGAGTTTTCGAGAGAAAAGTTCTGCGAAAGATTTATGGTCCTTTGCGCGTTGGCCGCGGCAAATATCGCATTCGGAAAAGGACCTGGCTACGCTTGTAATATCAAATTGGCGCCACGTAGCGAAAAGAAGAAACGACTGGCGCGCTGTTGTTAACTCGGCTAAGCTGTGTCTACGCCAATTAAGAAGAAGAAGAAACTATGAGGCTGACCTTCTTTTTATAATTCAGAGTTTATATATGGAAATGTTATAGTGGAGTTGTCTACTACCTATGTATATCTATGAGTTTACTACCTTACACTTTCCTATTATTTTATTGTCAGATAGCAAACCTATTTTTCTTTTTTCAACCACCCTAAAATAAATAAATGTTTTGGACAGACTGAAAATATTCCTGGTATTACAACGCTTTCATCATCACCTTAAAACAATATCAGATTTTCGACCATATATTTTTTCTGAAAGGATAGATAAGGATATTTGTATATCAAAGACAGCTAACGAAATAGAAAATCAAAGTTACTGATCACAAGAATTTTGCACTGCCTTTTTGTAACGATATTATAAGACGGCAAAATGCTGAAAATTTACAAAACATAACCGTCGTACTAAAATAATTTTAAGTGAAAGAAGTAAGGAAGAGCTACATGTGGCTATAACCGAACACTTCATACTCTTGCAACTTGCAAGATTCAAAGCCAGTTAAGTATCTTCAGGTACATAAGACCTGTTAGTAATATGGGGTCTAGTGTATGTTTTCACCCGGTTTTTTTCATTTTAAGCACAATGATGGACCGTTATAAGAAAAACACCCTCTATCAATTTCATTAAAGTAGCTCACATATTGGCCGATATATATCAGGTATAAAGTCACCCGGTAATTCTAAAATCTTTATATTAGGTATATGGGAGCTCAGGGAAGTATTGATCCGATACAACACAGACATACCACTACCAGGAAAGGACTAACCCTGAATTTCTATTATAAATCTGACACATTGACCAATATTTTCGGTGAAAAGAAAACTATAGGTACCGGGGTCCAAATATGCGGTGGCTGGGGTCTTGAACAGTTTTGATTGAATGTGGATAGTTTTTGGTTATAAGGTGCCATACCTTAAAAACATTATTCATACAAAAGTTTATTCCGCTATACTAATTGCTTCTTGATTTGTACCCACGAAAGTGAAAGAATGAAAAGGAAATTAAAATTGTGTTGTATGAGAAATAGGCAGTCCGATTTCGCCCATTGTGACACTGTAACTAAAGACGTCAGTGGATTGTTAAACACCAAAGTTGGATGAAATCGGTTGAGCAGGTCGTAAGGTGCCACGCCCATCATCCGCTTTTGACACCGGCTCGTATTAAATCCTCTCAAATCACCGCCTGGTAAAACTTAATGTCTCTGGTGTACTTAGTTTTCGATAACGCGTTTTTAGTAGTTTTTATGTAGCAACATCTTGCAATATTAATATAAAAATAAGAATTTCAAAGCAAATTTATATTATTTATAAATACTCTTCCAAGGCATGTTTTTTATGCATTTTGTGCTTAGTAAAAACTTACTAACGACTGGGAAATAGAAAGCATGAAAATGTCAGATAATAAATTTTTAAAAATTCACATTGCACACTTCACATTACCAAATAATAAAAAAATACTAAAAAATTTTCACACACCGAACTTTTGGCACGCGCTGCTCATCAGCAGCTGACAGGTGCAAATTGAATATTCTTTCACTAGGCGAGAAAAATAAGCACAAAGGCCCACTAGAAATTAAATTATATACACACACATGTGCCACAAATGTTGTGAAAAGTGAATAGCGAAAGAAATGAGTAAACTGCAGTGCTGACTTTGTCATTTTTATTAAATTTTAACTTTTATAAATGCAACAATGTTGCATACAAATGAGTTTAATTGAATTTCATGTGAAAGCGCGGCTTAAAAAATACGAACTTAATGAACAAATTTATGGGTGAAAAAGTGCGGGCACTGCAACAGTAGCAACCGAAAACAGTAAATGTGGCAACATAAAAACACAAAATTGTGAGACCATAAATGCAAG
This sequence comes from Bactrocera tryoni, assembly GCF_016617805.1. NCBI lineage: Eukaryota > Metazoa > Arthropoda > Insecta > Diptera > Tephritidae > Bactrocera > Bactrocera tryoni. The sequence goes on along the minus strand of NC_052502.1, from coordinate 57,419,639 downwards.
TGAACGCCAGCATGTGCAACAAATAGGCGACACATAAGTAAAACAATGAACCAAAAACAACGACAGAATAAACATTTTTGTACTGCAATTTGTTGGGTACTTAGTTGCCACGCACACCGTCAGCATCAGTTCCGGTGCTAACAACACTTGCAACTCGGTGGTAAAACAGTTTGGTAAAAGTTTGGAGCACTGATTAACAATTATCATATTTGCACACGAAGGGAAACCAAAATAGTTCAAGATGGAGTTCAGTTACTAGGGCCACGAGGAGTAGTCGTCCTTTAGGATGTATGAGCTTGACGCGAATTTTAACAGAACCTGCGACCTCACTATCGATACATCCCCCGGTGTGTCATACTGTGGAGACCCAAGATGCTTACAGCGTAGTCTTGCCAATGCGGTACAAGTGCATAAGAAATGCACCAATGTTTCCTTGGGGCCCTGATCTAGACATTTCCTCCAGTTTTCTCGATCTGTCAGCTCCTTCCTGCGCGCTTGTGTCGCCACCAGACACTAACCAGTTAGTATTTCGATTATGTTTCTACAGTATCTTCTTTCGAGTGCCAGTATGAATTTTGTGTACTTTCGATCTACCATTTTCCACATGACTTTTGCAGTTTTGCACCCAGGTTTCGGCTTTTGATTTTCTGTACCATGCTTCTGTAGAGATCGTCGCATAGGCAATGCATGTGTTTCCCAATATTGATCACGTTTTCCAGTGCAAGCCATACACCATTCTTGGCAATCTCGTCCACTATTTCTCTGCCCTCGATGTCTTTGTGGCCTGGCACGCAATAGAAGTGAAACTGCTTGTTTCTGGCAACACATTCCACTGCTGCTCTGCTCCACAAAGACACTTCTGACCGATATGCGATAAAACTCTATTGCTGCTTGGCTGTCTTCATAGATGTTGACTCTGGAATTGCCTGCAGGTGCTTTATAGGCCAGCTCCGCCGTTTCCACAATAGCAAAGACCTCAGCTTGAAATATACTGCAGTGGTCCGGCAACTTAAAAGGCTGCCTTATTACCCACCGAGCTATGCCCGAAGGTTCTATATGTAAAGTGTCCTGCAGCCAGTAGTTGTTCCGCCGATTTTGCTGCACTTTCAACGAAGAGGTCTATAGGTGGCGGCCTTAGTACCAGACCATTTTGTGTTTTCTTGTGAACTCAAGCAGATCTGTTTTCTCCGGGTTCAACCCCAGGCCTTCATGCATCCCCTAAAATCGCCTTTAGCCATGGCATGAATAGACAGATCGCATTCTGTAGCATTGCTGGAATGATTTCGTCCAAACCGGGAAATTCTCATGGGTCGAATGAGCGGATTGTTCATTCTATTTTATTCTCCCTACAGATGTGTTCACGAACGTTTATCGCACTACTTCCTTCGTAGCTAGGATTTACCGGTTCCTTACAGCCTGGAAAGTGCACACTGACGAGGTCTTTCAATGTGTCTTGTAAGTTGTCCGCTCTCACTCTCCGCTCCTTTTGCGAATTTGGCCGGACAAGGAGTGGCTTTTGGATAATAATTTCTTAAGTCTTCCCACCGCGTAGGTCTTCTCAAATCCACTAAAAATTTTTTTCCAAAATTCTCGCTTTATATTCGTTCCAACAGTGCTCTCTTTCTGCTATCTTGGCCCAGTTGAAGCATTTCCGTACTTTGCGTTCGCAAGACCCAAGCTCTTTGTACCACCAAGGCGGCTTTGTTTTGTTCTTGAGTTGCAGAATAGCGGACAGCTGAAGAGCTGTCTTTAGGGCATTGAATTCGTAAATACAGCAACACAATTTTTCAAGGTCTTCATGCGGGTTATGTACAAAGGTCTAAGTCTCTTAAATAATAGAAACTGTCTGTAGAGATCCCAGTTTGTATTGCTGGGATTTCTCCTAACCTCGTTTCTGAGCTTTGCTTCCGATTTAATGGAAAAGTAGATGTACCTATGATCAGAGAACAGCGATGTTCTTAGCACCTTCCAAGTTTCTACCAATGCATCGCTACTTGTCTGAAGTGTTATGTCTAGAATGAAGTGGATCCTATGTAGGTAGGTTCCTTACCTTGAATAGCTACCAGTACACTTTGTAAAATATAATTGATAATATCTATGGGCAAAGCAACAATAAGAAATCGCCTATCTTTTCAGAATTCGGTAAGATCATTTTAAAAGAAGCTGACATCAAATGTAGTGCAGGGTTTGTCCAGAAAGTGGTCAATTCTCTCCAAGCACCTGGGGAGTCAGAACAAACATTTTCGCGCGACGTGTTTCTGTGAGTGGTGCCAGCCGAAAATGCAGCGCTCGTTAGAGCAGAGGTACGCGATTATATTCTGTGTGAAACTCGGTAAATCTGCGACCGAGACGTTTAATATGATAAAGCAGGCTTATCCAGATGTTGCTTTAGCAAGAAGTGGTGTGTTTCGGTGGCACAAGGCCTTTTGGAGGCCCAGAAAAAGATCGCTGATGAAGACCGGAAGAATGTGAAATTCCAAAGTGAAAACGATGCTTATTGTCTTTTTTGATATGAAAGGCATCATCCATGATGAATTTGTTCCTCCTGGACAAAGCGTCGACGCCAAGTTTTACGTGGAAGTCCTCAAAAGGCTCAAACGAAGGGTCAATCGGGTCCGACAAGATATCGCAGCCGATTGGAAGTTGCACCACGACAACGCCCCAGCTCACATCGGCTTTCTTGTGAACATATACCTATTCAAGGCCTACATCCCAACGTTTCCCCAGCCGCCCTTCAGACCAGAAGTGGACCCCACCGGTCTTTTTTTTTTGTAGCTTGACTGAAAAGGCCAATTAAAGGCAAGAGTTTGGGACGACAGAGGGGATTCAAGGAGCCTGCACCCCGTCTCTCAAAGCTATTCCAGGGAATGCCTTCCGTAACGATTTCAATGCTTGGAAATCGAGTCTATTTTGAAAGTTTTTAGGGAATTGATTGGTTCAATACATTTTTTTAAATAGACTCAGTCTTATTACTTTCCGGACAAACCCTGTATTATCTTTTAAAAACCAAAAATTTGAAGATTTTCGAATATACGAAGTTAAAAGCGCTCAAAATAAATCCGTTGTTAACTAGCTTCATCGAAATTTTAATTACGTTGTGTCTTCATTTCGTATCTATCTTAAAAAAACTTGTGAATAAAGAGCTCATTACCAAAACTTATTTTCATTTAACAATTAAAGCCGAAAACATTCTACTCACTTGCAAACTGTGCAATTAAAGCGGCCATTTTACTGTATTCAGTAACTACCGATTTGTAACTAGATGCTCAACTAGCTGGGCTCCCAAGCGAATTGGGATTTAACTGTGGGTGTGATACACACACACCCAAACGCGCGACAAATATAGCTTTCGACAGTTTCGTAAATTTTTTTTATCGCGTTGCCGATAATGAAGTCACATTAAATGCAGCTGTGCGAAATGGTGTGTAGAGGAAGCGAAATAAATGTGCAATGAAAGGAAAAAGCAATATTTTTTATCTGGCTCACTTTGTTCGTTTTGGTTGCTTTTTGTGCAATTGCCGACAATGTTGCAAAGTGGCACAGGCGCCAGCCAAGCAGCGTCGTCGCAACTGTGCGACATTATCGAAGTTAAGGACAAATTGTTTGTTTTTCATTTGTTGCTACAATTTCCTTCAATTTATTTCTTTATTTTATCGCTTGGCATTGCTGCCGATAATCGAAGGAAATTGCCCGTAGTGGTTGTTAATTGCAACAGTATTTTATTTAATGCTGTTAATTGAATGATCGAATGTAATTTAAAGGTAATTTCAAGTAATGGATTAGTGGATTATTTACAAGACAAGCGATTGCTTTGAATTTGTGAAACTGATAAGCGGTGAAATAAGCTGCTCAAATAAAAAGTTCTCTAATACATTTCAAAGGGTTCAAATATTCTCAAAAGCGTTTACTGTCTCGCGACTTTTTATAACTGGCACTGTCGTAAAACGAAGAACGAAGCAAATATTTCACATTTAATACCAAACAACTACATAAGAGCTAAATTCGGTTAATATAGTGAAATATACAATAGTCAGAAAGAGTTTGTGTCACATAATGGTTATTTATTAAAAAAGCTCTAGAAATAAAAAACAATTTGAACATGAAATTTTGGGGTACAGGGTTTGTCTGGAAAGTAATAGGACTGAGTTGATTAAAAAAGGTTAATTGAACCAATTAATTCTCTAAAAACTTTCAAAATGCTCCTTCTGCGCGGATTCGATTTCCATTGAAGGGGTCACAAAAGGTCCGGAATAGCCTTGAGAGCCGAGATGCATGCTGCTTTGATCCCCTCTGTCGTCTCAAAAGAAAGGGAAGATTGCCGCTTTGTCTCGGATTCATACCCAAAGGTCTATGACCCGTCACCTGTGATTACGTTATTCAAAAATTGGGGGCTGGCCTCTACCGAATTCAGTCCGAAAATCAGTTCTATTACTTTCCGGACAAAACCTGTAGTAAAAATGAAATTTTGAAATCTAGAAATTTCGGAATATAGATGGAAAGTCTATAAAACAGTCTCTAAAATTTGCAGATAAATCGGTTCAGTAAGACCGAAGAATTAGTGAGAATAGTTTTGAAAAAGGCAAAATTTTCTAGAAAAGCCTAACTATTTTGGATCTCGGTTCAGCAAAAATTCTGAACATAATTTGAGTATTGAAAAATCTATATGTCTACAAGAATATTTTGAAATATTTTGTTTTATTCTTAGACCAGAATACGTCTTAAAATTCTAAGATTTCAGTGGTGATGGGCTGGCAGTCACTAGAAGCCGATATTTCATACTTTATGAGTTTATGAATTGCTATGAATTTCGTAAGAAACAGGTACAAATTACACAAGTTACACATTACAGGTTTCTTGCACTAAACGTTCTCCTTTTGATAGAACCCCCCAATTATCGATAATATCCCTTCAAATCATTTAAGATTTTCTAATTCATAAACAGTAGTTATTATAGGTATATTTCATATATAATTTATTTATGTACATATGCACATACACTGCCGATCAACTGAATAGGTTCACATAAATTCGCTTGCATTTTCATGGATTTTTCATCACATATTGATCGTACGCATGTTTTTCTAAAAACGTTTTAGCTTTATATTTGTGTCAATCAGTGTGCGCTAGGAAAGAACCGCTTGCTAGGTACCGTTACTTTGCATATTCTGTTTTGATATTTATTTCGCTAATTTCTGTGCAATCTTTTGGTTCAACTGAATAGGTTCATCTGAAAGATTTTTAGTTTGCGATTAAACTTGGCGGTGTGGCGACACATTTTTGATACAAATTTTTTATTTCATATATTTTCTTCAAATTAAATGAAAAATGCGACGCGGAGAACAATTATCCGAGTATGAAAGAGGCCAAATCGAAGCCTATCATGAAAGTGGTCTTAGCCATCGCAAAATCGCTCAAAAAATTGAACAAAGCCAAAATGTTGTGAGTAACTTTTTGAGAAACAAGGCAGAATATGGCAAAAACATGAAAGGCGGAGTCAAACGCGCCACCTCTGCGGCAGTCAGGTGGCATATTGGGCGAGCTGCGTCCAATTCACATCCCTCAGCACCCAAAATTAAAGAAATTTGCGGTGCTATAGCCAGTGTGTCTACAGTTAAACGTGTGATTTGTCGTCTGTTCATCTAAAACGAATGAAACTTAAAAAAAAAACCACCGTTATATAATGCACGTATAGCTTTACGACTGCTCTTTGCGTGCAAGCACATGAGCTGGACGAGCGAATACAACGATACAACTATTATTATCACGATCTTCGAAAGGAAGAGCATTTCGTGAGCCGTCGCCATAGCTGTGAGGGAGGCATAATGGTGTGGGGGTCGGTATCAGTCTTTGGCACTTGCGACCTTCAATTTGTTATTTCCAAAATGTACGCGGAAACTTACAAATCCATCATACAGACTGCGTTTCATCATTATTCCAATATTTTTCACATTATCAAATGAACTTACCAGCACGATAACGCTCCTATTCATACAGCTAGGGAGGTAAAAAAGTGGATTAAGGCTCAAAATGTGGACTTGCTAGAATGGCCCCCATATTCACCTGACCTTAATATAATGGGAAACGTATGGGGGTTGCTATCGCGCAAGGTATATGAAGGAGGCAGGCAGTTTGATTGCAAAATAACTTTAGTTGCGGCAATTAAAACGGCCTGGACAACAATTTCGCTACAAATACTGCAAAATTTGTATAACTCTCTTCCCGATCGTTTATATGAAGTTATATCGAAAAACGACGGATTCACTCATTATTAAACTTATTAAAAATTACTTTAGAAATGTACTTAAGTATAAGCTAAGTGCGAAAAATATGAAAATTATCTTAAGTTACTTACATAATTTTAATTTTTTTATATTGAACTTATTCAGATGAACGAAAAAAAAAAAATCATTGATTTTGTTAACCTTTCAGAAGAAAAAATAAATAAAATGTTTATGAAAAACCTTCTTCACCATTTTATTTCAATATGATTTAAGAATTTAAGAAGAAAAAAAAATTTTGTAAATCGGAAAACTGGTTTAGGAGTTATAGATAAATTCCTACCTCTGAGATCATGAACCTATTCAGTTGAGCGGCAGTGTACATATATACATGTATAATATGTTTTTTATAACTGATAACTTTCTTTCACATATTCCAGGTTACTTCGCAGGCCTTGCCGCTGACAGTTTGAAAGTTCTGAACGACTCCATCTACACATTTATGGAACAGTATAAAGTCGAGAATATCTGCATTGACAAACGAGAGCCTCCCAGCACAATTAATTGTACCAAAATTGGATGTCAAATGTATGTATATCAGACGGGCCGACGGAAGACTACCATGAAGTAATTTGTCACAAGGCTTCATTGTCCGTTGAGTTGACGCACGCGTAAACCATTTTCCAGCATTGAAATATAAGAATTTCCGCTTAACGTGTCGTCATCCCATGTCGGAGGCCACTGAGTCTTCACGCTTGCTTATAAGCAGAAGTAATGCAGTACGATGAATGCCGAATCAAGGAGCATTTGGAGAAGCTGACCTTCATTTTTTATTGCTTGTGTACATATCTATATTTAGTAACAATTAATAATTGTATTTTGTTCATATCTTTCAATTTTCTAAAACTCCTCTCAAAACCCTTCAATTCGACACCAAACTCGGCTAAGATTTGCCGAAATTACAAAAAAACCACTTCTGGTCCATTTTGGGCACGTTTCTCCATTTTTCGTCAAATTCACAAACATCAAATTCTACCAGGCGACCATAGCCAGCCAGTAGGCAGCTGCGGGAATTTTTTTTACTTTCTTGTAGCATACCTCAAGGCGCGCACGCAACTACAGAAAATGGTGGATAATGCAGCACTAATGCAATGCCGTCGGCATATTCGCCATAACTTCGTTAAAACGCAACCGATTGCAAATATTTTTGTAAAATGTCTTCCTATTGTGATTTGTTAGTATTTATTTTTACACGATTGTGTTGCTGCACACTTGCCCTTTAATTTGGTGCCTGAATGCACAAAATCGGCAGCGAATTATAGAAGTTATTCCTGTTAACGTGGCAGCAGCCTCTATTTCCGGCTGTCCTGTGTATGCCGGTAACACAGCTCATACTGTGCCTTAGAGGTAATCTACAGGAATCAATAATTTTTCACGGCAGCTACTTACTGGGCGATTCTGCGCGCCTGGTGCAAATGGGCGATTTGGTCAAATGAAAAATTTTGTTTGCGCCGCGCCGTGTGACTGGGGTGACCAGATTGGAATTTTTCCGTAATTTCGGCAAATCTTAAACGATGTTAATGATTTTGGTGTCAAAATAAAGGAATTTTAAAATAGTTTTGGAAAATTGGAAAAAATGAAGAAAATAGCGATTTTTCGTAATTTCGGCAAATCTTGGTGTCAAATTAAAGGGATTTGAGAAGAGTTTCGGAAAATTGGAGGAAATTAAGAAAATAGCGGTTTTTCGTAATTTCAGCAAATCTTTGCCAGTTTTGATAAATTCTTCGTAATTTTGGCAATTCTTATCGATGTTGATGATTTTGGTGTCAAATTAAAGCAATTTGAGAGGAGTTTTGGAAGATTTGAATAAATAAAAATAATAGTGATTATTCGTAAATTCTGCAAGTCTTAACTGATTGATCTTAACTTATTGAGTTTTTGGTATGATCAGATTTAAAATTTTGCCTTAATTTAGGAAAAAATGGTTGATTTTTTGCTTTCATGCTAGCGAATTTAGTTTATGAATAAAATTAGATTATTAGATATTTGGGATTTATTTTGCTGAAATGCAATAGTTTCTTTTTTTTGTTTTTCATGTCCTTTTTATTGAATTATATTTTATTTATTTATTATGAGATGATTTTTTGTTAAGTTAGTTTTTTCTTACTGATTTATGAAATATGTTCCTCTTATATTTTATATTTATTTATTGATACAACATATATTTTTTAACATTCGTTGCTTATTGTCCACACTAAAGCTAGTTTAAATTTTAAGGTAAACGAAAAAGTAGTTCCCATTCAAGACTAAATCGGATGTATAGAATTCCAAAGCAGCAAATAATCTGATCGAATCACACATTATAGGGTAACTTGCACGAATTGTCACTTTTTCAGAATTTCCACATACAAGTGTGCTTAAGTAAAACCAAACTTTTAAAGTTTTTGGGTATGGAATAAAATCCATACACATTATACCAACATTGAGGTTATTATTTATTACTAGATCCAATACAATGTTTCGAGTGATCAACTAGTGTAGCATAAATATTTTATGTAATTTTTTGTAATGCACTTCAGCATTTCGGTTATGGCTACTTGAGTCACTCCTTTTATGTTGGTTTTCAGTTCTGAAAGTAGAAAATACTCACATGGTGATATATCAGCCTAATACGAAGGGTTACACACGCACACATATCTCACTTTAACCCAAATATTCTGTTAAGATTTTCCGTTTTTATATTCAAAGCCAAACATTTTCGTAGCTAAATTTAATAAAATGGACTTTTTTCGACAATTCAGCACGATTACTAGCTTATGAACCCTAGTCTTTTTAGTCCATATTTACTCCCTTCTCCCTTAATTACGACTCATACAATCATAAATATATACTTTTTTCATAAATTCGTAGGTCTCAGCGACGGTTTTGTTTTATGTCCTGAATAGGGTATATTAAGTCTGTCAAGAAGTTTGTAACAGCCTCTAGCATAAATCAGATACCTCATAAATTATCTGTAAAATAAAAACATGATCAGTATGATGAGCAGAGGCGATTTATTCATGTCCGTCGCATATCGGATCGCTATAGCATGTACTATACATGGCTGCAAAAGCAAAACTATTTCATTTGTGGAGATATTTCGACGAAATTTGGCACATATTATTATTATAAAATGCAATTTCATTCACTTTAAATAAAACATAACTTTCTTAATTAAAAAAAAGCTGTATATCTTTCATTTCTAACATATATTATTATAACAAACAATGGAATTACTTATATATTTATTATAAATATATCCATTAATTATTATCATTAAGGTACCTCACATACAATCACCAATCCTATGCAGCAAAGTCAGCCGGATGTTCGAAAATCCTGGTAATAGTTATATGGGGGCTAGGTCAAGTTTTTGCTCAAATTTATATGTTTTTGGCACAAAGATACTCTGTCATGATTAAAACACGCTCTTCTTATTACATTGAGATAACTCCAGCACCTGGAAGTTCGAAAACCTTTATATTAGATATGTGGGGGCTCAGAGAAATAATGGCCCAATTCGATAAATTGTCATTTGTGGAATCGGGTTTCTAATATTCTTAAAAACTCCTTTGAATACTTACTTCGGAGATTAATTTCAGTTCCCGTTAATTTATCATTCAACTTTACTCTCACAAAAGCTGGACAGTCAATAAGGAAGTAGATATTATAGATGATTCTATTCTTCGAGAATTGGCTTTCAGCGAGACTTTTAGGCAGTATACCTGGATACCCTATATACTTTCTGTCATTTACCTCAAGCCAGCAGATCAGTGCAAGTACTGACTATTCACCAACGCCAGCGAACTTCAATGAAGATTTGGTAGTCAAGGGCACGAGACGCTAGAACACCGATTTTTTCTTTAAAGTTAATCACCTATTCTAACCTTATCACAAAAGAGATCGATGCAATTGATAACGAAGCTAGTAAATCTCAAGCGTTCTGCCGAAAGAGTGAACAAAAACCTTCTTTGAAGGTGTTCCCACGCTGCTGGAATAGACCTACTGCTATCTTAATGACAGCTGGCTATAATTGACCAACGCTGTAGTGGACTGAAAGCTTAAATTAAAAATCAAATACAGAGATATGTGCCCCGATTTCAACTACTGCATTATATCTCGTAAATATATATATACGTACTTATATCTATTAGCAAAGCACAATAAACCACTAAAATCAGTTTATTAGAGCCCATAATTTTTTCCACGGTACGGCAACTCATTCATTGCATTTTAAATGCCATATTTTAGCTAACTGTGTGCGACACTCACTTGTTACATGCAACATTAACTCAAAGTGGAGGTAAGAGTCCGCAACAGTTTTGTGCTAACGTCATCATCAACAGTGGAGTAGCAACAAAAAAAGTTTGTGCAGAAACATATTGCAGCAGTGACTCATGCGGAGCGTGCTGCTCATTTAAACCTGTCTAACACACACCCTGCAGGAAAAAAACGCATATGGTCAAGGATCATTTACATTTCTGGTGCTTAGCGATAACAGATGGAGTGCCATTACGTAGTTCATGGGGAGTAGCCATCATTTGGCCTACGCTTGATGCGAATTTCAATTGGTTCTATGGCCTTAGTAATGATATATCTGCCAGTGTCCACCAAATGCTGGAAGTGTTGCCTTGTAATGCGAAACAAGTGCACAAGAGATGTTCCATTATTTCCCCGCTGTTTTGACCTTGATATTTAATGCAGTTTTCTCGATCTGTCAGTCCACTATTGTAGGGGTGTACCGCCACCAAAGTGTGGACAGTGTTTAATCCAATCATGTTCCTACAGTCCGTTCTATCAAGTGCCTGTAGGAATCTATAGAGATATAAAAAAATCCCTTTTTATATAGGGATTGCGTTTTATCCAATATCTTAATTTATCTCAAACATTGGGCGATATTTTTGGTATTAAATCAGACGTAGGCACTAAGATCCCTTTATTCGGTATCTGTGGACTTAAGAGTTTATGAATTCATTTCTACCATTTTTACGCAAGAGTTGAAGGTACTAGGTTCGGTTTAGTTATGTAAATAGGTTGATTTTCGCGAGGCCAAGAATAATGCCACATGAACTACATACTAGAGACTTCTGTCCTTTGTGATGACCAGAACTCCCAAGCATGGATCAAAACACAGACAAAGATATTATTTGGTACTGTTTGGACAAATTTTGGTTCCCATGTCTGGATTTAAATACCGTAAAGTGAAAGAATCGGATGATTCACAATTGTGTTACATTTAAAGTAGGCGTGGTTGTTCTTTGATACAACGAAGGATGTCAAGTTAGTTCTATGTACCGAATTTGCTCTTGGGTTAGTTGATAAAAAATTTCCACCAAATATAAGCTGAGCCACGTCCATTGTTTAACATTTACCCTGAGCCTCCTCTGCCATACCATGTGTGAAATTTAATGCTTCCAGCATTTTTATTTGGACAGTTATCGCGCTTTTGAAGTTTCTAAGATAACCATTATATTTGAAGTGGGCGTGGTTACCATCCCATTTCATCCATCTTTATACAGAACAAGAAGAAGCTACAAAAAGTTCAAAAATATATCAATTTCTACTTAAATTATAGCTTCCATGAACAGACGGTTGGATGGGCAGACAGTAAGCAGGAATTTAACTCGTGACATTATCCTAATCATATATGATATACTATAAATGTATATTGAAGTTTATATATATTTCGATCAGTTCAAGAGATTAGAAACAACTGTTAGGAGAATCAGACTATTATATTACATGGTGCGATGCTACAAAAATAATATAATCTTTCCGATCCGTTTATGTTATATGGAAAATTGTATCACTTACTAAATCTGCCAAAGCAATGGAGCTTTACAAAATACAGAAACATTAACAAATCGATTTCACTCGTGTAATGCGCTTTCATTGTAATATGCAGTAAATGTCACAAAAATATCTGTTGGTAGCTGTAATTTCATCTAAATTCCAAAAATTTAATGCTCTTACGCTATCTAGCACACTGCAAAGCTCGTCCTTGCGCCGTCCCCACATTTACTGCCGACTTTTAACTGATTTTCCCGCTCATGCAACGTGATGGTATTTGGAATACAAGCTTACAAATTACTCTGTTGCATATGACTAAGTTGAGCACGACAAAAGCCAAATGGCAGCAACGCATTTTCATTTTCAAAAATGCCTTACAGTTAAACCACGAACCGGCAACGAGAATGTTGAATGGCTTTTCTCAGTTATTTCGCCTGCACCATTGTTCATATTGCAACGTATGTCGGCAACAGCATATATATTCAACACATTAGCCTGTGACGAAATGCTTTGAGGAAATTATGAAGTTTTTACTGCTATTTTGACGCACAGAAAGCGAGTTTTGGAAATCAAGTTTTACGAGTTCCAACTCTGTGCCATAATCCATAAGCCACAATGTGGTAATTTACCAAAATGTACTGGATATAAATATCAAAAGCCTAAATTTACTTTTACAGCCCTTTTGACAGCTATCACTCTAAGTCCTATAAGTCCAAAAATTTAAATATTCATTCAAATAAGGACAAACCTAATGCCACAAGTGCTCTTATGCTGGGTACCGCTGGTCACGTACCAACAAACATACACATATGAAGCTTATATATGTATATGTACATATGTAGTATATGAACAACGCAAGCATTTATCCCGCCAGCATTTTCACTGTCACCGTTTCAAAAAGCTTTAGTTGCTAGGCTCGCGGCTAAATCTGGTAAGTGCCAGTGCAGACGTTGACTGCCTCGAATATATTTAAGCAAGTGTTAAGTGTTGTTGTGTAACATGAGGCAACCTGTAGTATTGCACGTAAGCCTCGAGCTGAACTCGACTCGGCTTAAGTTAGCTTGATGGTTTTCAAAAGGGTTGAATGCAGTAAATTCAACATATCGGATCTAGTTAAGCGATAGTTGGCATAGTCAAACATGTATATATCTGTAAGGATTTGTGTTGGTAGTATAATATAAATCATATTGCATACTAGTTTGGACATCTACTTTCTGTTTCTGTCTCAAATTTTTTATTTGCAACTAAATTTCGTTTGCGGAATCGTTGCGAAAGTTGGAGAAGGCTAACGGTGATTCAGTTTTATCGAAAACACAAGCCTACGAGTGGTACAAAGCCTTCAAAGATGAGAAACTTTTCAAGACATGCCTCGTTCTGGATGGCCTTCGACCACTTCAACTCATGAATATATTAAAAAAGTGAAAGATATGGTACTTGAAAATTGTCAGGGAAGGGTTAAAAAGATCGCAAGAGGGTTTGAAATCTCTCAGGAGTCCGTTCAAATGATTTTGGTGAATATTTATGGTATGAAACGCGTTCATTCCACATTCATGGAAAGCATTATTACTACCCATGAGGAATGGCGTTATGAGTTTGACATGCAAACAAGTCAACAATCAACGGAATGGAGGGAAAAGAAACGAGCCGAAACCAAAAACAAACGCAAAGGCGGGTCAAAAATTAAAGTGATTTTTCAATATTCGTGGTTTTGTACATCATGCATTTGTTCCGGAGGGAATAAGGAATTCTAATTGGAGTTCCATTCTATTTATTGAGGCTTTTGGGTGAGAAACGGCAGAAATTCTGGAAAAACACTTCTTGCAATTTACACGATTTTAACGTAACATCGCATCAAGCCACTATTGTCACCGAATTCAAAGCCAAAAACGCAATGAATACCAGCGATCAACCACCGTGTTCACCAGATTTGGCTCCGTTTGACTTTTCCTTGTTCTTCAAACTGAAACTGCTGATTTAAATTTAATATATGGGGTTCATTCTGAACTTCAAGAATATGTAGTATAGGGTAGCTGCGGTAATTCGTGGCTTGATTTCGCACATTTTTGGCATTAAACTATAGTCTGGATCCAATAATATTCTTTCACCTAACTAAGCTCAGATATTAGGGTGAAAACTAAGCCAGCCGCCGGAAGACCTGTGACTACGAATAGCGATCAAATCAAGGAAAACATTGAGTTAGACCGGCTTGTGGCATTTCGTGACATCGCCCAGAAGATGGGAGTTAGTCACCAATCTATTTTAAACCATCTGCAGAAGGCTGGATACACAAAAAAGCTTGATTTTTGGTTGCCGCATGATTTGACGCAAAAAAACCTTCTGGACCGAATCAACGCCTACGATATCAGGCGAAAACGGTTGTGGTGGAAGGCCGGTGAATCGTCCCAAACAGTAGCCAAGCCATGATTGACGGCCAGGAAGGTTTTGCTGTGTGTTTGGTGGGATTGGAAGGGAATCATCCACTATGAGCTGCTCCCATATGGCCAGATGCTTAATTCTACCATCTACCGAACAACTGAACCGCTTGAAGCAGGCGATCGACCAAAATTGTCCATAATTAGCCAACAGAAGGGTGTAGAGTTCGACCAGGACAACATCAGACCACATACTTTGCTGATGACTCGTCAGAAGCTATGGGAGCTCGGATGGGAGGTTTTATCGCATCCACCATATAGCCCGGACATAGCGCCAACTGATTACCACCTGCTCCTGTCCATGGCGAACGCCCTTGTTGGTGTAAAGTTGAACTCAAAAGAGGCTTGTGAAAAGTGGCTGTCCGAGTTCTACGCAAATAAGGAGGGGCTACTACGAGGGGGGTATAATGGAGTTGCCGTCTAAATGGAAACAGATTATCGAACGAAACGGCCCATATTGAACTAAATCCGATCACTGTGACACTTTTTATAAAGCATTGAATAAAGAGTAAAAAAGCATAAAGGAGATATTTGACAACCTATAACCCCTTAAGATTTTGTGTATTGACAAAGAAGTGTCACTTTTAATGATTGTTGTAAGTTTAGACTATTAAAAGGTTTACTAAGCATTCACGAGTTATAGCGAATTTCCACTTTAAAAACAAAACCAAATTTATATACATATGTTTTCGTAAATTATTATTATTTATAACAACTGAAAAAGTCCTCTCTCGACGAACAAAAGCTAAACTCTATAAGGCGCTTATAATTCCCGTCCTGCTATATGGTGCAAAAGCTTGGGCGATGACGGCAACCGATGAGTCGACGTTACGAGTTTTCGAGAGAAAAATTCTGCGAAAGATTTATGGTCCTTTGCGCATTGGCCACCGCGAATATCGCATTCGATGGAACGATGAGCTGTTCGAGATATACGACGACATTGACATAGTTCAGCGAATTAAAAGACAGCGGCTACGCTGGCTAGGTCATGTTGTCCGGATGGACGAAAACACTCCAGCTCTGAAAGTATTCGACGCAGTACCCGCGGGGGGAAGCAGAGGAAGAGGAAGACCTCCACTCCGTTGGAAGGACCAAGTGGAGAAGGACCTGGTTTCGCTTGGAGTATCCAATTGGCGCCACGTAGCGAAAAGAAGAAACGACTGGCGCGCTGTTGTTAACTCGGCTATAATCGCGTAAGCGGTGTCTACGCCAATTAAGAAGAAGAAGAAGAAGAATAAGAACATAACTCACATGTAAGTACATTTATTTGTGGTTTATTTATGTCTAAAATTTAATTTTAAACGCCTTATAAAATTTAACACCTTACATAAACTGAACTTAATGCATTCAAATATCTGAGCCAGCGTATGTACGTACATACATATGTATATTGTGTTGTATATAAAAATAGGCAAACAGTTGAGCGCTCGTGCTGCGGCAGTTAAGTAAACATGCGTAAACAGGTGCTTATTTGCATACAAAAGCAAACATGTGGCAACGTGCAACCGCATGCTGGATCACCTTTTATCACACACATACACACACGTACACGCATAAGCGTGGAGCAGACCTTTAGTAAAAGGTCAAACAGGAAATCGTCGCTCATAAAAATGTTTATGACTAGTTCTGAAGTGGTACCGAACAGAAAGACTTTGGAAGTATTAGAAGAAGAGCTTTTTCATACCAGAAAATATTTTTATATATGCCAGAAGGAAATATCGGAGGCACTACAAAGCATTTATGTATTCATCTATATTGCCGTTGACACCGCTTACGTGGTTATAGCCGAGTTTACGACAGTGCGCTAGTCATTCTTCCCTTTTTGGTGTTTGACGCCAATTGGAGATTCCAAGTGTAGTCAGGTCCTTAGATATTCCGCAGAACCTTTCTCTCGAAAACTCGTTGTGCTAACTCATCGTTGTTGTTGTTGTTCTTCCATAATGCTGGCTCCGAGATGGACGAAATTATCTTTGACTTCGAAAGTGGCGTGGGAGCCAATCGCAAGTGCGACGACTGCTTGTTTGATGACAGAAGATATTTTTACATTATAGATCGATATTATAGACATACGGACATATATATATAAATGGATAAACCCTGTCAAGCTGAGTCGATTTTGCCATATTACACTGACTTCAATAGAAATTAGCAAAATTTAAACTTTTTTGTAGTGGATTCGGTCCAAAAAGTTTAGTTAGTCACGTCATGGACCAATTGCCTTGACGGTTTTACGGGTTTTACCATTCCCATGACAGTCGGGTCTTCGTAACTCGAACCAAACCGGAATTTTTCTCCGGTCAAGGACTGTCAACTGAGCATAATTCTGCCGCTAGAACAAAAACAACAATAAGATTTTACAGTTCGTGTCTTTTATGACCTGATGCTCATTCCCCAGCTCTAATTCCTGGAATAAATTTACTTCATTTCATTATACTCATAGAAGAGTAACTAGTGCCATCCGAATATTCACAATTTCTAGACTAGTGCTGAATCAGTTAATTTTACTGCAGTAAAGCAATTGTTCTGGCTTAAAAGTGAAAACATTTTTCATGAATTTCAAGTCTGGCGACCGCATGCAGTTGAACAGCTGCTGACAGTTCTCATGACAGCGGTTAGTGGGTTGGTTGTTGGCCTAGCTTTTATTACTTTAGGTAAATACGACTAACATACGAATGTGCACGATGTGTAGGATATGTGTATGTGCATGTGAAAGTGTTGCTGGCTGGGTGAGAGGCAAATGAAATGTAGAGTGGCTATCGTGTGCCTGTGGCTGTTGCAATAGTTGAGGTCAAGGTGTGTTTATGCAGTTGGTTGCTCTTTCAATGCATTTACTACAATATGCATATGTCCAGTTATGCAACAACACTCAAACACATGTTTTTAAATTTACATCTACAACGGCGCTGCTCATGTCCGAGCAGAGATAAAACACGAACATTTTGCGGCATTATGAAAATGAATGTACAAAGATAATAAATATGCTGTTTGCTTCAACTATATGCTTACATATGTATGTACATTTATCTCTATATGTATATAAGAATAAAAGTATGTGAATATAAAGTGATTATGGAAGCAAATGTGAGGAGCACAAATTACTCCGGTAAAATATATATACTCAAAGATAAATATATATCTTGTTGTAAATTTTGCTAAAAGATCTGATTCTAACAAAAAATAAGTAGAGATGTGGTAAGACCAAGTAACATGAACGAATATTCGGCTGATTCGGCGGTCCAATATTATTTAAGAAATATTTTTTGCAATTTTCAGCAGACAGAGAAGATTCATTTGCTATGAGGAGGGTAGAGTCGCAGTGGAGAGAAAATACACTGCCTACCACGTAACATTACAATCGACCACCCAGGGCTGAAGAGAGAAGCGAGACGCGTTTGCAGTCAAATAAGAGAGAGGCCGAAATGCGTGAGCACAAAGAGCTCGATAAGCTGCCTGAGAGGGTTAATGTTCGAAAAAATTCTACGAAAAGATGCGGCGACTAACAGAAGGTTTCCAGACCGGTATACTCGTGTAGTAACATCAAAGGGGACCTAATGACTGCTGCCCAGAGCATATTGAAATTATAGAGGGAACACTTCTCAAGCCTGCTGATTGACAGTGAAAGCATAACGCCAGGATAAGGCGAACCCGATTCCCCAATCGATGACAAAGGAGCAGATGTTCGGTTGTCCGACCATGAAGAAGTTCGAATAGCGTTTATCCGTCTGAAGAACAACAAAGCGGCGGGTGCCGATGGATTGCCGGCCGAGCTGTTCAAATACGTCGGCCTGGAATTCTACAATTGACCAGATATTCACCATGCGCCAAATCTTTGAAAAGAACCGTAAAATGAGGATTGACACACCTCACCTCTTCGTAGTGTTTAAAGCTTCTTTTGACAGCACGAGTTTGATATTCCCACAAATCTAATACGGCTGTGCAAACTGACAATGAGAAGCTCCGTCAGAACTGGAGGGACCTTTCCGAACCATTTGATACCAAACGAGGCTTCAGACAAGGCGACTTCCTATACCGACTTCGCCAATATACTGAAAAAGAGGAAGACCTCCACTCCGTTGAAAAGACCAGGTAGAGAAGGACCTGGCTACACTTGCAAACTTCACTCGCTATGGAATCCGAAAAAAATCAAATTCTGAATGGCCTTTACTGCTGATTGAAAGTGAGTCACTCAAGCGCAAACGGACGTGGTTGAACTGCATTGATCATGCGCAAACTAAGGCCGAGCAATGTTTGATGGAAGATACGATATGAGTTTGAGCTGCTCCTTTACTCTCCTACTCTTCATTCATACCAGTAATTTCAATTGAGTCAAAACGGTGTCCTTGGAGTGCTCATTTGAATTTGCTTAATAGCCAGAAGTTAGACGAAGGTAAATCAGACGAATGCGGTGGTTGCGGCACGATATTAGTTGAAAATGATCACGAATAACCAATGCAGTATGAGATGTTGCATTATTGCAGTTCTTTCTTAATAAAAATTAAAGCATAGTAAAAATCACTCGGGGATTTGCTATCTTGGCGTGATGAGGGGGCTCAGTAGATATAATGATCCAAAGAGCGATGCTGGCGGTAGCGTAGCTACCAGTAGGGCCACCCATGCCGGTAAGGTCGATGGTGAATATCGAAGCTAAAAGCAATCCACAACATATCAGCGTCTGTTACTATAAGCACGGCTGAAAGCGGATGTCTGTACTTGTATCAAGCGGTTCGCTATATAAATGTGTAAGGACGGAAAACAGTAAACCCTTCAGAAGGCAAGAGGAAACCACTGAAGTATACTTCCTTATATCATATGACAATGATAGTACAACCAAAACAATGGCCCTCAGTCTCCGGCAAATCGAGGATGCTAAGAATCCCCGGAGGTAAAACAAAACAAACTTTAAACATCGGAACATGGAACACAAGAAGTTTATACGAGCCTGGAAAACTAGTTAATGCGATTTTAGAAATGGAAAAATTAGACATCGATTTACTTGGTATAAGTGAAACATGGTGGCCAGATTGTGGAGAATTTATTTCCCAAAATATAAAGTTGTTTTTCTCTGGCAATCAAACTAAAAATCACCGCAATGGTGTAGGCATTATAGTTAAGGAAAACATTGCAAAATCTATCATCGGATTCGTGCCGAAATAGAAGCTTTCTATGATTAACTAGACGAACTTATGCGATTAACAAAGCCATATACGAAATAAATATAATTCAAGGCGTATTTAATGCAAAAGTTGGAAGAGAAAAAGTCGAAGGAGTTGCAGGCCAATACGGCTTAGGTGAAAGAAATGAAAGAGGAGATCGACTAATTCAATTTTGTCAAGAACACAAATTAATAATTTCGAACACATTATTTAGCCTGCCTCCCAAAAGACTTTATACATGGAAATCTCCATCGGACGCCTCTGATCAATCAAATAGATTACATTCTGATAAATAATCGCTTCTGTTCTTCAATAAAAAAAAATCAATACATATCCAGGAGCGGATGTACCTTCGGATCACAACTTGCTACTGGCAAAATTGCGTATTAGGCTAGCCGTAATTAAAAAAAGTAAGCCTCAATTTAAGCTAAATGTTGATAAGTTACGAGACGAAAGTGTGAAACGCCTATTTGAAAGTGAAATCAATGAAAAAATAAATGATATCCCATCAGGAAGTGCGGAAAGTATATGGAGCGACTTAAAAGAGATAATTTGTACTACAGCAAAAAACTCTCTTGGAATAAAAAAGAAAGAAAATAATTAAAATAAAAATAATTGGATGACAGATGACATATTAAAACTAATAAGTAAACGCCGGGAATATAAAAATAAAAACACTGACATGTATAGACAACTGAATAGGAAAATAAGGAAGATGATCCGTAATGCAAAAACAAACTGGATAACCAATGAATGCCAAGAAATTGAAAGACTACAATTTTTACATGATACATTCCATTTACACAAAAAATTGAAAGAAGCTGCAGGTATTCATAGTAAAAATCCGCCCTCAATCGTCGTAAATGAAAACAATGAGGTGGTATTTGATATAAATGAAAAGAAAAGTATGTATATGGAAAAAATATATTGAAAGCGTTTTTTCGGATGACAGTAGATTGAACCAGAATCTTTATCTTCATCACAGACCAACTGGCAATTATATTACGAAAGGCGAAATAGAGAGAGCTATACAATCCATGAAAAATTACAAAGCAACAGGTCCGGATGAGGTTCCAGCTGAAATTTTAAAGTTAATAAATGACAAAAATATGACTCTCTTAGTAAAGCTTTTTAACCAAGTTTATGACAATGGCCAATACCCAAAAGACTGGTTAAAATCAACATTCATACCACTACCCAAGAAAAATAATGCGAAACATTGTAGTGAGTACAGACTAATTAGTCTAATGTCACATGCTCTTAAGATATTTCTAAAAGTCATTCACGCCAAAATATATAAGAAATGTGAAGAGTCAATGGGTAAGACGCAATTTGGATTCAGAGAAGGTCTTGGAACACGCGAGGCATTGTTCTGTATACAAGTCTTGGTTCAAAACTGTAAAGATGTCCAAAAAGATGTATTTTTATGCTTTATTGATTATGAGAAAGCTTTCGATACCATTAAACACGATAAACGTATGGAAATTCTTCATTCTATGGGAATAGATGACAAAGAGATTCGTTGCATAAGAAATCTGTATTGGCAACACCCATGTAAGCATCAATGGTGATATAACCGAAGAAGTATCTATTTCACGAGGTGTAAGACAATGTTGCATTCTGTCACCCTTGTTTTTTAACATATATTCGGAAGTAATATTTCAAGAATCAGTAACCAGTATTGATCAAGGTGTGAAAGTTAATGGTATTTTCATAAATAATATACGCTATGCAGATGACACTACACTTATAGCCGATAGCTTGATGGGATGACAAAAACTTGTAAGCCGAGTTAACTTACGTAGTGACGAATATGACGAATATGGTTTATATGGAACATAAACAAGACGAAGTACATGATAATTAGTAGGAAAAACATATGCAATGACACACACCTCATGATTAATAACAGTCCATTCGAAAGAGCTAAAAATTTCAAGTACCTTGGTTGTCATATCAACGAAAGTTGGGATTGTTCAAAAGAAATAAAATGTCGAATCGGATTTGCGCGAACAACTTTTCTCAAATACAAAAACATATTATGTAGCCATGACCTCAACATCACAAGCAAAATACGTTTTTTAAAATGTTATGTTTGGTCAGTGCTTCTCTCTGCGATGGAAACATGGACTCTAAAATCAATACAAACAGTGAAGTTTTGAGAAGATTGAACCGCAATAGAGAGTTTTTAAGGACTATAAAACAAAGAAAAGCAGCCTACCTAGGACATATTATGAGGCACTCTAAGTATGAGCTCCTACAAGTAATTATCCAAGGAAAAATTGAAGGAAAACGGGGTATTGGCCGTAAACAACTTTCGTGGCTTCAAAACATTCGACAATGGAGAGGAATCCAGAACATTGGCAACCTTATAGATGTGGCGAGAGATAGAGAGAAATATGCTGCGATAATTAAAAATCTGTGATATTTTTTATTTTTTTTCTTTCAATATACAATATATGTATAGTATATATTTGACATGTAAACAATACATTATTATATTAATATTATGCTTATTAATATTGTACATATTATTAAATGTTATATGATCACCAATATTCGAATACGAATTGGCAAATAAAGAAGAACAAGAAAACTCACTTTTAGAGTCTCACATAACGATACGTATCTCAAATACTAATGAATATTTTGACGTGAAATTTAGCATAGATGTTACTAATGGTACTACCTACTTACAGAAAAAAAATTTATCGTTTCGAAAACATGCAAAGTATAAATTTAAAATTCACTTTTCAATTTCATTACAGTAGTAGTATGCCTTCGTATTCGCTACCGCATACTGAGAAAGAGTCTCCCCTGTACTTTTAATAGTTTTGCAACTGACCACAGTTTACACATTTTTCTTTGGTATACATCTTACAAGTTAAACATAATTGAATCATTGTCGGTAAAGACGTAAATAACATCAAAAACTAATAGTTATAAAGTCAACTAATATTGTGATTTCGCATTAAAGATAATATCTACTTCCAATTTCTTATGCAAGCGACAAAATGAAATAATGCAAGATATAAAAAAAGTTTCATTTGATTAAAAGACTTTGTGACAAAAAAAATTTATTTATTTTTAAAAGACTACCTCCAAATTTTAAAGCTTTTTTACCACAACCCTGCTCATGAGTCAACAGCCTTCATATATAAAGAAGTACAGAAGTTAAGAGAAATTAGTAACGATCTAAACGTTTGCACAATCTCAGCTCATTTGCTGCTACACGAAGAAATAACAGAAAATTTACTCATTCAGAAATAAAGTTATTAGCAGTGATCTTGCTATTAGCTGTAATCGCTGCCACCCTTGCTAGGGGCCCATTTATTATACAAGCTATTACGCCACGCGTTGCTTACAAAACTTATCGAGGTGATATAATAGATGTAAAACACTTCCCTAAATTATTAAAAAATTTATAATAATCAATCCATTATAAAAAGTATTTGTTTTTTTATTTTTAGTTTAAAAACTATGAACGTTATTTATTGTTACTTCAGTTACAATAAAAATTAAGTGAGTAAAAAAAATAAAAAAAAAATATTATTAAAATTTTGATTTAAAAACTGTTGACGTTAGAAGAAAATATAAACATAAAGTAAATAGATCACTTTCGACAAAAGAAAGACGCGGTAATTCTCTGTTAAGTGGATACAAATTGATTGAAGAGGCGTCGTGCATCCTGAGTACTTCCCATATGGTCTTATGGTCAATAGAGGACCAAGCGCAACTTACCTCAAGCATTACGGCGGAAAGGCTCGCATTTCTGGAAAAATTAAATTTGTCTTTTGCCTTACCGTAACACCGCTGCTCACGCAACGTAGCTTGTGCGCGAATATTTGGTTATAAAGAATATATTAGGTTGTCAAATATCTTCCTTCCGCCTTTTCGTCTTTTGAATTTCGCGGCTATGTATAAAGCGCTACAGAGCTCGTATCTGGAAATACTATACACCTTTGAAAAGTCTTGACATAATCTAAAAAACTACGCTATGCATAATTAGTTTGGACATTGCGTTCAACAGTTATAGACGTGTAAACATGGAATTCACTAATGCCGAAATTCGCGCTATTTTAAAGTTTTCCTTCGTTAAAGGCAAATCCGCTAGAGAAACTTTCCGTGAGATTAATGGTATTTTGGGAGATGGTACTCTATCACTTCAAACTGCGGAGGAGTGGTTTCGACGATTCAGAGCGGGTGAAGACCTGTGACGACGAATACCGATCAAATCATGGAAAACGTCGGGTTAGACCGCCTATAAGATGGGAGTTAGTCACCAAATCATTTTAAACCATCTGCAGAAGGCTGGATACACAAAAAAGCTTGATTTTTGGTTGCCGCATGATTTGACGCAAAAAAACCATCTGGACCGAATCAACGCGCAAGCAGCGCTTGAAGCAGGCGATTGACCAAAAGTGTCCATAATTAGCCAACAGGAAGGGTGTAGAGTTCTACCAGCTTGATGTTTGGGTGCCTCATGATTTGATGCAAAAAAAACCTTCTTGCCCGAATCAACGCCTACGATATGCTGCTGAAACGGAACGAAGTGGACCCATTTTTGAAGCGGATGGTGACTGGCGACGAAAAATGGATCGCATGCGAAAATATTAGGCGAAAACGGTTGTGGTCGAAGGCCGGTGAATCGTTCCAAACAGTAGCCAAGCCGGGATTGACGGCCAGGAAAGTTTTGCTATGTGTTTGGTGGAATTGGAAGGGAATCATCCACTATGGGCTGCTCCCATATGGCCAGACGCTTAATTCTACCATCTATTGCGAACAACTGGACCGCTTGAAGCAAGCGATTGACCAGAAGCGTCCAGAATTAGCCAACAGGAAGGGTATAGTGTTCCACCAGGACAACGCCAGACTACACACTTCATGATGACTCGTCAGAAGCTACGAGACCTCGGATGGGAGGTTTTATCGCATCCACCATATAGCACGGACATAGCGCCAACTGATTACCACCTGTTCTTGTCTATGGCGAACGCCGTTGTTGGTGTAAAGTTGAATCCAAAATAGGCTTGTGAAAAGTGGCTGTCTGAGTTCTTCGCAAATAAGGAGGGGGGCTTCCACGAAATGGGAACAGATTATCGAACGAAACGGCGCATATTTGAACTAAATCCAATTACTGTAACACTTTTTATAAAGCATTGAATAAAAAGCAAAAAAACGGAAGAGAGATATTTGACCTAATATCATTCAATGTGTGAGATATACAATTGAAATTCATACAGAATCCTTTCCTGACAATAGTAATTCTGCGTAT
Source organism: Bactrocera tryoni (assembly GCF_016617805.1). NCBI lineage: Eukaryota > Metazoa > Arthropoda > Insecta > Diptera > Tephritidae > Bactrocera > Bactrocera tryoni. The sequence continues at coordinate 57,394,732 of NC_052502.1, read as the reverse complement.
TGAAAATCGTTTGAATCGACTTAATACTTTCCTGAGCCCCCATATACCTAGTATAAAGATTTCCAACTTCCAGTAGACTTTATGCTGGATATATCTGCAAATATTTCAGTTATCTCAATGAAAATTACCGAACATGTTGTTACTCATAACAATATACCATTGTGCCTAAAATAGATACAATTGGGCGAAAACTGACCTAGACCCCACATAACTAATATCAGGATTTTGGAGAAAACAAGAATGCAAGTTACTCTATTTATAACTCAAGAGCGGCTGAATCGATTTGGCTGAAAATTGGTGCGGAGGTAGAACGAAGAGCCGGACATAGGATACCTTATATCTCTTCTTGTTAAAAGTCAATACAATTCATAAATTTCAAATTATAAGCAGCTGTTCATGTAAGAATCGTTTGAAAATTTTATTACTAAAAAAAAAAGAATTAAGTAAAAGAATAATAACACAGAGCTAGTGTGGGAGAAGACTAATTTTCGTATGCACGCATACGAAGTATATGGGTTATAATGATTGTTGCTTCTGAACAAGATAGTTTTTTTAAGACAAACCTACAGTGTTGATAAAAACTATTATAATTTGAGATGCACAGAAATATTTTCAAAGCATTGAACAGAGCAGTGCAATATTTCAACGGAATCGATGAAGCATATGCGTACAATTTCAAACTAATCCTTCCTCAAAGATAATAGAATTGCCAAATATTAGGAATGGTAGAAAAAAACTGCAACGAAATAAGTAGAGCAATGGATTAATACTGGCACAGAGCTTTGGCTTCTTTAAGGTGTTCATTGCCTTCATTGTCCTCGATTTCGCCTCTTTCCAACTTAGAAAATATTTTTTCAACGGCTGATTTTCCTGGTGCTGAACTCAAATTCAACCTTATTTTTTCCCCAACAAGCAATGTTTTATTAACCAACGAAATGCGTTTTGATCCAGATTTTGTAAACTAAACAATTTGCTTCACCCAAAATGGTACATCTCATCAACTAATAGTTCCTCAGTTGCCAAATTTGTACCCCTTTCTTTTAAAGGTAGGTGCTGAGTAGAAATCATAAAGATGGTATTAGTAGTATCATCTATGTATCAGCCACAGTAAAGCATAGAAGAGTCCTCTAGTGTATGAACATCAACTAATATGAGTTAAAAGATTGCTCAAACTCTGTTATATATTTCTCTCCGCGTAGTTCATATATCTGTCCTATTGTATTGAATATAGTAAAAATGAAAATCATATCAATCGGTCACTCCGTTTCATAACGGGGCATCTCGACAGGATAGAATTTATAGAATACTAACTGTGAAACGTATTGCTATTGCCATTGCCAAATCTGTATGTGGGCATTTGATATCATAATATAATCATTTACGCAAAGGTGTAGGGTAGGTAGGTTCGAGCTGATGTAGCGCATGCTTTGAGCTTTTGAATAATTTATTTTATCACTTGCGAAATGACGTCGGGTAAGGCACGTTTTGAGCTTTTGAACTCCTTAAATCTTTTATGTGGAAATTAAAAAAAGGATCTTTATCCTTTTTTACAAATGTATTTCTGGGGAAAATAAGATAATAAGAAAAGGAGAAAGATCCTTTTTTACAAATGTATTTCTGGAAAAAATAAGAATTCATATTTTTGGACTACTATATAATAATTGTGCTTAAGCATTCCTATATAAACAATGTAATATTTATTTTATATTCATTTGTGGTTTTGCGCGCAATAGATGAGCATTTCTTACGCCTCCTTTACACTACTCGCGAAGTTAAACATATTTCTCAAATCAAAACAATGTCGGAAGTAAAAAAGGAGAGACGGCAATACTGTGCGGAGTACATTAAATTCGGATTCATTGAAAATCCCACAAACCCATCCTCGCCATTGTGTCTTCTATGTCTAAAAGCATTTTCGAATGAAGCAATGAAGCCTTCAATACTGCAAGATCATTTGAATGAAATGCATCCAGATAAGATAGACAAGAATGTAGCATATTTTCAAGACCTAGAGAAGAAGCATAATACTCAGCCAAGTGTAGCAAAACTCTGTTTGGCGGCTGCTAAGCAAGATGACGACGGACTTCGAGCTTCGTACAATATCTCTTTGTTAATTGCTCAAAAAGGCAAACCACATAACATCGCAGAAGAGTTAATATTGTTCTTCTTAATATTGCCAGCAATAAATGAAGTAATAACTACCGTGCTTCATAAACCGGCCGCAGATATTATCCGAAAAATTTCTTTGCGTAATAATTCTGTGCAAAGACGAATTCATGAGGACAAGCCAGCTTGATGAGTCCACTTTACCAACTAATGAAGCATTGTTGTTGTCTTACGTGAGGTTTATTAAAGATGAGAAAATATGTGAAGAACTATTATTTGCTAGAAATTTAGAGACCGATGCAAAAGGCGTAACCATATTCAATATATTGGAAAAGTTTTGCGATGAGAAAGAGATTCCTTTGAAAAATATTATTTCATTTGCTGCGGATAGCGCTGCGGCTATGATAGGGTGCCATAAAGGCTTAATAGCGCACTTAAAAAATAAAATTCCAGATGTCCTTGGTGTACATTGCGTTATTCATAGACAACATTTAGTTGCTAGACACTTAATTGAAAAACTATTTCAATCACTGCAATACTCGTATGTCATCAAAGCGGTCAATAAAATCCGCAACAGAGAGTTCTTGGAAACTAAAGATACAGTATTTCAAGACAAGCTCATAACATCAAAGAATGATATAGCTTACATGACAGACCTGTATAAATTGTTCATCGACATGAATCTCCAACAGCAAGGCGATAAACTAAATTTAATTAAAACAAAAAACGTCGTTGTTGCTTTCGCCAAAGAGAAGCCAAACTGCTTCAACACAAAAAGAATCTGGGCAGACGTGAGTTTCACAATTTTCCGAATTTATCATTATCATGCAGTAACGATGAAATGTTTGCCTACTGCCAACATTTGGAAAACCTCCACATTGACTTCACCGCACGATACCAGGACATTTTGAACTTGGAAATACCAGACTGGGTGTTGGATCCGCTTTCAAATGTCAACAGCAATGTCACCTCAGCTGAAAGAAGAACTTATAGAATTGACAACAAACGAGGAAATAAAAATCAAGTTCAAAAATAGTTACCAAGAATTTTGGCTACAAAAACCGATCTCGCATTTGTACCCTGGATTGTGGTCAATCGTTCAACGATTCTTGATAGCATTCCCATCGTCATATTTGTGTGAACGTGGATTTAGTGCTGTGACTTACTTACTAAAAATAGAAATCGTTTGCTTGTTACCGAACGTGGCGAGTTGCGACTGTTCTTGAGTAAATTGGAACCTGATATTAACAAACTTATTAAACAGCATCAAATTCATCCTTCATTACTTTAGTTTTATTTTTAATAAAAGATTCTCTGTTTTAACACTACAAAGGTGTGTTTCAATAATCATTCTTATTGACAGGTGGAGCCCGTAAGAGTTAACTTGAGACCTAAGCGTCGTTGTATGTTACCTATTGCGCTCAGGTTTTAGGTTGCTGGTTATAGTAAAAGTTTCGTTTAGAATTCTCCGTTAATACGTATACATATATATAGGTCACAATAATTAATTTGAAGTTATAGTGGTTTTTAAATAGGTGAAAAAATGGGGGCGATAAAGAAATATTTGTTTTCAAAGTGGGCGGTAGACAAAATAAGTTTGGAAACTACTGTTTTAGATCGTAAAGGGTTTAACTGGATTTGATTTCTGCAAGTTGCAAGTGTATAAACATTTATTATTTATTACTTTTTTATAACCTATATTTTTCAATAAAATTTTTCTGGTATTCCATTCTTTATGTTCCGGCCCAAAAAGCTTTTTATCTGTTTGTGATAAAAATGAATGCCACTTTTCAAACAAATAGTGTCAAGTTGTGATTTCGCTAATGTAATTTTGCTTTCATAAATTTTTTTTAATCGTTTTCATAGCAATCACCATTTTCTCACTTTCAAAGCTTTTAAATATATATTTTTAAGGGGGTATTCTGGTCTAGACATTAAAAAAAATCGTTTTTTTTATATTTTCAAAGTTTAACTATTCAAGAATATGTGTACAAGAGAAATTTCCAAAATTCAAATTATTTTCGGAGATATAGACATTTTTCTGACCCGGCATCCAAACTGGTTCGGCCGGAACTAATCGAATAAAAGACTTTAAGCGAAACTGACTTTTTCGGAACGATATCCACGATTTCTCAGGTTCTACTTAACCGATTCATTTGAAATTTTTATAGAGTCTTCTTTATAGGCTTGTCTATGGTTGGAACTAGTTCCATCCCCAAATTTTTATTTTTATTATTTTTAAAATATTCGAAATAGTCAGAAAAAGTGATCCAAAAAAACTTTTTTCAGGCAGTCGCCATTTTGTGTAAAAATTTTTTCCCACTTTTCCGTAGTTCCGGCCATTGCGACATTATTCTAGATTAATAATATTTTTTTTTTGGTTTCAGATAACTAGGAGGGTTGAAATCATGGGTATGGTCACGTTGAAATTTTTAGAGACTCCCCACTTCGTCAGCTCATAATTTTTGAAATTTTTCACTTTTTTTAGTTTTTAGTTTTTTTCTGTACTCTTCTAAAATTAACAAATAACTAATAAAAAAATGGATATTAAAAATATTAATTGCCTTTTTTCCGACACTATAAAGATTACCTGAAAATCATGCTTCTAGACCAGAATACCCCCTTAAACAAAAATTTTCCTGATTTAGATTTTTAGGCAATTTTGTGCGCTACAAAAATTCACAATGTAAAAATGGTACTAAACGGTTCAAAAATTATGGTATTTTCAGTGCAAACGGTTCAAAAATTATAGCATTGTACTGCAACCAGGTTTTTACGTGTTATTCATACAGAAAACTTTGTGTGCTCACTTGATGCAGGAAAACATATCATAACCTAAAATGCAAAACGACGTATCATCAAAAAAATCGAAATAGAGTTTTTTGTTGCTTACGATTCACCACATCATATTACATATACAGGGCCCGGCACTCGAAGGGTAACCAACTTCAGACCTTTCGCGCAGCTGTCGCACTGGAATCAGCTACTCATAAATTTGCTGAATGACAGTTCGGAGTATTGTTCACAAGTGTACAAAAGCGTTTTGCCAAAAGTAAACGCAAAAAAAATTGATCAGCGATGGAATTCAAACGTAATAGTGTGATTGCTTTATATTATAGCAACTGTTCGTGAGCTCAAACACCTTAATGTGATAAAGTTTTTGTTAATCGCATTACTCGTTACAATGATACTGGTAGCATCGCAAAACACTATGGAGGTGGTCATCGAAAGTCTGCAACGTCACGTGAGATGGTGAAGTGAAGAAGCGACTTGAGCGAAATCCACGACGAAGTGCCAATCAAATGGCTAAAGAACTGAAAATATCCGACCGCAGCATTCGACGCATATTGAAAAATGAGCTCAAGGTCAAGCCTTAGAAATTCTAAAAGGCCCATGATCTCACACCGAAGCAGCAACAAGTAAGACTTGAGAGAGCGAAGCAGTTGCTGACTTGGCCGAAAGCGGTCAAATTCCGAACATTGTTTTTTCTGACGAAAAAATTTTTCCAATTGAGCAATTCGTAAACTCTCAAAACGATAGGGTTTACTTGACCGACCGTTCATACAAGAATCTAAGTCATCGGTTGGCCACCAGGAGGCAGCACCCGCCACAAATAATGATTTGGGCCGCTGTCACCGCAGATGGACGCTCTCCAATTGTTTTCATCGAGCCTGGCGTCAAAGTAAATGCGACATATTATCGGGAAAGTGTTCTGGAAGCTGCTTTGAAGCCGTGGGCAAACAAACATTTCGGTCGCAAACCATGGACGTTTCAACAAGACTCAACACCGTCTCACAAAGCGCGAGTGAACCAAGAATGGCTGAAAAACAACGTTCCGTACCTCATTACGACCACACAATGGCTCTCGAATTCACCAGATGTGAGTTCAATGGATTATTCTCTCTGGGCCATTTTGGAGAGCAAGGTCCTGAAGTAAAAAATACACCAGTCTCGAGATACTGAAAAAAGCCATTGTTCGGGCAGCTTGCGATTCGTTTTTTGACCGTCTCAAGGCCATAGTTAAGGCAAAAGGTGGTCATATCGAGCAAAAGTGAATTTTTCCTGAATTTATGATTATTTTCACACATTTTGTACTTTAAAATAAATAAAAATAATTTTCCAAACCGAATTTATGGCTTTTTTATATATGTAGCATAAAATTTTCAGCTTTCGCTGTCAGGTATAACCAATATATAATCAATGTATAACCGTTTTATAAACAATACTCAAATTTTGTTTCAAACTGAGAGGTTTCATTATATAATTTTTTCTTCGACTATTTTAGAATATGTCTACAAGAGAATTTTTCAAAATTCTAATTATCTTCAAGGATATAGGTATTTTGCTGCCCGGCATCTAAACTGGTTAGGTCGGAACTGAAACTTTAAGCGAGTTTTTCTCGAAACTGTCTCTTTCAAAACGATATCTCCTCACGCTTACGAGACCGAAATTTTGGAGGAGTCTTCTTCGTAGACTTGTCTAGACAGCTACTGGGACTTTCTATGTCCCCAAATTTAAATTTTTACTATTTTTAAAAAATACGAAAATGTAAAATGTAAAAAAAAGATCAACAAACATTATTTTTCAGGTAGTTGCCATATCGCGATTTTTTTTCTATCCTTACGGTAGAATCAGTCATTGATAATGTAAGCTAATATTTTTTTGTTATTTATATCCATATTTTTTATATTGCCAGAGGGTTTAAATCGTGGATATGAAATGCATGCTTCTAGACTAGCGGGGGTCTATGTCTATCTTATAAGTATAGAGATGAATTATTCCAAATTTTTCTCTTGCCGCTAGATAATGTAATGTTACTCTAGTTTAATAGTTAATAATAAGAAGCAAGGGAATTTGTTTATTTCCAGTTTTAGGCAACATAGGTAGGCAAAGGGCCCTTTGATCCATGTTTCCAAATAGGGATCATATCGCCTCAATATCACCTAGCAGTATTTTAGAATTTATCTTATCTCGCCGACTTATGTTCACAGAAAAAAAAATAACAAAGCATAAAGTCTATTAAAACTTTGTCATTTTTTTTGCTTTTTCGTTATTAGAGAGTACTGCTCCCAGCACCACGCCATACCCACACAAATATCGATTATGCACACAATTCCACTTACCATTCTGTGCGGCACTGCCTTGAAACAAATTGCGCAGGTAATTGAAAAAGCGACGATGTAATGGCCGACGCCGATGCCGTGACATGCGACGTCCCTGTTCGACGTCATCGCCAGACTTGGCGTCCGTGCCGTCGCCGTCACCGTCAGCGGCGACACCACATTGCGACGCGTCGACGACAATTTCCACGCTACGCCGCTGTGTCTTTTTCGACGACGCCAAATTGCTGCGTTTCAACGCCGCATTTGAAGGAACAATTAAAGCATCACTAGCGCTCGGCCCGGGACCAGCTATGCTGACTATTTGACCACCACCACCGACACCACCATCGCCGGCAATCTCTGCTAGACTGCCACTGTTGTTGGCTGCCGCTGTTGTCCCCACCGCAGCAGCGGCAGCTGACGGCTGTTGTTGGATGACGTGCGTTGACAGTGTCGACTGCGCTTGATGATGGCTGGAATTGGCGCTATTGCCGCGATATATTAGCTCCATGTCGTTGGACATTTGACGCAGCGCATGCAAGCCTGTATTCACGCTACTGCTAGTGCTTAGGCTCGTTGCTGTGGTGGTGTGGGTGTGCGCCGCGCCGCCGCCGATGTGGTGGCCATTGCTAGCACCGTTTAGGCCCATGTAGTAGGCGCTGTTGGGGCGCTGCGTGTGTGAATGTTGCACTTGTGGACCGGCCATAGTGATGGTGGGGTGTTGTTATTGTTGCTGAGAATTGTGTTTGCCTTGCGCCTACTTATAATTAATTGGAACACATGTTTTTGGCTTTAACAAAGTGGAAATGACTTTTTGCTAACGTATTTGCTATTTTCATTAATTTAATTGAAATTATTATTATTATTTTTTTCTTAATTTATTCTGTGAAATTAGCTACTTTTAACAGTTACTTAGTTAAAATTATTACACATTTATTTTAATATTTTTGCTTTTAATTCAATAATATTATTTAAAATAATTACTTTTTTTGTCCATTACAACATTTTGGGTTATTGGTGAACTTCGTTGGAATTCTATTTATGATTTCTGTTTGTTTCTGAGCGAACTCGTGCAGCAATTTGCCGCAATTCGCGCTTTCACTTTTATGCGAACAAACACATTATTGCAATTTGTGCAAAATAATTTTTTTTTTACATTTTTTTTAATAATTTCTTTTTTGATTTTTGGTTCGCAAAGTTTTTGGCACTTATTCAACACTTTTTGCTTTGCTGTTCTCGCCTACTTGCCACATTACGTGGCACAAATTTTAATTAGTAACGATAAAATGTGAACATTTGCAGACGCACGACGCAAAATGACCGACCACGCCGCCTAAAACCGCCCACCAAGCAACTCAGTATATGTGAGCGTTGTCGTCACTGCTTGATTAGTTTTTGTTGTATACAATTTTTAATTAATTTATTCGCAATTATTGCTCATTACTCATTACTCATTACTTGAATTCATATTAAATACAATTACAAATACATAATTTTATCCCAGACATTTGTGTGCGGCTCGCATGTCGATGACGTCTGACACGCGGTCAAACGCCTCACAAGTGTTGTTGCTGACATAAGCGGTGACATGTGCATTTGTAAGCGTAGCGCGCGGTTGGCAAACAATCGTGAACGGCGGTGGAAATCGCAGCATTTTTTAGTATTTTGCTTTTGTTTTTTTCTTTTTTGGCTAAAAAGATATTAATGAATTATTATTTGTAGAATATTTTGACTTTTGTGCTTCAATTAATTGTTATTAATTTAGCTTTGTGGGTTGCTGCATATCATACGCAAATTTCATTTTGATTTTTCTATACGTTGCATGTGTTAATTTATTTATTCTAATTGTTAGCACATCTGCAAGTAGAAAGAAGAGAGAAATGCAAATAAAGTAAGTAAAGAGCGCATATTTGTTAGTTTGCAGTGCTAAAATACGCACATGAGTGTAAATGTTAAGTTTCATGCAAGTAAAGTTCAACTCTAAGCATTTATTCATACGTAAGTGTTAGTATTTTGCAAATTCATTAAGCAGAAAGTTTATGCATGCAAAATTATTAGTAAACAATTTTTTTTAATTAAGGGTAGTTGCTATATTTAGTTTTGATTTCTTTATTATTCATGTTAGTATGTAGAAATATGTTTTAGCAATATAAAATTATATGAATCAAGCCACAAAGTGCACAAATTTTTATTATTAAACATTTTCGCACTCGCGGTTTTGCATTTCGGCATGTTTCAGAAATCTTTCTGACAACTACAGGGTGACTAATATTCCGATGCGGGTTTGTTCATAACAAGTAAGGAAGATAGGTTTATACACTTGTAACTTGCAAGAATCAATGCCGTCTTGTTAAGTTAACGAAAATCATTACCTGCAGCATAACATAATTTCGGATATTTTCGGCATTCTACTACACTTGTGGCCACGCAAACCTTACCACTATACTTTCTTAAATTTTTTTTCGGACTTTTTCGTTCGTTCGGGATTTTCTTCAATTTTGCTTTTTTTATGTTTTAAGTAAGCACAAGTAAACTAAATTATATTATCTAATTATAATTATAGTATTTAATTTAATACGTTTAATGAGTAAAACAGAAACTAGCTTGTCTGGTAATACACCTGCTAAATTTCATGTTTCATTAAAAAATAAAATAAAGTAAAACTCTAATTTCAATTATAGTGGAAATGAAATTAAATTAAAAGAATAAAAAGTATAATTTTTTCATCGCATGTTAGTCTCTTACATTTCGAGTTCATTTTGTAAAGCTCACTATTTTTCAAATGATTTATCTATAGTTGAATATTTTTGTTTTTCATTTTTAATACTATTGATTAATAACATGTCATTAACCTATTTCTAAATAAAGAATATCCATACCGCATAAAGTACCGCTATAAAGTATAGTCAAATATGCACAATACTTGAAAATTTTAAGTGGAAAGGTTTGCGTGGCCACGAGTGTAGAAACTAATATGCTCAGTATTATACGTTCAGTTAATTTTATTAAGGGTTGTATATAACCCCTTCTATATTCTGAAAAAAATTAGGGTTTTCAAGATTTTTTTGTAAAGACGTGATTTTTTTTTTAATAATTGAACACTGTTGATACGTTTATACAAGTATATGCTTAAAGTTGTTAAATTTAATTTTTCAGTGAAAAATGCGCCCTTTTGTTGGCACTAGAGCTGTTGTGCCGATACCCTTTTTTTCTTAAACGCTTTGCGATGAGCATGATTAGTAGATGATGGTTCATTTCCAACCAAATAATAAAACAGTTTTCTTTAGTTTACGATATAGTATATCATAACGGCGTAATTGAACGAAGGATTTGACGAAATAAACATTTTTACGCAAGTGGTGATGATTTTACTGAAAAGATCGATTTTTGTGGGTTTTTCATTCCTAAAAAAAAAACTATTGTTTCAAATAGGTCACATGGCAATTATAACTTTGATTATAGTGCTCAGATCCCTATGAAATTTGAAAGAAATACTCTTAAAAAGATTAATTTTAATAAAATGCAATAAAAAATATAGATTTTTCCAACCCACATACATATATACACTTGTGATAGCTTATATATTGATCCAATTTGCAAGACTATGCTTTGAGCACACTGGAAGAGTTGGCAGGCATCCTAAGGAATGACTATTCCTCATGGATCTAGTAACGAAACTCCATCAGGTAACTTAAATGACCAAAACTGGTCTATACGTGACTCATAGGCCTGTCAGGCTATCTTAACATAAGCTAATCTACTTATTGCCCGATTTGGACGGTGTAAAACCAACTTGAAGTGTAATAGTTTTAAAGTGTATATCCGGTGTATAGGACTAAAGTTAACCGAATGTTAAAAATTGAGACATTAGTTATAAGGGGGCTAACGCAAGTTTTTACAAGATGTTGTTCATTTTATTGGTGCATAATTTGTATACTACAAAGTTAAAGAGCAGGTGGTATTTAAAATTGCGTTATTCGAGAATTAGGTGTGGTTATTTCTATTTTGTCCATGCATTATAGAAATGTCGAACTAATGATACCTACCAAATTTGGTTGAAATCGGTCGAACCAGGAGTTTCCCCTAAATGTGGGCGGTTTCCCGACCGTTAACTTATTTTGACCCCGGCTCCTATAAAGCCCTCTACCGTTACATGGGAAGGGTAGGATTATAATCCGATTCCATCTATTTTCACAATTCGGTAGGAATTTTTACAAAACTTTTTTTAAGCGAATTTGGTTATTTTATCTTAAGTGGTTTAGAAGATATGTACATTAAGGCTATTAAAATAACTTTTGCCCACAGGTGCCCCTTACTACTGCGATGTGCTAAATTACAGTTTTACCATATAACTTAGTTTAGTGCTTAGTATGCCATTTTCATGGTTATCGTTTAATGGTTTTTAGTGGGCGTGGCTGTATATTTCTGCGCAGAAGCACGTGTACCGAGTTTCTTTTTGATATCTTAATTGCTTAATAGTGCTTTAATTTCAATTAGACTAGAAGTAATTCTTTGAAAGTAATATATACTAAGGCGTAAGAACCACTAACACAAAAGAGCTAGCTCTTGAATATGAAAAATGTTTAAAACTCAATTGAAAGCAAACAAATAAATCAAAAATCGAGAAAAACTTTAGACACATGTGACCTACCAACAATTACCCACTTAAGGAGAATGTAACCAAAATATTTGATTTAGAATAGTCAACAATCATAATAATAAGGGTGCAGAGATAATCAGAAGACATTTGTAAGAAAACGTTTTAAAAACGCACACAAGGTCCGAATAATAGGTAAGATTAGTCAAGATTAATAAGGTAAGACAATAAGCCACACATTAGACCAGTTTTGGTTCTTTGCGATACTAGATGAAGTTCAGTTGCTAGGTCTAAGAGGAGTAGTCATCCTTCTGATCCAACGTTGTATAGTAGGATCAACACCTATTGACTGGATACTATTCAGAATAGCTCCGTAGAGAACGTTGCAAGAGCGTATTCCTTATTTTCAAGAGCCTTTTCAATATTGAATACCTGTGTATGGAGTGCAGTCTCTACTAATCTGCCCTTCGTGTATGGACAAGCTTTTCTCTAGATTTTTCAGCAAGAAGGAAGTTAAGCTTGAACTCTTTTAAGTAGGTCGGCTTATTTATACCTGCCTTTGATATGAAAACTACCCAAGTCCATCTTCATGAATGTGGTTCATAGCTGAACTTCATGCATCCCTTAAGAATCGCTTTTAGCCATGGAGAAACAGATTGATACTTGCGAAGAAAGCTCAATTATGATGAAGTGTTACATGCTTTGTAACGTAGCCAGAACCCCAGAAAATGCTCTAAGGTGTCTAGGATACACATTAAATTGAACTTTATTGTTTTTAACTTTGGAAGGCAGTTGAAAAATTAAAGTTTCGTTAAGGACATATTCAAGGTAAGGGTTCACTGAAATATAAAATATTCGTCTATCAAACATGTCGTAAGGTTTTGGCGTTCAACTATTATATAATAGTGTTTAACCAGTAACACAAGAAGGTAGCTCCAAGAACAAATCATTTTTGATGGCAGCAGTGATATTCAGTAATAAAGGTGTTAAGGTAAAATGCGACGTAATTTAGTAAATATATGTATTTCCTTGTATGACTGGTTAAAATCTCGTAATGATGAGTGCGTTTTATTACGATTTCGTTCTAGCAAATCAATATTGGGTTAATAATAGTTGTCTTTGATTCGCCAAGCTTTGGAGAGTAGCGAATCGAACAAGCTATATCAGCGCTAGCATTTCTTCTGATGCTTGCGTAATAGTGTTATGCTTCTTTCTTAGTGCAAGTGTTTTTGTTTGTGTTAAAAAAGTTGTTTAATTCGATATTTTGTTTTCTATAAATCATATATATTTTTGACGTCTTAAAAAGAATAAGAAGAAGCATAAATAATAAACAAAATAATCTTTCATTTGTCATTCGAACCGTTCACTATAGTAAAACTGATCTAAAATATGTAAAACGAAACTTGGCAGCATTAAACGAAATCTACTCGACACATTTTTGGTGGTGCTTCTTTGATACTCTAATAAATAAGATAACTAATTGCCAAAGATTATTATCGTTGAAAAATAGTTTAGCCTTATAAAATAGATAGAGAGCTAAAAAAATGTGCTAATAAAGAACGTCCGCCTAAAAGTAGCGAAACCTTATGATTTGCTAAGTGAAAGTAATTTCAACACCTGACATTATCTACATTCTTCAATACTGAATTCGTTAGCTTTAGAGCAGCATTACCTCAAAGAGTCCCTACACTATTCACTACTAGTCCATGTAAAATTTGACTTCAAATAAAAATCAGCCTTAACTAAAACCAGTTTAAAGCAACACATACCCTTGTTCTTAAATTAAATTCTCTGCAGGTCAAATCTTCAAACCATTACAACTACGCTTACAATAAGCATTCCGACCGTGCTTATTATCCTGCAATCCATTGGCAATTTCGCCACTACTTTGACTTCAGTAGATGGGCAGTAGAATATAAATTATTACCGGATATTTATACTACAGTAGCGACAAAAATCCAATTTCCCCTTACTTTCCGGCAGTGAAAAGCACGTTGCGCATTTGTGAGATAGCTCGGAAGTTGCTCCAGCCACACGCGGCAGAGCAGCATTGCTGTCATGTTCACCAAACCGGTTGCTACCGACAGCAGCGGCTGTCTTCCTGTTTACTTGTACTGGATTAAATATTTTTCTAGCTCGCCGTGCTAGACTTGACGGCAGGTAAGCGATAAGAAATAGGCAACAAAAGCGCTCATATTTATTTCATGACCATAAAGCTAACTACTAGTGGATAGTGGACTAAGGTAGTCACATTTTAAATTGAGCAACCTGAGGATGTGCGGCAGGAAATCACTGAAATGCGAGTGGATGCTGTAATACCAAAGAAATATATGTGAAATGGGAAACTTTATGTGGAATGTGGGTATAAATATATAATTTTATGTATAAAATATGAGCATATGAATTTAGACTATTGCAGAAGACTTTAAAAATGATTAAAATAAATAAATTCATAGTAGAATGAAAAGTTAAGGAAAAGAAAGATAAAATAACAAACATTATGGAAAAAATAATTCACTGGTGGTCTGGGGTCGGGGAAAATCAAGGGAGAGCGTGGCAGAATTTTTTTAATGAATGGATCTGTTTCGAATTTAAAATTTTCTCAAACTCTTTAACAGATAACCCATTGCTATCAAAACTGTTAATCATTGAGATTATGGAAGAATTATAACACTTGTCAATGTCAATGATTTACAGTTTTGCTTGCAATGGGTTGTCAGTTAAAAAGTTTGAGAATATTTTAAAAATATCAACACAAATGTAGAGTACTACAAATAAGCTTTGTCTGTCATGATATGCACATCTAAGTATTGCCCTGTATGTGTGAAGAAATATATCTCTCAATTGCACTTGTGACCGTTCAAGGTGCAATTGTAGCTGTCCGCACAATAGAGACGAGCCCATTTGCTATTTTTCAATGAGACAACTGCACTACAAAACGCTTTTGAATTTAGCAGCTGCATTTTTTGTTTTTGTTGTGCTTTTTTTAGTTTGCGTAAGTGATCATAATGTATGCATGGAAACATATCTGGAACTGCCATTGTATTGTTTGCAGCACGTGGCGTTTTTCACACCATATAAATTGTACTTGTAAAATAGACGTGCGCTATGAAAAGTGAACACCTGTGATACATATAGATTTTTATAATACACGTACACGTATATACATATGTTGGTATGTGTTTCAGTATTAGCAACACAGCTACTACCTTAATAACACTCCTACATGGCTGCGCTACTTGTAGTGCTCAGACAATAAAAAGAGCAGATATGAAGAAAAATTCTCTGTCATATAATATTGTATACTAGTAAGTACATATCGTCACCTAAAATGCAAAACAGCGTATCATCAAAAACAAATCGAAATTCGCTGTCAGATATAATAACCAATGTATAACCAATATAAAACATTTTAAAACCAATTTATAACTACAACTTGAGTGTATGATAACCGATATATAACCATTTTATAACCACAACTCAATTTTTATTTCAATATTCCTTCGCCAGTAAACTTATGAAAAGTTATGTTACGTTATTTTGCATTTTGGGTGACGATATGTACTATCAGCGCATTTTTTTCTTGAAATCATTTGGCCTTGCCTGTGACATTCACATCATTTGTGCCTTAGTCAGCATTTAAAGACAAAGTGAATGAGTTAAAATGGTTTTTAAGCCCAGTTTTCAGGTAGCTCGGTTACTCGAGTTACTAAGATACTAAGTTTTTTAGTGTTATGAAAAGGTACATAGCGATATCACCAATACTAGTGAATGATGTAACGCTAATCGAATATAGACTATAGATTTATATAGTATAGATATTTTTATAAAGATATCTGACGTACTTTCTTAATTCTTGGATTAAAGCCTTTTGAAGAAGCTATTATCAAGCAATTTTATTAAGATAATTCACACATATACATACGTTATGAATTCTAATATAATTGCTTAAATAACTATGTGCAATAGTCAATGTGCGACGCATGAACCAGTTTTGGCCTATTGCGATACCAGATGGAGCTCAGATACTAGGTCCATGCGGAGTATTCATCCTTTAGGATGCATGCGCTTGACGCTAATTTTAACAGAATCTGCAGCCTCACTATCGATACTTTCTCTAGTGTATTATACCGTGAGGACCGCAGATGCTTAGGGCGTAGTCTTGCCAATGCCGGAAAAGTGTACAAGAGATAGTCCATTGTTTTCCTGTTGGCTTGCTCTAGACATTTCCTGTAGTATTCTCGATCTTTCACCCCCATTCTCTGGGCGTGTGTCGCCACCAGACAGTGACCAGTTAGTATTCCGTTCATGTCCCAACTCAACAGAAGAGACTTCTGTCGAGTGTCAATAGGAATTTTGTGTTCTCCGATCAACAGTGTTGCACATGACTTTTGTAGTTTTGCACTCAAGTAGCTCGTTCTTTACCATGCTTCTGTCCAGATTGACGTAAGATGGGTTTCTCACATGATTCTTGGACATTTAGTCCACTCTTTTATTGTCGTTGTTGCCTTTGTGGTCTGGAACCCAATAGAAGTGAAGCTACTTGCTTCTGGCAACATTTTCTATTTCTATTCTGCTTCCTAAGACACTTCTGCCCGATAAGCGATTAGAGGTTAATGCCTTGATTCCTGATTGGTTGTCAAGGTAGATGCTAACTCTGAATTCGTCTGTTAATGTCTTAGAAGTTAGCTCTGCGGCTTTCTTCATAAGAAGGAACTTTGTTTGAAATAGATTGTAGTGGTTCTGGACAGTATATCCCCGCACCAACTCTATCTTCCATTTTCGAGCCATTCGTATAAATGTTTAGAGTGTTGCGAGCAGCTAATATACCTTTCGCTCACCATCTTTTTCTATGTTTATTTTGAACCTTCTCTCTCTAGGTGGCAGGTTTGGTACCAGTTCAAGAGCTGCCGTTGAAGTTGTTCTTGAAGCTCCCGTTATGCGCAGCGCAACGAGCCTCTGAAATCTTGACTTCTGGGAGGTGGATTTCCGTACGCCTATTTACTATACTACTGCAAAACCTCCATAGAGAAATTTTGTGCTTTCGTGTGAACAAAAGCAGATCCGATTACTTCGGGTTCAACCCCAGATCAGCTTCTGATGCCCAATTATGGATTGTATTGAGAGTGGTGGTCATAATACTGTTAATGGTCTGTAGACAACTACCCGTTATTAAGACAACAATGCCACTATCTTATACATACATATGCCATTATCTTAGGGGCTTTGCCTTCCAAGTTCTTTAGCAGTGTATTCACCACTAATGTTCATAGCAGCGGAGATAGCACTCCACTTTGCAGAGTACCTCCACAGACTCCCATTGTCATTGAAATTTGAACAAAACAAATGCGAAAACTATTTGTTACCTACACAAGGGCACATATTTTTTAAATAGAAAATATACAATATTTATTAACTTATAAATTAATTTTAATTGTATAATGTTCATTCCATAAATAACTCGACAATTTTTGATTAAGCTATCCTTATCCATACATACATACACATACATATATGGGCATTAACTATTTTGCCTAGAGTCCGACCCATGCTCGCTCACGTTTCCGCCAGTCATTCAAAATAAAAGCCCTTAAGCTCCTCTCCCACATTTCTGCCTACCACCTTCTTGCCCTGAATTTCGTGAATTTCGTAGTTTCCAAAACAAAACAACATATTTCAATCTAGCCATTAATAATTACATATACGCAACGTCATTTAACTCCAGTACGCGTTGCGCATAAACATTGCTCTCAATTTACGTTCGCATAAATCTCAATAGCAACTTCCTCTGCTTAATCGTTCAAGTAAGAAGGAAAAATAATGTGAAGTACTATTTCCCAAAGCCGTCTATAGAGCAGCATAAGATTTGCCATCGGATAAGGAGCAGCAAAGAATGATGTGGAAGGGAAGACCCTGTTTGGTAGGAGGAAGTATACAAGTGTGTTTGTGGCTATAAAAAGAGGAAAGTCAAATAATTCACATATTTTACTGCGTCATTGCTTAACCATTGTAGCACTAATCTGCCAAGGAGGAGTGGGAAGAAAACCCGCAGATGGTGTAAGGTGAGTGGTCAAAATACATTAGCGAATTCAAGTTGGTAGCACTGTTGTTGGGCCGCATCTCTTACATCCATAGTGTACATGAAGAAAATCGAGAAAATTTTAAAATTTCTGAAAAAAAATCCAGCTTTTCCTTTGCACAGTTCAGAAGCCTTGAAGGAGCGGGTGGAATAGAAAGCAAAAACGAGGTTTCACAGCGATAACAGAAGATTATATTTACATAAATAAATAGTTTGCAAGTGAACTCTTTTACTTACAGCGAAATGATCAAGTGTAAATAAGATTTATGCGGATCAGAAATGTAAAAATTATATTCAAATTATGCTTTTCGCTAGCATTGATTCTATTTAAATCGATTTGCATTTTAAAAGGGGAATAATTTTATTTAGGTTGTTCCCTAAAATACCTCTGTATTGTTGAGATTTTAGCACCTAAGGAGTTACGAGTACATGTGTTCACGGGTTTAAAAAAAAATTGATTTTTTATTGTCTTATTAAGTTCTACAATATCTCTAGAATAATTCAAGTTGACACGTGTAATAATTTCAGAGATGCAGCCTTGAAACCTTGTGGGGTCGAGGCTAGCTAGGCTAAGTGCGTCGTCTTTAAACGATTTTGTCTCGAAACTGAAGTTTTTGAAGACAGTTGGCAAGATTTATCGAGAACTACTAAACCGATTTTCGTGAAATTTTACACAGGTCTTTGAGATGTAATTTTTAAAGGCTTAAGAAGGACTTTTTTTTGATTACAACTATTTGAAAAAAAAGTCGCGAAATCTTCATTGAAATTTAAATTTTTTTCCAAAATGTTTTCCAAAATACAATTTTCAGTCCTTTTTTCCTTCGTCCAAGTTTTAAGTTAAGGTTTTAACTAAAACACCTATTTCCTTCAATTTAGATGATCCTTAAGATAGTTCCTGCGAACGCGGGTGCATCTTTTTTCCGAGGGGTCACCGGAAATGGTATCGCAATATATTTTTTTCCAAAAACTTCAGAAGTTTTTTGCTAATAGTGTATTTTTGTAACAATAAAAAATTATAATAAAATATTTCAATTTTTGTAAGAGAATAAAATCCTGAGAAAGGCTGTTTTTACCCGAGGAAACTCATGTAACCCCTTAAGCACTCAAATTTAAATCTGTATCTTTTGAGGGGTCAGTAGGGTAATCTGACCTGTTTTGACATTTTTTTTCATAGAAATTTTTATTCTGCAATATAACTTTTTTCACATATTATGAGGTATATCGTGGAGTGTACAAATAAATTTTTTCGGAATTTTAGGTGACATCTGTCGGAAAAATGGATGGGTGAATGAGATTCGTTTTTTCACTGGCGGACATGGATCATCTGAAACACAAAAACCAAATTTATTCTTAAAAAGTACGTGAATGGTTATCGTCCCTGCTAAAATCATAAAAAATGTTGATAAATAAAAAAGTAATTAACGTTTTTTTTTTAATTTTTCTCCATGGTTTTTTTACATAAATTTTGCAATAACATTGTCAATTAATTATAAAAATTAGGAATCTAGTAGGGACGATAGCCAGGCGTTTTGTGAACAATTAAAAAATAAAATGAAGTAAATCGGTTGAGTAGTTCGACCGAATCATGTTTAAAAAGGTGTGTTTTGAGAAAAACGAGTTTAAAGTTTGATGCGTGCACTCCGAGCGCTCCGAACGTTGAGAGGTATTATTATTTTTGGGCTTTTTTCGAAACCTTCCAATGGTAAAGTGGGTTTCTACATGAATTCTAAGGGTATAAAGGAACAGAAAATGCAAAAAAATAAATTTGAAAAAAGATTACCCTACTGACCCCTTAACCAAAAATTAAATTTTTTTTTTTTCAAATTGTGCCAGTGAAAATCGAGCCTTTATATGAAGCCACCTACTTTGTTCACTCTGAACTCAACTTGAGCTACGCTTTATGCAGGCATAGGCATAAAAATCACGTTATTTACGAGTCAAAATGTATATTGTATATAATATAAGGACCACTACACGTCTATCAAACAACTTTTTGGTATTTATATATCTAATTTCTTTAACTACAACATCAATTCCCTCTTTATCTATCCCAATTTGCTTACAACTAATTTTCCAACGCCGTGAAAATTATCAGCGAAAAAATACTACATTATAAACGCCCACTAAAATTTCAATACTTGCCCAGTGTGATGCAACTTAAAACTTGTTCAATTAAACCAAACATGAATAAAATTGTTCTTACAGAGGCAACAATATTCATGTCAAGGGCGGGAAGGGTATACAGTGAAAACTTTTCACCCGAAAAAGTTTAATCTGCATAGTATGGCAAGAAAGTTAGTGACACCATGTTGAGAAAGAAAAACTAGAAAATGCTGAAACTAATAAAACAATATCAATTTGTGGGAATCAGCTCGGTTAAGGTATCTCAATGGAGGGAGAGGTGTGTAAATGGTCTATGAAAATTAATAAAGGGTAAACCACGACAACCACACATTTTTATTATATTTAAAAATCAGAAAATAATTCGCTAGAAATTTAAAGGAGATCATGAATATACACACTGTCAATTACAGCAATGTAGCTGATGATTTTGGGGATCAATAAAAAGTACCAAAAAGCAACAACATGGCTTTATTTAATTTAGAATACAGGCCAGTGGATTTTCATATTTTTAGTTAGCAGTTTTATTGTAATTGCTTGTAATCTAGACAAATGGAATACCGAAAAGAAACACAAATGTTTGTAGTTAGTCTGGCACTCATAAAAATGGAAGTTTCGCGCAGGAAGTTCCGATAATTAATAAAATCAGTCATATCTTGTATAATTTACTTTGGAATATCTGAAAGGGTATTAGTCAATAGGTAAAAACTACATGAAGAGTTTTTAAATATATAATCTATATTCGACTGGCATTATATCATTCATTAGTAAATATTGCTGATATTGTTATGTACCTTTCCATAGTAACTGGAGTTCCCGAGATATGAATAACAATATCTATCTGAAATTTAAGGACTTAAAAACCATTTTAACCCATTCACTTCATCTTAAAATGCCGACTAAAGCACAAATAATGTGAATGTCAC
This sequence comes from Bactrocera tryoni, assembly GCF_016617805.1. Taxonomy (NCBI): domain Eukaryota; kingdom Metazoa; phylum Arthropoda; class Insecta; order Diptera; family Tephritidae; genus Bactrocera; species Bactrocera tryoni. The sequence goes on along the minus strand of NC_052502.1, from coordinate 57,373,801 downwards.
AGGGAATGCTAAATGATTTCAAGAAACAAATGCCTTAGTATTTAGTATATATGTACATATGTGTTTGCTTGTATACAATATTATAAGGCAGAATTTCCCCATACATACTTAGAATTATTTTAATTTTTTTATCGGCTTATATAACGGGTGAGATCACTTCTTACAGTCTTCAGTACAGGATTTTATAATAGTGTTCTAAAAACTTTTGTTCAATAATGCCTAATAATAGTACATTCAACAGGCCGTGATGTATGGTAAAGATTAAACAAGTTAGAATTAGAATGGAATGACTGACTTGAGCATAGTTATTTTATGTTCGAGTACACATACATATGTATATTAAGATGGGTAAAAAAAATATATTTTTTTGGCTTGGCACTTTGAAAAATAATTTCCCAGACACCTCTAAGGAAATCTCTCGATGTACCCTCCGCCTTACAGTAAATATCGACGTAGCGAACTAAATTTTCTGCAAAATCGATGAAACAAGGTATTATTTCAAGTAGTTGGAAGGGAGATGAAATTTTCTTTCTGATAATAAGTAAAACAAGTAAGGAAGGGCTAAGTTCGGGTGTCACCGAACATTTTATACTCTCGCACGATAAAGTGATAATCGAGGTTCCATTATCAGTCATTTACATATTTTTCAAATACCGTATTTGTGTAAAGTTTTATTCCGCTATCATCATTGGTTCGTAATGTATGTATGTATATATTATACAGAGAAGGCATCAGATGGAATTCAAAATAGCGTTATATTGGAAGAAGGCGTGGTTGTGAACCGATTTCACCCATATTTTGTACATGTCATCAGGGTGTTAAGAAAATATTATATACCGAATTTCATTGAAATCGGTCGAGTAGTTCCTGAGATATGGTTTTTGGTCCATAAGTGGGCGACGCCACGCCCATTTTCAATTTTTAAAAAAAGCCTGGGTGCAGCTTCCTTCTGCCATTTCTTACGTAAAATTTAGTGTTTCTGACGTTTTTTGTTAGTCGGTTAACGCACTTTTAGTGACTTTCAACATAACCTTTGTATGGGAGGTGGGCGAGTTTATTATCCGATTTTTGAACTGTATATGGAAATGCCTGAAGGAAACGACTCTATAGAATTTGGTTGACATAGCTGTAGTAGTTTCCGAGATATGTACAAAAAACTTAGTAGGGGGCGGGGCCACGCCCACTTTTCCAAACAAATTACGTCCAAATATGCCCCTTCCTAATGCGATCCTTTGTGCCAAATTTCACTTTAATATCTTTATTTATGGTTTAGTTATGACACTTTATAGGTTTTCGGTTTCCGCCATTTTGTGGGCGTGGCAGTGGGCCGATTTTGCCCATCTTCGAACTTAACCTTCTTATGGAGCTAAGAAATACGTGTACCAAGTTTCATCATTATATCTCAATTTTTACTCTAGTTACAGCTTGCACGGACGGACGGACGGACGGACAGACATCCAGATTTCAACTCTACTCGTCACCCTGATCACTTTGGTATATATAACCCCATATCTGACTCTTTTAGTTTTAGGACTTACAAACAACCGTTATGTGAACAAAACTATAATACTCTCCTCAGCAACTTTGTTGCGAGAGTATAAAAAAATAGAAAACTGTAAGGCAAAGTGGTGTAATGGGGTGTAGCCAAGCGTTTGGGAAAGCAGTTACAGTTGTAAGGCTATACCCAATTCCAATTCTTGCGTTCTCGGCGGGCGTCCTGGAAACGTGAGTAACCCTTTTGTAAGATGCGGTAGCCAATCGGTGTGAAGCCAGAAGTCATGGCTAAAAGAGAGGAATATTCAGCGGAACCACTCCAACGTATTCGGTTTAAGGGTTCGCTGATATACATATGTATGTGGTATAAAGCCACCCGGAAGCTCTTCATATTAGTTATATATGTAGGTTCTAAGGGAAGTTTTCATCCAATTTAATACATTTGTAGCTCACAGACATACTACTATGAGGAAAAGTTTCTCTTTGAATTTCAATTTTAAATCTGACACATTTACCAATATTTTCGGCAAAAAGTCAGCTATAGGTATTCAGGTTTTCTTCACACCTCGTCTCAGTATTGTAATAGGCATTGGCGATAGTATAGCTAGCATACATACATACATATACATATTTAATTTATACTACAGATGGTTACGAAAGCCATGCTGGAGGTACAGGACAAATTTCTGTACTAACGCTAAATAAATTATAAATTTTTTCAGCTAATACGAAATGTCAAAGCTATAATTATACCCTGAACAGGGTATATTAAGTTTTTAACACCCAGAAGGAAGCGTCGGAGACCCTATAAAGTATATATGTATATAAATGATCAGTATGTTGAGCTGAGTCGATTTAGCCATGTCCGTCTGTATACTACGGGACGAACTAGTCCCTCAGTTTTTAAAGTATCGTTTTGAAATTTTGCAAACGTCATTTTCTCTTCAAGAATTCTCTTTAAATATAGTTTTTCGCCTCCAAACCATTTGGCTCTAAATATATGTATTTAGTTGTAGCTATATATTAGAAATGAGAACCACACGCGTGCACCGCACTCCAATCGTGTAGTCAATGAAAGTTTCGCCTTTTAATTCGTAAATTAACATACAAATACATGTATAAATAATAATTTACGCCTTCTTCGTTAAGCTTTCACATTATGCAATATTAATTTCAAACTTGCTAACTTAATATGCCAGATATGCCGTGTATTGAAGAGAGTGCTGAATGAATGTTGTTTGTATAGCGGTAACGGCAGCTCACATTCATAAAAAGCGCTGTATGTGTGTTTGTATGTGAATACATTAATTAAAATTATTTATCTGTTTCAATGCTTTTGCGGTGCTTTTACACATGATTAAATATATTTAATGGGTTTGGCGCCAAAGCGTAGTTGAATAGTAAGCAAGCAGCATTAAGAATTCTCTTTCTTCGGTTTGTTAGAATGCAACGGTGAATAAAACTTGCTAGCAGAAATGCGAAACTTTACAAATAGATATTAGCACAATTTGCTCGCACTTATGCCGTAGCAGCCTTTATACATGTTTATGCCTATGAGTGTATGTACATATGTATGTGTTTATGCATGGAGCTGTTCATATATTCCTTTTGAAATCGTCTAAGCAAATTTGCCGCACTCACGTTGCTCTATTTTTGCGCCACTTTTATTTACATCCAAATCTTTTGAACTTGCCGCCTCTTTTTAAACTATTTATGCGTGCAGTCATTGTATAAATATTTGCATGTGCTTGTATAAATATTGTATTTATGTAGTTGTTTATAAATTAACATGCTCAAATATAATCAGGAAGTTATTATTTATATTAACAAGTAGTGTGAGATAAAACACACACAATTTTTTAGTTTTTAAAGTTACATGAGTAATAAAATAACATTTATAATTATTTTGTTGAAATATAAAATTTAAAAATAATATAATCTTTATTTACATCTAAAATTCGATTCATACAGTGATATAGTTCCTTTCCCAAAATAATAAATTAATAAATTTTGTATCTAGGCTTAAGCAAAATATTGTATAAGAAAATTAATAAAGAAAACCAGGCAAACGGGCATTGCCCGTAGTTACGAGAACTCAAACTTTTGCGGTGCTTTACATGAACAATAATCCCCGTGTTACATAAATTTAATGGGTTTTTGTGCCTACTGCCTATCAACGCGCCTAAGTAACAAGCAAACGTGCCAAACAAAAAACTACAACAGTAAATGTGACAAAGTTTGAATAAAAAAAACTGAAACTGTTTGCGAAAAATTCAAAATGTAACATAAAAACAAATAATAAAAGCAGCAATCAGAAATTCACCAAAAAACTGTAAAACTACACGGCCGCCAACGACGACCATTGCATATGTATTCAACAGTAACAACAGCAGCATGTTGTAGTATATACATTGTATTTATTAATTAAAAAGTATAAAAATTGTTTATTGTGAGTATTAATTTGCTTCATTAAACTGCACAAATATATATATATAAAAAACAAACAAAACCAGAAAAATAAATTTAAAGGAAAATTAAATAATTCTTTGGGAGCAATCACCGAAGATGCCTGCCGAGCCTGTTTCCGGCAATATTTATTAGCAAAATGCCTTTGGGACGTATGTATGTATGTCGCCAGCTGAAGATTCATACCAGCAGAGTAAAAAAGAAGAATTATACAAAATATTGTAGAACGAAAATGTACTACAACGTCTTCATGAAAAGCGAAGTAAAACAAAATACTGGCAAAATATACTAACAAAAATAATGGAAAATATATGGAGAAAGAATATAAATCAAAATATATACTGTGAAAATCAAAATATAAAGTTCCGGATACTAAAAATAAAAATTGTTGGGACAAAAAGGTCCTAAAACGCCAGCCGAAGATTTTACCGGTATAATAAAACAAAAAAGAATGGCGAAAAGCCAAATAGAATATAAAAATACTAAATTTAAAATACTTGGGACTAGAAAATCCTAAGACATGCCAGTCGAAGATAATACCGACAATATAATAAAAAGAATATGCTCCAAAAAAGGAGGTACTAATATTTTATATAAATAATTTCAATAATTGGGGTACTCACAAGCCATCGTAAAGCATCGTAAAATCGAAAAATTATAAATTTTTACACTTGCAAAAAAAAAAAAAATGTTGTTAGATTTCATACAAAAATGAGTTTACACATTTACAATTCTCAATGTTATGTTTTCGAATCGTTATAACTTATAACTTTATGCGACTTGAGAAAACCCTAAATGTAAAAGAAAAAATTGCTCAAATGTATTCAGGCAATAATACAATAAAAGATGTCATATATAAAAACACTTCCATCAAAAAATAATTAGAAGTCAAAAATAATATAAAATGTATCGAAAGTATATTTAAGAGCCAAATTTAAATAAATTAAGATTTCAAAATAGTACTGTTCAAATTGATAAAATAGTCTATAACCTCACGTACTACTATACATATATCCATTTGAATCGGGACGCTTCAATTTAGAGGTGGGGAAGTTAATACCACCAGTTCACATTAGGCATGAACATATTCTTTATCTGTCATAAATATGTAACATGACACTTACGACCCATATGGTCCGTATTACGTATCCGTGTAAGTAACATTATGTGTACATTGCTAATACTGTCCGCCTTAGGTGGTCCAAAAATGTAACTCATAGATTGTAAGATGAATCTTCCCACTTGTAACATATGTCCTTCCCTATCTCAAAATAATGTAAAATAATAAAATGTGAACTAATATTTGTATGTTAATTTGTATGCTAAAGTACAAAATAAGATCAATAAATAAAATACTGTTTTTCGTGTTAGTCAGATCTATATAACTAAAACATATACGAATTTATATCCAGATAAGGTATTACAAGTCCGAAGACCTTGTTGGATATTTTGACACTTTGTTCCCAGGAGTTAAGTGGATTTTGACAGTTGAAAAACGACTTACTATATTTTCACCAGTTGTTTTTTTATAGAATAAATAAATTAATTTTTTACACATTTAGAACATGTCATAGAGAATATTTGCGTTATATTCTGTAAATTTTCCATAAATTTTTTTTTGAAATTCAGCCATTGGTAGCTGGTTTCCGAAGCCATCGCCCAAAAATGTGTCCGCGTGATTCATAAAAATCAAAAAAATAAACTTCATGGGTTAGTGGATAAGTATAGGTTTTGAACAATGGAAGGATTTGAAAAAAAAATAAATTTTGCAAAGATGGAGGTGTGGTGACCTGACGACCAAGCTGTCAAAATACTATTTGAGTGTAGAAGAAATTCGTAAAAAGGAGTCTGAATTATGGCCGACAACTCTTGGTTTTTGCAATGCATCTTCATGACTTTTTCGCCAAAATTTACAGCCAATATCTGCTGCTAGCTGCAACCATCGTATTCTCCTAATTTAGCTCCGAGCAACTTCTGGCTATTCAGCAAACCGAAAAGACATCTCCGAGGAAACCGTTTTAGGTCAAGTGAAGACATTAAACAAACTATAAACGTGCATTGAAGGTTACTCGCGAAATTGACTTCAACAACTAGCGAAAGCGTTTGGGGGCCAAGGGGATTTCATTCAGGTGAACGAAATAAATTTTGAAGAAGAAAGTTTGAATAATATGGAAAAACGAAATTTTAAATTTCCTCTCTATTAAAAGTTGCTCGCTGATATGTCTAAAAAGCACTGATTTGAATGAAAAATTCAAAATTATTCATAAAATGATATTGATAATGAACTTTTGAAAACTAAGCAAACAAAATTTTTTTATGCTCTTGTGATTCTATTAGAATTAAAATTATACATTGCGTTTGAAATCTCGTGGTTAATGGAGACGTTTCGAAAATCTTTACCACTGCGTCTCAAAAATGTTAAATCGGCGAATGATTTTGGATTTTAATGACGTTATTCACAAGTATAAACCGAGAATTATAGTCAACGTCAAGATCGGAAACATCTTTTTTCACTTTGGAAAGAACGGTCTTTAACACATTTTACGGTATTTTATATGCGAGTGATTAAATAAATTAGGTCACTGATTAAATGAATTAACTATTTTCTGTCAAAAAGTAAAAAAATATAAAAGAATTCAAATTTATTGACCAACGATTAACTAAATTAATTAAAACTTAAAAAGGAAGTTAGTTTACTGCTAATATGCAAAATAGTCTAGACTCGTCTTAATATAAAATACAAGCATAGCTTGCTTGCTGCCACTATTTTCACGCAATAAATTAATTGCTTTTCCACACCACATTAATTGGCTGATATATTTATACAGCATGTACAGTGACCTCAAGTGATTCGGTCCAAATATGTTAAGTAGTGCAGTGCTTTGCAATTAATTAACAGGCTAATTGAAATTATCAATCAAAATCAATTGACTCTAGAGAGCAATAAAAGCATCCGCAGGTGATTTCATTGAAATACAAAATTGCAACATTTTACCCAAAAGCATTATTCTGCGAGCCAATAAGAGCATTCTACGATATTTATATCATATGTAGAGCCGACGGAAAATAAAATGAAAAAATCGATTATTCGAAAATTCTAATTATATATGTATAACCGCTTAAGCCATCAAAAATTATTTTGATTCAACTAGTTGAAACTTTACGCACACAAACTAATGCAAATTTTGTACAGCACTTTGAATCTAAGAAACGACTCAGCAAAAAAACGTTTACTGCTTTAATAATGTAATATTACAGTTATTTTATTCACTCTTGATACAAATTATTTTATGCACTTGAGCATTAATTCCTTCAACGGCAGTAATACTTGCTTGCAAAGTTCGGTGAATACACTTATCTTTCTCTTTTAATTTACAACGCTGTTGGTACAAGGACCTTAAGTCTGTTGTCAAAATAGCACGCCTGCGGTTGAACATTTTCAATAAACATTTTTCTTTGTCAACCAAAACCTAATTTGTCCTGCGCTGATTGCGAATGTCTTGCTCATTTCAAACTGCGCTCTCAAATGGCCTTGTCTGGCCAAGCGCTTATGGAAAAAGGTAAATTTGCATTGTTCATCATTGCCGGAGGAAAAACACGGTGGTAAATATATGATAATACATTTTGATTATAAAAAGTACAGGGTGGTAGATATATGCTTTTAAATTATAATTTTTTTTAGTATTTTATTTTTTTATTATCTTTTGATATTTTTTAGAAATTCGTCTCTTATCGAAGTATACTAAAAATATTTTACTTTTATTTTGGTTAATTTAAATTTATTGAAACAAAATAACTTTAAAAAATTATTTCGCGACTTTAAGCTTTGATAGGAACAATTTTTATGTCTAAAGACCCCTTAATATTATTATATACTAAAGTTTAAGTTGCACTTCAACCACTCTTTACTTTCTGGTTTCAAATTTTAATTACTACATCCATCCCTCCAACAACCTCTCAGTAATATTCAGGATAATAATAACTGGAAATTAAAATTTTCACATAAAAAATAACAGAAAATAATTGCAAATCAGATTCAATGCACAAATGAATTCCCAGACCGACAAAAATTCCGCGACACATTTGCATATTTCACTTCTCGCTAATTACATTTGTATTTATACCGAAATATTTGCGCGGCAACAATGTTTGTGTGTGCACATTCTTCGGTATGCTATTACCTTCTCAAATGCTCAGCCATTTAGAAATTGTTCATCTGCTTTTATGGCATTAAAATTATATTAAAAGTAGCAATTAAATTTGTGTTAGAAATGGAAGTTGAAAATGAGGTCATTGTTAATTGGCAACGGGGTTTTGCTGTAGGTTGCAGCATGGCGTCATGAAAATAGCACAAAAATCATCGTGACGTTCATGGTAGAATTAAAATGTTCAATGGAAATTGAAAGCTAACTCTAAATTTTTGAATAAAGTGAAATTTATAAGTTTAAGCAAATTGTTCTTTAAGTTGAATTGAAATTTCCAAAGTTTGAAAAATTAACTTTCTGAATATGTGATGGTTATTTTTGAGAAACGAAAATTAGTTGGTGAAATTTTAGTTTGAATGAAAGAACGAAAATTCCCATGTAAAATGCATGGGAATCTAAAAAAAAGTAGCGACCCCTCAGAGTTAAGCTACCGCGCCTGGCTTGAGGGAGGATTTTTTGTTTGTCAATCACTAACATTTGAAAGGGTAAGAGTTGAAAAAAAGTTCAAAATTTGTTTTTGAAGCATCCTAATATGTAACATAATTTTTTTCGCTTGTAAACTTATGAAAGCTGACGATACGTTATTTTGCATTTTAGGTGACGATATATAACACTAATTTTTGTGCTCAAAACAAGGTAAATCTAGAATAATTACTAAATAAATTTCTACAAATTATATATTCCAACACCGCAACATACATTTGGAATACAATGGATTAAAAAAATAGTGATAATTTTCTTTTTTTGGAAAAAAATATTTATACATTTGTCTGAATGAACCTTTGCCAGAATTTCTCTCAATCGTCGAAACAGTTCATAAATTCGATTTTTAGGATTGTCTCATAGCATTTAGCTCTTTCGGGGACGGTCCTTTAAGGCTCTTTTTATTGTTCGTGAACATTTTCGCTCAAAGCAGCAACAGAAAAAGTAAGAAAGGAATGGAGCCGAAAATTTCGTCATACTGAATATCAACTAAATGAACAAGTAAGGGCTAAGTTCGGGTGCCACCGAACATTTTATACTCCTAGAATTTCCAAGAATCAAAGCCAGGGATGTACTTTCAGGTACGTAAGGTCTCTTAGTTATATGGGGTCTGGAACGAGTTTTCACCCAATTTTATTAATTTTAAGCACAAATATGCATCGTTATAAGCAAATTACGCAAAATTTAATTACGAAAACTCACATATTTGCTGATATGCACCGTACCAGGAGTTCGAAAATCTTTATATTTGGTATATGGGGGTTGAAGGAAGTATTGATGGCATTCAACCTATTTGTAGCACACAGATAAACTACTATCAGAAAAATATTTTCTGTGAACTTCAATTATAAATTTGACATATTGATCAATACTTATACAATACAATATAAAAAGTTAATTATAAGTACTTGGTTCCAAATATTCGGTACCTAGATGCTTCAAATGTTTCTGTTGGATTTAAACAATGGCGTTTTATGGGCGTAGCTGTGGTCTCATTACGCCCATCTACAAGCTCGTGCTTTTTTCTTTTGCCAATTTCTTCGGAGATTACATCATTGCTTTAGGTTATAACCCGTGCCAAATTAAATGAAACTATCGCGTCAAATGAAAAAGTTGTCCACACGAGCACTTCATTCTGATCGTTGAGTTTTTATTGGCAACTATATGCTACTATAGTGGTCTAATAACCGACGTTCTGACAAATGAGCAGTTTTTTGGAGGGAAAGGGATGGATGCAAAATTTCAGATTGATATCTCAAAAATTGAGGTATTAATTCGTATACATATATACAGCTTGGCGGACAGACAGATGGACGTGGTTAAATCGTTAAGCTGATCATTTTTTTTATTTATGCTGTATACTTAAAGGATCTCCTTTCTTTTTGGGTATCAAAAAATGGTGGCAAACTTAATAGTATACCCTCTTTAGAGTATAAAAATTGACAATTCGATTTGCGAATATTCAAGTCATAATTTGCAAAATGTTTATTTTAAAATTCCCGTTTTTTTAACAAATCTCATACCCAAATGCTATCAAATGCTAGTTGTTCTTGAAGTAGATTTTTCATCTAGAAGTTTTTGCGAGGATTACTAGTCGAATGTGTTTTTAATTCTTTCTTGTCTATTGGTGAAAAACTTTCATTGTTTTCATGAAAGACGTTGCCTCTTTTTCTTTTACTTTTGTTTACGGTATGCCAAAATGTTTTTTTGGGAATAGAAATAAATGTTTTTAAGCTTTCGTGATTATATGTAATCGAAAATTGTCCTGTGTGTGTTGCGCCAATTTTTAACAATTACTGAACTCATCAGGAAATATTATCACTTTATCGTTTCCACAATGAATTGATTAACAATTTTCTTTTTGTTATGTAAACCTTTTTCAAGAACTGATGAATACTCGTATATACAAGTATTTCACAATTCATATTATTGGAAGTAAATTTAGGACACATTCTTGAGTATGGCGTTTTTAGAGCCTACCATGTCGCTTTTAGAATCAAAAACTTCTGATAAAAAAAAGCGGATACAAAGCACATAAAACAGTGTTATAAGTAACTCAAAACAGTAATATAATTGCCCAGCTCCAAGCTACAAAAAAAATCTTTACAAAATTTTTACTGAACGAAAGCACTAACAAAGAATTCCTTAAACTTTTTAGTTAACATAAATTTTTGTAAATAAAAATCTCTCTAAATAAGTTAATATTAAACATCAAACATTTCTTTTAACATATTAGAATTCTTCGTGTGGTTTTGGTCTTTAAATTTTAATTCTAAAATCGATATAACACACACACATGCATTTAAATGTAACTTAGCCACAGGTTTTTCAGTGCAATCACATTTATAATTTCACAGTAATTTTACTTCATTATTGCTCTTCACATGCCTTGGTCGGCATGTGGCCACACATATGTACATACATACATGCATAAACATATGCCACACAATGCGCTTTCAGCTGACAAATTACAATGGCTTGTAATTAAATATGCTGCCATACCTGAATGCGAGACGCGGCTGCACTTGACGGCATTTCGCTCTTATTCCGCAATTTCTCAAAATAATAGGGCAGCCAGTATGAAGGGAGGTAGGCATGAAGGAAGGCGCATATTCTGTGGTAGTATGGTGTATGTGTGTTCATATGTTGTGTACGTGTAGTGAAAGGCTTATTGTATTTGGTACAATTATTTTCATTACAGCGTTGGGAATTCGGAGAATATTTTCACAATAAGTAAAATGAGTTGAAGGTGTTGGCTTTTTGAAATATTGCTTAACAAATTGCTTCAGTCATGCTCTAATTTGCCTATTCGTGGAACTAACAACATGTTTAAGGGGTTACATGGGTTTACGGGTTTCAAAAGATCTAATTTTTTTATTGTCTTATTAAATTCACCAACACCTCTAGAATATTGTCATAAATTTTCAAGTTTATCTGAGTAAAAGTTTCGGAGACACATCCTTGAGAACTTGTGCACTCGAGGTTAGTTAGGCTAAGTGCGCCGTCTTTAAACGCATTTTTAGAAACTGTGTTTAACAAGTCGGTTGGCATGATTTCTGGAGAACTACTTAACCGGTTTTCATGAAATTTTACACAGGTGGTTGAGATATAATTTTTAAAGACTTGGACGAAGGTTTTTTTCGATTACAACTATTTGAAAGAAAAAATGTCGCGAAATTTTCATTTTTTTTTCAAAAATTCCAGAGTTTCTTTGTTAATAGTGTTTGTAATAACGAAAAACGCTAATAAAATATTTTCATTTTTTGTATGAGAAACACGTTGTTGAAAAAAGGCTGTTTTTACTTGAGGGAACCCATGTAACGCCTTAAGCGAAATGATTTAATTCAGAGTCAAGCAATGAAAAACAGTGAAATATATTTCTAATTTACAGCGAAATAAACAAAGACAACATTTTTTTTTAAACACAAGCTAATTGTTAAGAAAATTGCAATTTTTTTTTAATGTGAAGTAAAATCAACACAATTAAGTTTTGACTACAACATCATTTAAATGGCCTCCACAATTTTTTTTGCCCTAACGAATTCAATAAACCCAGTTGTACGTCATAAAATGCACGTTTAAAAGTTGAAGAGAGTCTGGTAATTTGCTTAAGACAATAAATAATCGAAATCCCCTAACCTCTTCCCAATAATTTGGTTGTTGCGCTCGCTGTGTGGCACGTAGCTAAGTTTTCTCTCTATTAAGAGTAATAGTGTGACCAGCTTCATTTCGAAAGAAGTATGGACCGTTGATTCCAACAGACCAAAAAACAATCCAAACTGTCAGTTTTGGTGAATGTATTGATTGTTCATGCAGATTTTGTGGATGTTTTTCGTACCTGAATTCTTGAGGACGTCTTGTAAACGGCTGCAATATTTTCTTAACTTCGACATTATTGACACTTGAACAACGAAAATGTAGACTCCAAATCCAAAGATTAGTAGTTCCTGAGATATGGTTTTTGGTCCATAAGTGGGTTTAAAAAAAGACTGGGTGCAGCTTCCTTCTGCCATTTCTTCCGTAAAATTTAGTGTTTCTGTCGTTTTTTGTTAGTCGGTTAACGCACTATTAGTGATTTTCAACATAACCTTTGTATGGGAGGTGGGCGTGGTTATTAACCGATTTCTTCCATTTCTGAACTGTATATGAAAGTGCTTGAAGAAAACGACTCTATAGAGTTTGGTTGACATAGCTTTAGTAGTTTCCGAGATATGTACAAAAAACATAGTATGGGGCGGGGCCACACCCACTTTTCCAAAAAAATTACACCCAAATATGTCCCTCCCTAATGTGATCATTTGTGCCAAATTTCACTTTAATATCTTTATTTATGGCTTAGTTATGACACTTTATAGGTTTTCGGTTTCCGCCATTTTGTGGGCGTGGCAGTTGGCCAATTTTGCCAACTTCGAACTTAACCTTCTTATGGAGCCAAGAAATACGTGTACCAAGTCATTAATATCATTATGATATCTCAATTTTTACTCAAGTTACAGCTTGCACGGACGGACGGACGGACAGACAGACATCCGGGTTTCGACTCTACTGGTCACCCTGATCACTTTGGTATATATAACCCTATATATATATCTGACTCTTTTAGTTTTAGGACTTTTAGGACTTACTCTCCTTAGCAACATTGTTGCGAGAGTATAAAAACGTTAGAAACACTAAATTTTACGGAAGAAATGGCAGAACGAAGCTGCACCCAGGCCTTTTTTAAAAATTGAAAATAAGCATTGGCGATCGCCTACACTTATGGACCAAAAACCATATCTCGGGAACTACTCAACCGATTTCAATTAAATTCGGTATGTTATAGTTCCTTAACGTTCTAATGTGTGACAAATATGAAATCGGGTCATAAGGGGTCTCTTTTGATTTCGAATTTTTCTTCTTTTGCATTTCATGTTGGCCATTTTCTATACCTTTGGATATATGTCTGCGTAATTGGTTTTTTCATGAACATCTTCAATATTTTAATAGTTATTTTTCTATTCGATGAGACGATCCAAATCGTCCCTGAACAGGGTATATTAAGTTTGCAACGAAGTTTGTAACATTTTCTCTTCAAGAAGCTGCTCATTTGTCGGAACTGCCGATATCGGAGCCCTTTAACATATAGCTTCCATACAAACTGAACGATAGGAGTCAAGTTCTTGTATGGAAAACTTTAACATTTGACGTTTTATCTTCACGAATTTTGACGAAGTTTACTGCTTAAGATAATAATATAATATCCGAAAAAACTATTCAGATCGGATTACTATAGCATATAGCTTTCATATAAGCTGAATACATAGTTACTAAAAGAAATGCACCTGTGAAGGGTACATAAGCTTCGGTGCAAGAAAACACTGTTTTTCTATTTTTTTAATTTTTTTTAATTGTTATTTTTATTCATAATATTTTTAAAGAAAATAACCAAGAGGGCATTTTCTCAAATATGGACAACGAAGAAGCTGCATGTAATTAGAACTTTTCGTTTTTATTACAACAATATATACTCCAACCATAACTTTAATGTAAGTCACGACGTATGAGTAACGTGAAATCCTTACTTGCTTTCAAATAAATTAAGAAAATTAAGTTTAGGAAGCCAGTTTTTAATTGATTAAAAGTAAATTAGTTACCAGCTGTTGGTCGGTGGAAGCTGCTTGTCCTTCACAAACAACGAGCGAATCGTGAGATGGAGTTTGACGCAGCTTTTTGCTGACAGGTGAGTGGTAAAGCTTTAAACGAGATTTTCATAGCAAATTTAAAGATGCTATCTGCTCAGTGGCAAGCGATTATTAAGTAAACTTTTCAGAAATAGATTAAAGCAGATTTAAAGCAACTGACGAAAGTTAACGCACGCAAGCACGCATTGCGTCTAAGTGCGGAAGCGCTTACGCTCAAGGAAAATGTCAACATTGTGCCACCGAAATGGCGGCAGCTGCGTCAACGCAAACAAACAGAATCGAAGTCGTGAAGCTGAGCTGAAGCTGAAGTGAATTTTGTGCAGCAGCTCGCATACATGTGGCGTGATCTTACCGCGGTGGCAACAAAGTTAGCGACGTGCTGCTGGCAACTTAGTAGTTGAGTGGCGCATTGTTGCTGTTGGCAGCAGGCAAACAAACTGAATGCCACAAACGTGTGCAACAACAAAAAATACAGCAACTATGTGCGCCAAAACCTTGAACCAAATGGCGCTGCACATGGCCAACATTGAAAAAAGCAGTTCGACGAGAGAAATTCTGTGTGCTGAGTTTGTTGGTGTTTTCTTTAGACTGTTGCCTCCCTTCGAGGATACGCCAGAATTTTGTGCGTTCGTGGCATCTAAAGCGGAAATGTACTTTTTGCATTCTAATGAAGTTTTGCATAAACAAATTGTGCTCGCCCGCTAAATGTGTGACTGACAAGTGGGGGAAGTTTGCATTTCGCGGCCGATTGATGGAAAGATTGCATAGAATTGGGTGAATATAGCGGTGATTTCGAGAAGTTGAAGTGATTGGGTGCGAAATCAGAAAAGTTTGGATGTAAAATTTTAGTGCGTTTTAAAGTGAATAATAACTGTAAAATTATAATATTGTTAAAGAATATTTATTTAGAGTCGTAATTTTAAGTGCGAATTTTTGTGCTCTTTTATATCTTTATTATCTTTAATAGGGTGAAGACAATTGCTAGAGTTTTAAAGTTTTATACCAAATCTAAAAAACTCAAACTCTAAATATGGCTGGAACTTTCCCGTCTCGAATGGAACTCAGTTTCGAAAGAAAGAGAGTCTTGACATCAAACAGGGTGACGTCGCCGTAAGTTTCATTATTAGCTTATGATAGAAAAAGCTTAAAGTTCCATACATCGGGACTAAACTTACGGTATCATCGCAGAACACTTATCACTGAGGTCTTATCTTCAGGAGACTGATAAAGTGGAATCAGCAACAGAATGCAGAAACTCAGATATTTTTCAAGAAATTTGGCATCTAAGGAGAATTACGGAATGAAATTTAGTCTTCTGGACAAGTGTTTTTGTGCTTTTCGTCTTTAAACTACCAACGAACCAACCTAATGTAAAATTGCCTGCCGGTTTCTATTATTTACCTTTCTGCTTACCCCAGCTATGAAAGTAAAGAGAAGAGCAAACAGTTCCACTTCTTCTTCTTCTTAGGGGTAAACACCGATTCCATTAAAACGTTCATAAAGCTGGAAGTGTGCTCTTAAGATCAATCGAACTTTGAAGACCTCTTATCCTTCATTTTTTGGAAAAAATAAATATTTTTTTTAGTAAATCAAGTTGCGCCTTATATTCTAAACCAAAGTTAATAAATAAATTTCGATTATTAATTTGAAATTACTATTAAAACTGATCCAAATTTCGTGAAATGTTTGTGTTGTGCTTAGGTTGCCTTTTATATTTCGGGATTTGGCAATCATAATGTAGTAATTTTGCAATTCACAACTTTACCGAAATGTTAGACATTTTTGGTCTTATACATACTCAGCACATATTGACATAAGAGCGCTGGATGGGAGTTTTACAGTAACTTAAAATAATCATTCCTTTCCAGAAGGACCTAAAATCAAGTGTTGGAAACTATTGATTCTGTGCGCAAACTGATAGTGCAAGATCGTCATGTATCCTATCGTGGGACTGTGGGCATTAGTGGGACTAGCATATATTCAATATACGATTAACATTTGATTGTAAAAAAGTAAACTCTGTATGGTATACAAACATTTGTTGACCAGCTGTCTTTTAAGAAATCAGGAAAACCAACCACCGCAGACGACTCTTCTCCAAAACAATATGAGCAATTTCATACATTGACTGAAACCATTGCATTTTTGATCACTGAAAACATCGATGTGATGAAATCAATTAAGAGGTCAACTTTTTCGATGTCAGAAAAGGTGGTTGACTCAGAACGCATGTTTTAGAGATATTTTACGCAAGCCCTCAAGTGCGTCGATAATTGGTTCAAGCGCATGAAAAACTGTAAAAATCTTAATGAAAAATATTTTGAAAAACATTAAAATTATTTTCGATGAGTAATATTTGTTTTTGTTCTCTAATCCCGAAATATAATAGTCAACCTTCGTATATAAAAAACAAAACAACAAAAGATATAGTCAACATTCAAAATTTGGCTATCCTTGTGACGCCTTGTGTATTTAAGTTCTTACTAAACAGAGCAATATTTAAAAAAAAAGCCACTAAAGCAGTTATTTTAAAGGTCTTTGATATAAGTCGGTGCGTAAAGATAAACCTCCAACGCAATTATCGCAATAAAAGTATTGTATAATTATAGTCAGCGACAGTCAAGTGGTACTTAAAGTGATCTCAGCATTCCTCAAGGTGACAGAACCCGAACCTATCATTCCGGTTGGTCCTCGTGCGATAAAGAAGCTGCTCCGCAAGGATGAAGCAGTTTGTAGGGAGAAGCATTGGCAACAACTCCAAGGCAAGCGCCATGTCTAGTTGCTAATGAGTGGTTACAACCTTATAAGGTTTAAAAATGCAATCAACCTCCCAAGGGACAGGCTCAAGCTGCTTGTCGCCTTCTACACCAGCCATTGTAAGTTTAAGAAACACATATGTATATAACAAGGGCCTAGCTTCTTGTACGAATTGCCAGTTCTGCGTCTTGGAGTCTGAAACTACAGAACACTTGCTAATTGACTGTACGGGCAGTCTGTAGGTGCAGGATAAAAGCCCTCAGATCCATTTTTCCAAATAGGGATCACATCGTTTCAATAGCACCTAGCAGCATATTGGAATTTATCGATATGCTGAGGCTATGTGAGTTGTTGTGACTTGAGAGAGGGCACAATAGACTTAAGCTCACTGTGCAATCTTCATTTATTTATCTAATCTATTTTAAAAATGTAAAAATTTTATTAGAATTAACTGTGTTTCAAGTCACACAACAACTTTAATAACATCATTCCTTTAGATTTTAAGGCGACTTCTCATGGAAAAATTTATTTCTTTATTTCAAGAAGCTTCGTCATGTTAAATACGCATTTGAGGGACTACCACCCGCTTTGATGTCTCTGCCTTTTGATTTTCATGTAATTAAATTTCAGCTTAGTAGAAAATATGCTTTATCCACCATGGCGTATACATATATACACACATACTTATATATACATTTTTAACAACAAAATTAATTAAGTAAGTTCCCTTGCAAAAAGGGAGCCGCGACGACAAACCAGAATTCTGCAACAATACCACACGCGTGATTTTTGACTTATTTTTTCATTTTCGGGTTTTTAAACAACAAACAAGCAAACAACTTTGTTGTAGCGCCATAATAACTAGCGGCAGATGTGGTGTGTGCAGCATATTTTTCACAAACAATTTAACAAAGTGCTCTGCACAATTCATGCTTTTTTATTTGTAGCGAATCCTTTCTGCGCTCAACTTTTTAGTCACATCTATGCAAAGTCACACACACACATACAAACGTATGGACAAATACATATATGTACTTAATAACGCAAATGTATGCTTAAACAAGAACATGCTTTGCGCTTACTGGCTTGATGCTGTTAACTTGTGGTGGATTTTA
Organism: Bactrocera tryoni; assembly: GCF_016617805.1. Lineage (NCBI taxonomy): Eukaryota > Metazoa > Arthropoda > Insecta > Diptera > Tephritidae > Bactrocera > Bactrocera tryoni. The sequence goes on along the minus strand of NC_052502.1, from coordinate 57,355,600 downwards.
TGACGTGCAATTTAAGTGGCAAGGCATAGAGTCGCACCGCCAGTTGTGTGGCAATTACAAGGCGAGCGACTGAAAAAAATGCGCACCCCAACACAGCTTAATAAAATGCACAAGAGGGATTTTTAATGGGAAAGGCAGGCATATATTTACATACAGCCAAGTTGCATAAAAAGTGTGCGGCTGGGGTCAGGGCTAAAAGTTTTAAATTTGCAAGTCTGTATGTATTTATCGCACATATGGCATTTACTGTGTATATGGATATTAATCTGTGTAGATATGTTTACATATATGCTGATATGTTGTTGCCAGTTAACTTTTTGCGGCACAAACCTGCAATTAAATTTACTAAGTAGTTGTTGTAGCGTCAGAGACAAGCGAATGCAATTAAAGCTAATATGAGAAAAGCCTAATTGTTTTAGTTCAGATATAATTGCTAATATTGTATTTTAGTTGGAAAATGTGTATATACGTTGGTAGAAAAAGCCAAAATTATTTAATAATAAAATATGTGTATTTCCAATGGTATATAATTGTTTTCCATTTCAAAAAATAAAAAATATGTAAATGCATTTGCAAATGGCAACTAAAGTTTTTAGTTTTGCTCTAAAATAAGGATCCAGCGTGAACAAGCGTATAATTTACATTTTATATATTTTATTATAACATCTAAATGTTGCTCATACGACATGGTATACTATATACTACTTTTAAAGAAATGTTTGTGCAAAAAATCAATTGGAGAGTTTTTGTAGTGCAGAACATTTTCTAATCAATAATACATTTTTCAAAAATGTTATTTAATTGCCAAGGATCTAAAATTTAAAACAACAGGTTGATCAATAAGTTTTGTCGTTCCATAAGAGAGGGCAAATTTTTTTTTGTTTTATTGTTACACTCTTCATATAAACGTATGTGAAGTTTCATTTCAATCTGTCAATTCGTTCTTCGTTTACAAGCCATTTAGTGTCGTCGTGTCACAGTATTTTATTACAATGGAACAAATTTAATATCGTGCAATGACAAAATTCTTTTTTTTGAAAGGTGTGGCACCAAAAGAAATTCACGAACGAATGTTAAAAGTGTATAATGATTGTGCACCTACATTTAGAACAGCATTTAGAACAGTTGAAAGATGGATTGCTCAATTTAAACGTGGTCGTAGAAGCCTTGAAGACGATTCACGTGAAGGACGTCGAAAAAGCGCATCAACACCAGAAATTGTAGCCAAAATACTGGATATGGTTTTGGAAGATCGTCGATTGACTAAGAGGGATTTAGTAGAGGCTCTGCACATCTCATTAGGCAGTTTGAGCCATATTTTAGGTGATATTGTGGGTTTTAGAAAGCTGTGTGCACAATGGGTGCCGCATTCGCTAACAATGGAACAAAATCACATTCGAAAGCGACTTTCTCAACATCAAATGGAGCGTTTTAATAAGGATAAAGTGGATTTTGTGCGTCGATTCATCACAGGGGATGAGATTTGGGTCTCCCACCATGATCCTGAATCAAACCAAGAAGCTAAAGAGTGGTGTGAACCTCATTGTTCGGCTTCGGAACGAGTTCGTGTCCGGAAATCGGCCAAGAATGTTATGGCATCAGTTTTTTGGGATACGAGAGAAATTTCGTTTGTGGATTACTTGTTTTATCAATTAATTCTGAATATTATTGCAAACTTTTGGACCAGCTGAAGGAAAAAATTTGTGAAAAAGGTCACGGTTTGCAGAAGAAAAAAATCTTTTTTCATCAGGACAATGCACCGTGTCACAAGAGCATTTTGACAATGGCTAAAATCCATGAAGTTGGAATTGTTGGAGCAGCCAGCGTATCCACCAGATTTGGCCCCCAGCGACTACCATTTGTTTCCAGAACTCAAAAAATGTATGCGTGGCAAACGTTTTTCATCAAATGAAGAGGTCATAACGGCTGTTGAAGCGTATTTTGCAGATCTTTCGGATTGTCGCTCAAAGATGGGATCCACAGAGTAGAGGATCATTGGAGCAAGTGGCTTAATGTTCCGGGAGATTATACGGAATAATAAAGTGTATTTTTAATCATAAAATTGTGTTTTTCTTATCAAATGACAAAATTTATTGAACAACCTGGCGTGAGGAAAAAATAAAGCGATTTTGACACGCTTACAATTGAACGTAAAGAGCTTGTTTACATTGCATCCTGTTTTTGGAGCAATAATTTAAACTTCAGAGGGCGTTTACAAAAAATATGAACTTGCGAAATCACGGACATCCTAATGGAGGTTCACCAAATTTAATTAAATATTATTATATACTTTGAATGAGATTCCTTCTAATGGAAAGACATGTGAAGTTCAAGCGACAAATGTCACCAGTCATTGAGTTTGATGCGTGCTCAACTGGTAGTAGCAAAAGCTACATGGTCTCACCGGATACTTAAATCTGGTACCGCTGTGGTAGATTGTGGAGATTCGTGGTGACTGTTGTTTAAATTTAAAGGCAGGTAGGAATGAAAAATTCAATTCAATTTGGAGTCGCTCTGCTGCCGGGTTGGGTCCGGACCCACAGAACGGCAGAGGTCTTAGATCGACCTCGAACCCGAAAAAGATGTGCCACCCGACCACTAGGAACCAAAAAGCATGCATTACCTTGGACGCTGATCAACGTATAATTTTGATCTTTGTGCTTTAAAAAGCCGTCGATGGCAGGTACTCACCTAAATCACTACGATTGCTGTCAATACTGACGCTTCACTCCACACTAGGCGATAGTAAAGGAGCATTTTGCGTAGTGTTCTGGCTCTCGGATGTCGTACTGTTCGCATCATATATCGTAGTTGTGCCACTTATGGAGCCGCTGTAAGGTGGGAAGCAGCCACGACAGTCTTGGGGTACCAAAAACTCTTCTCCATACACTATGATGCTGCCTGCTTGCCTGTATGTCGCACCGTCTGAACGGATGCTATGCAGGTCTTATTTGGTGGACCTCCTCTTCACCTGATTGTGACGGATATCTAGAGAACATGGGGGTTTTAGATGATAGAGTCAGGTATAGGTAGCAAGATAGTTGGGCAATAGTCCTAACGGTTGTGTGACTTATGGGTACATTCGGGACGTTGGGTTTGATGAGGATAACCCAGACTTCAGATTCTGTCTTATCAATTTTGCATCATTGCATTTAACCTTTGTTTTGCGGGCGCGGTTAGAAGACTTAGTAGCAGAGTAGGTTTTGGTCGTGATCATTGGTTATACAACGTATTAAGTTAGGATACTGTGATACAACCATATAATTATAGAGTAAAATGACGGAGTACATGTTCGCCTTCGTTTGATTTCCAGATGTATATGTAATCGGTTAATATGTATATTTACATAGCATTTGTTAAGATATGCTCATATCTAGTGCTAGCCTCCATACATCGTATATATTGATTTCTAACAATATTTTTTAGATACATATTTGGATATTAAACATGTTAATATTAATCTGACTCCTTTAATACTGAAACCATTTTTAATATGCCAAAATATGGTAAAGTTGTAAGCAAACTTGAAATATAGTATTTCACACGCTCTTAATCCTTAAACATGGCACGGGTATTTAATCTCCAGTAGAGCGAACTTGACGCTTCTTTAATTGCTTCACGTAATTATATAAATAAATTACATATTCAAAAGTACCGTAAAGCTTTATTTTCAATTTCCACCTCATTATGATTAAACAAAGTGCGAAAATATCCTTTAAACCGATACAAAGAACGCCCTTCACAACTACATTTTAACCATATGTGAACATGTATTGTATGCATGAACATTGTCGTTCCAATTCTGCTGTCGTTGTCAATATGCAAAACATGCACGTGTATGTTGCCTTGAGGCACGAAACTGCTGTTCAATGGCTTAATCTTTTCAGTCTTGAGACTATGAAAATTCCAAATCAAGCGATTGCGCGCGTTGTATTCGCAAAAGCACCGAAGATCTGCCGTGGTATTAGCGTAATCTGCATGAAAATCCCATTTACATAAAAATAACCACGTATTTATGCCAGCAGCAAATCGTTGATACGGAGCGCAACTTACATATGTGCGCAGAAGTGGCAATGCGACATCTAGGCGTGACTACTTCTGGATGTCTGCGAAGCACAGCAGGTGTTTACAAAGCAAACAGACAGGTAAGTCATGTAAAATGTAGAAACATGCACCTATGAATAAAGCTATGCAAACAATCCGTAATTTTAAGTGTTTTTCAGAGAAAAATATGTTCGATAAAAATTCAGTTTACGGTTCAGTGCATAAATCAATTGAAGTACATAAATAAGACGAAAAATTGGATCTCATAATGAAATATTTCGAACCATATTATTGCTTTCTATAGGTCATTAGAGCTTTACCTAGTTGTCTTCGAAATACTTTTATTTTCACCTTAGTTCAAAACTCTAAACCTTGATTCAAGCAAATCAAAAAATCACATTAAAAGGAACGAAAATCGACGCAACTCTAATTTATTTTTTCACAATTTCTTTTTAATATTCTCGAAATGGAAAATTCTAAACTCTTTTCACTTTAATAAATTATTGCAATCACTAAAGATTCGTACTTAAAACATACAAGTTAAAGCAACTTCACAACATCATGTTCTCCATATTTCCTCTTTATGCAAGAGTTTGCTGAATTTTTATACTCTGATATTCGTATTTCGTCTCTCTCGTTTGGCGTCAAAACGTTGCCATTTTAATTATCAAACCGCAAAAGCGAGACGTCGCCTTAAAACGAAGGACAATTGGTCATCGTGGAGTACTTGAAACAGCTGGTAATGCTTGTGTGAAAACCATACATTATGAAATTACTTGTTGTCCTGCTCACCGGCGTCAACTCATGTTGTTTGTCTTAAATATTGCTTATGATGTGTCGGTAGGTTTCAGCATATAATGGGACCGGTATGCGTAAGCAAAGTTAAGTTAATTACAAGTAAAGTAAGCAACTCTGTCATTTTCGCATATTAAACAAAAATATTTTTATAAGTGTGCATACCACTGCGTACATATCCTTTGGAGGTAATAAAATTAATTACCAGAAACTTGAAAATATTAAAAAAAAAACTACCTTTTTAAAGTAGGGAACCAAAATTCATGATGTGTCATAATATTTTGCTTGTCTACGAAGATGAAATTTTAAGCTAAATTAATTTTCCAAACTAAGTAAGAAGGGAAATTCTAATATAGTTAAAAAGAGTGGGAAAACAGTGAAGAGTACAGAAAACTGGACGATCGGGTGAGAGGTGTTATCTTTTTAACAAAATTTGAAACCACAATCGCCTTCAGAGTATAAGACTACTGCAGTGTCTTCCAAGCGGAGATCACAACAATTAAAGTGATCCTTCCTGTTCTAAAAAATAAAAAAATATGTGCTCCCAATAAAATATACAGATAGCGAAACGGCTTTAAAATCGATAAAGTCTCTAAAGGTTCTATCAAAGATAGTGAAAAATGCCTTGATCTCTTGATGAATCTAACATCTCAAAATACGATAAACTTATAATAGGTTCCAGGACATAGTGATAATGCTGGAAACCGCGAAGCAGACGAAAAAGTTAGGAAATTTATAGGCCTCTGACTAATTTTAGATATGTAATCCATGTTTTAAAATTGGGGATTCTTGGCTTACCAAGCTGGCAAACATGGCATAAACAGAATTTGTATTTTAAAATTCAAAAGGAATGACATAAGTGCTAACAGAACTGTGTAACTGTGATCAAATTGAAAGGTGAATTTTTAATGAATACTTTTCGTGTTTTTCAAATTGGTTTTTTCTGTAAGTTGACAGTACTGTTAGTGACATCTATGCTAAATTTCACCTCAAAATGTTCATTAATATTTGAGATACGCGTCGTTTTGTGAGGCTTTAAAAGTAAATTCTTCTATTTTTGCTATCTCTGAACTAATTGAATTATTGAACAAAGAAGTGCGATAATGCACCATCTCATAATGCATTGGTTATTCGTGACCATTTCGCTACATTTTCAATTAATATCGTGCCGAAACCGAGGACACCGTTTTGATGCAATTAAGGATATAAAATCTGAATCGAAGAAGGCTCTGATGGCCATCACCTCAGAGGATTTTTCCAAGTATGCGTTGTATGCGAACGCAAGGCTTTGACAAGAAAATTATCGAAATTATAGGTTCTGGGTTTCTTGGTTATATCTCTGAAATTGCACACATAATTAAAGGGTACATGGACTTACGGGTTTCAAAAACTCTATTTTTTTATTGTCTTATTAAATTCTTCAACACCTTTAGAATATTTTGCTAAATTTTTAAGTTGATCCCAGCAAACATTTCGGAAATATAGACTTGAGAATATGTGCGCTCGAGGCTAGCTCGGCTAAGTACACCGTCTTTAAACGCGTTTCTCTCGAAACTGTGTTTCTGAAAGCGCTTAGCAGGATTTCTCGAGAACTACTCAACCGATCTGCATTAAATTTTACACAGGCCTTTGAGATACAATTTTTAAAGACTTGGAATAAAAATGTGTCTTTTCGATTAAAACCATTTGAATAAAATTAGAGTTCCGAAATTTTCACTGCAATTTTAATTTTGTTTTTTAATGTCTGCCAAAAAACCAATTTTAAGTTTTTTTTCCTATGTCTAAGTTCTAAGTTTAGGTTTTAACCAAAATATCAATAATAAAAACAAAAAAAACGTTAACTTCGGTTGCACCGAAGCTAAATACCCTTCACAGGTGCATTTCTGTTAGTAACTATATGTTCAGTTTGTATGGAAGCTATATGCTATAGTAATCCGTTCTAAACAAGTTTTTTAGAGATTACATTGTTGCCTTAAAAAATAACATATACCAAATTTCGTGAATATATCTTGTCAAATGTGAAAGTTGTCCATACAAGAACTTGATTCCGATCGTTCAGTTTGTATGGCAGCTATATGTTATAGTCAACCGATCGGAACAATTTCTTCGCAGAGTACATTGTTGCCTTAGAAAATAATATAAATCAAATTTCGTGAATATATCTTGTCAAATGTGAAAGTTGTCCATACAAGAACTTGATTCCGATCGTTCAGTTTGTATGGCAGCTATATGCTATATTTAACCGATCTGAACAATTTCTTCGGAAATTACATTGTTGCCTTAAAAAATAACATATACCAAATTTCGTGAATATATCTTGTCAAATGTGAAAGTTGTCCATACAAGAACTTGATTCCGATCGTTCAGTTTGTATGGCAGCTATATGCTATAGTTAACCGATCTGAAAAATTTCTTCGGAGATTATATTGTTGCCTTAGAAAATAACACATACCAAATTTCGTGAATATATCTTGTCAAATGTGAAAGTTGTCCATACAAGAACTTGATTCCGATCGTTCAGTTTGTATGGCAGCTATATGCTATAGTTAACCGATCTGAACAATTTCTTCGGAGATTACATTGTTGCCTTAAAAAATAACATATACCAAATTTCGTGAATATATCTTGTCAAATGTGAAAGTTGTCCATACAAGAACTTGATTCCGATCGTTCAGTTTGTATGGCAGCTATATGCTATATTTAACCGATCTGAACAATTTCTTCGGAGATTACATTGTTGCCTTAGAAAATAACACATATCAAGTTTCGTGAATATATATTGTCAAATGTGAAAGTTGTCCATACAAGAACTTGATTCCGATCGTTCAGTTTGTATGGCAGCTATATGCTATATTTAACCGATCTGAACAATTTCTTCGGAGATTACATTGTTGCCTTAGGAAATAATATATACCAAATTTCGAGAATATATCTTGTCAAATGTGAAAGTTTTCCATACAAGAACTTGTTTCCGATCCTTCAGTTTGTATGGCAGCTATATGTTATAGTGGCCCGATATCGGCCGTTCCGACAAATGAGCAGCTTCTTGAAGAGAAAATGACGTTTGCAAAATTTCAAAAAGATATCTTAAAAACTGAGAGACTAGTTCGTATATATACAGACAGACGGACAGACGGACAGACAGACAGACGGACATAGCTAAATCGACTTAGCTCGACATACTGATCATTTATATATACATATATTTTATTGGGTCTCCGACGATTCCTTCTGGGTGTTACAAACTTCGTGACAAACTTAATATACCCTGTTCAGGGTATAAATATAATATATATTAGATGAAGGTCGCAGACATCTGAAATTAGTGATGCTGAACGTAGTTCTCAGTAGCTGCAAAATAGGCAAACTTAGACCGAGCTCTGTAACTAAATTCTCATTTAGCAAATAATATTGAAAGCGGACGTTCTGCTGAATGAATGAAAGAGTGAAGCTCGCTTCGTGCAAATTAATCCCCACGAGTGCTGTGGAATCAATAACACTCGGGAGACGCCGCTGGCGTGGCGCATATCGCACATCAAACGTTGCCGTAAATTTAATTAATTTTATTAGCACTAATAGCGAAGTAATGCACATAATCTCACAGAATAATGTCACTCATTAAACGATAATGCCCGACTGCCAATTCAACGCACACCGCTGTATACACTCTTACATACATAGTCGTATACAGTTAGGCTGACATATTTGCGTGCCTTTGCTTATTTGCATATGTCAAATCGTTTCGGCTTCAATTTGTGAGCGCTTAGCTTTGCCTTTGCTATGGAAATAATACTAACAACAATCAAAGCTTAATGAATCGGTCGTTGAAAGAAACCCAAATAAACAATAACAAATTCGCCAATCATCAATGGTTGTAGCATGCTGTGCGCACAGAGTGTACGAGTGTGTGTGCGTGTGAGGTGTGAATATGTATAGTATATGCGCTTGCTGGTAATCCCTTCAATTCATTTATTGATTTTGCCTTCATTGATTATTTCCATTTATTTTTTGTAATAAGTGTTGTTGCGTTTTTGTGTAAGATTTTCGTTTCCAGATAAATGAGAATCACTTTCACTTGGATTATTGTAATGATATTTGGCGATTAAGGGCTTGCTGGAAGCTCAAAGTTGTCTTTAGAAAAAATACAAATTCTAAAACAAATATGTGGCGAATACTTATTAAAGGGCTTTTCACAAGCAAGTAAGGAAAGGGTGAAATCTGGGCAGCAACATTAAGTAATATCGCAATTTGAAGGCTTTTATATGTAGTACAGTATATACAAATGTTATATAGATACCGTTGAAAGGAGAACGCACTGTATGTGCTTTAGTGTTTCTGCTCTTTTGCCATCGAAGCGACATAGACTCGTAGAAAGTGTCCTCTGTGTGGTTGACCATAGCCTGCAGTGATCCGTATTGCTGCCCTAATTTGTTTCTAGGAAGAGCGTTTATTTTAAGGAACGGTTTCGTAACGAACTTTCCCAGAAACAACCTCGCCTGTCGAAGCCTAGGCAATTGTTGCCAGTGGCTGTTTCCTTTTTCGTAGCTCCTCTCATAAAGTGGAGGGGGTTCACAGCAAAGAACCCTTCCGATCCTATCGAACTGGTTGTCGCAGTTTCTTTCACCAAGAGATCAGCTAGCTGATTTCCATTCATGCCAGTATGTACAGAGACTTTTGTTACTAATATGTTATTTTCAGTGTCAACCCTGTTAACCTGGAAACCTTGGAAACCTGGTCAAGAACACCGACAGTTTGGTACGTGAGAAAGAACGACAATGGTACACTTTCTCCAATGAGACTCTTTCTTATCTGAGTGTTTATTTTTCTGTTCCTATCACGCCCTGTTGACAGCAGGGCCGTTATCTCTACAACGAGAAGGTGCGAAGTGAGATCCAGATTCACCTCTAATGGAGTTGGCACCAATTGACATTGATACACACGCATGCCTGCCAATGTACTTTCGTAAACTGTTTCGGAGTCAGTGGCCTAAACTTTAAGAGCGGGTTTTTTCAATAAGAGCGCTACATTTTTTTTTTAAATAAAACAAAAACGACTTGGGACATCAATGAAACTCTTTATTCCTGTGAAATTATATTCGTTCGTACTCCATGAGTCACCATTGCATCCCGAAAATGTTACGTTTTGGTGCGGTTTACGGTCCGGCGGCTTCTGTGGGCGGTACTTCTTCCGTGATAATCACAATCGGCACTTTATTGTAAATGGGAATCGCCACCGCTCAATGATAACCGAATATTTTGGTGCGAATTAGATGATATGCACTAATGGACAATATGTGGTTTCAAGAGGACGAGGCCACAAGCCATAAAGCGAATGCCACAATCGATTTATTGAAACCCAATTTTGGTGTACGAAATGGCCCCGCCAATTGCCAGGCTCGGTAGTGCGATTTGACGTCGTTAGACTATATCTGTGGGGCTACGTCAATTCTATGGTCTATGCCAACAAGGCAGCGACGTTTGATGAACTTCGTACGAATATCGAACATGAAATCATATTGGCCGATTTATTCTTGAAAATCATCGAAACTTGGGTTCAGCGTCTGGACTTCTACAAGCGTCAAAAGAAATCAAATTCCACACATAATAGAACTTATTTAAGGCGATGAAAGTGATAAAGGGCGAGTATAAATGTAGCTCAGAGTCAACTTTTATAGTAATTGCCAAAAAGCTTTCCCCCTTACATTCATGCTTGACAGAACCAATGTATTTTTTGTCAAACGTCTTTAAAAAAATAACAATCTTGTACAGCTCTTATATACAAGCAAACGTTGACATTGGCAAATTGCATCTGCACCAAATATACTTGTATCTAACTATTTTGATATAAAGTACTGTAATACGTGGTCAAATTATTATTTTCTTGTGTATGTGCTCCACAAAATATGAAAACATCTCTTCCCTCCTGTAATGACGTTAGTATAAACACCGTAAAACCTGTCAATACTTCCAACAACTCATCTCTAATGACAAAGCCAAACTGTTGTAAGTGCAAAGCAAACATAATATTGAATATACATACAGAGAGCAGACAAGAAAATACACAAACATAAACGAGAGACAAGAAGAATCAACAAATGCGCCCAAGCGGCGCACGAGCACTACAAGCCACAATGGGGATAATGGAATCGGGTAGTACAAAATGCTGCTTTAATTATTGTATCATCAAGGGGCTTATTTCGCAGATATGTATCTCAATACGGATTTGTCCAGCTCGCTTACTTACTTGTGTATTGCACATCGATTTGGCCGCAGAGACAGTGTCAATTCGCAACCGATATTTATCTTAATAAGCTCTCGCTTATGTGCGCAAATAAAACAATATACATATATATATGCAGGGCTATAGCTCATTATTATCGTCATTATTTTTTCATGTTGTGCACTACTCAATAAATCTGTCACAATATCTAGACAAGCACACACTAATTGCCTCGTTAGTGCTGTCAAATATGCTGACTATCAGACAGCAACTGTGTCGCGTGCTTATTTTTCTCATACACAATAAATTGATAGTGATATGTACATATACGTATATATAGAGTATATACATATATATAATGTATGGTATAAAATATATGACACATATATACACAATATAGTGTGAAGTAAATTATTACTGAACACTAAAGTGTAACTATTAAAGTAAACCCCATAAATGTCTGCATTGTAAATCAATGTTGGCACTACTTCAGTTGTTTTTTTAATTATCTCAATGTAAAAGTGAGACATATACTATGTATCGTCATCTGAAATGCAAAACAATGTATCATCAAAAAACCCGAAATTTGAAATTTTTATTGCTTTCGTTTTACTACATATGTACATACATATACATATAATATGTAATATCGTAAAATTTCAAGCTTCCGCTCTGGGATAAAACTAATATATAACCAATATATAACCATTCTATAACCAAAACCCAAATTTTCTTTCAAGTGGCTTCTATTACTTGTATATCGTTTTTCTTTCGCCTGTAAACTTATGAAAAGTGATGTTACGTTATTTTGCATTTTAAGAGACGATATTTGTCCTTAAGTGCTTCTTCTTCGACAAGGAAAGAATAAAAGTTCGTCGAAATATTTATGAAAGGCAATTTCATAATAAAAGTTATTCGACTCCATGGACATCACTTTCTTTGATATTTTGCGCATCAATACTTTAGTTTTGAGAAGATCATTTTAGTTGGGGAACTATCAAGTTTTCGATTCTGTATCAGTTGTTTCCATCAATAGAAACTTTTTTCCTAAAATGGTATTACTTTTTTGAGTACGTGTGTAGTTGATATCCATATGTCAATTAGTGTGCTTTTGATAGCTGGTTGCTTACGACGAGAAACTTTAAATGCCGACTTTTAGCACAAAAACAAAGAAACAGTGAACAACGATCTTGCTAGTAACTTTGTGTGTTTCTGTGAAGTCACGGCTACAAATCGTTAAAAATATTTGCTCTGGGCAGTCTACTTTATCATGAACACAAGTAATTGAGTGACACCAGGCATTCAGTGACACATTGGCGTTCAGTGAAGTCGTTTATCCAACACTTTAACAGGGACAACGATAACATCTAGAAAGTTAAAGAAACAGTATTCGATAGTCATCATGTTGGCTTCAGAGAAATAGTAGAAGATCTGAGCATCTGAATCTGAAGCATTTGTATTAATGACTTCGAGTAGAAGTCCCAAAAAAGAAGCTAAACAAATTACTGAGGACTTTTTATTCAACAAACACACTATTACAGGTGACGAGACGTGGTTTTATGAATATGATGTCGGAACTTTCCAACAATCAAATGAATGGCGCTTCAAAAATGAGACGAAATGGAACGAGACAAGTTTATGGAAAATTGGATTAAACTTACCAAAATATAACACAAATTAGCATCTTAAAATATAAGAAAGCCTGTTTCAAAAGTTTTTCACAAGTTTTTACAAAAAATAGTGTATGATATCGAAAGTTTTTAAAGCAATATTAACACAAATTTATGGATTCGTTCTCGAACAGCACATCAAGATGTTACAAAGTACTGTGCATTTTGTATGTATGGAGCATATTTTTTAATACCCGGAGGGTAAACTCTGAAAAATGTGTGCAATGTGAATTATGAAAATTATAAAGGAGTGAATGAACAGTCTAAGTGTGATTCCTCCGGCACGCTGAAGCTGTTGAAATTGAAATTATTTGGCTTATACTCATTCTAGTCCGGTCAAGATAGATTTTTATACTCTTGCAACATGTTGCTATAGAGACTAGAAGGTTTGTTCACTTAATGGTTGTATGTATCACCTAAAACTAATCGAGATGAATGTATGGTAATATATATATAAATGATCAGGATGATGAGACGAGTAGTAATCCAAAAGACTGTCTATCTTAATGAAACTTAGTAAAATTAAGTCCACTTAGGCTTAACTCACGTTCAAATCCGCTTAACGCTAATATTATAAGGATTCCTTCCGGCAGAGTGAAAATATATGAAATAGGGTTGTAACCTCGTTCACTTCCCATATAACGGGACAGTTAAAAACTAATAAAAGCGCGAAAAATCAATAACTAAATTGCAAGAGACATTACATTTTATTACCGAGAAGATATGACAGGGTCTTAAAGGAACTGGGGTCAAAATTGGACGACGATTAAAATTCCAAATTTAGTATGTGACAATCCTCTGACATTTGTTTGTTATAGTGTGAAAATGGACGAAATAGGACTGCACAGACGCCTACTTTCCATATAACACAGTTATAAATTCTTTCTGATTCTATTCTTTCGAGTGTACATATCAAGAAGCTATTAATATAACGGGATTAAACTTCGTACAAAGAATGAGTATGGAAAAAAATTCTCCAGATCCTACCAAAATTATTCAAACCCCTAGTTACCGATTAGTTGGACCACGGTACTTATAAATTTGGTCAGTAAATATTGGTCAATGTGTCCGATTTAGGTATAATTAAAATTCAGGGAGAATACATTCCTGATAGTGGTATGACTGTGTGCTACAAATTGGTTGAATGGGGTCAATACTTCCCTTGGATTGTGCTTAAAATGACCCCATATAACTAGCAGGCCTTATGTGCCTGAAAGTACTTTTCAGTCTTTAATCCGTGCAAGTTGTAAGAGTATGAAATGTTCGGTTATATCTTAACTTAGCTCTTCCTTACCTATTTATAGTGAATTTTATGATCAAAAGTTTTGTTTAAGGTAATTTTTTGATAGAACTAACCGTTTCGTTGAAAATCACGAATAAAAATGCTTGACATTTGACCTCGAGTATTGTTTTTTGCATATATTGAAGCGATGAGGCCTTTTTGTATGATAGTTAACATGATATTTTGATAATATTTACTGGCTTTCAGTTTGTTGTTTTCTGACCTGTTTATGGACATACATACATACATATACGTAAATATATCACAGCTTAATTTATAATGAAATCTCTAGTTCATTACACTACCAATTAACATTTTACTCAAACATAGAAAGTCAAAGTTGCGTTGATTTATTCATTTGAATTATACATAACTCATATGAAAACTGCCTTATGATAAACATATTAATTATTGATGTTCCGTTAGAAAATTTAGTAATTGCTAAGTGCATTTACCCATTGCCAAACTACCATGAATAAAAACTAAACCAAGTTAATGCCGTGAGCAGCCAATATATTAGCCAGTGGCTAGTATTAATTTCTATTTTAGCGCTAAAATATGCAGAGAAATGAAATACCTTAATGTCAAAACGACTAACAAAACAAATTCCACCTAATGCCAACGTTTAACTCCATGTAATTTCAGTAATGAATGAAAGCGATTACTGCGGCTTAGCGTCGTTAACTGGAGCGCAATAAAACAGAAAATATTTTTAGCAGAAACACACACAAACATACATATGTATATGTAATATATATATATAAACTTTTTTATTGCTATTGGGCTCCATATATATATATATGTATATATATATATAGTCACTATACATATGCATAGCAATGAACATATACTTACACATATTTAAGCAGTGAATTTATTAACACTTAAATACTCATACATACAAACAAGCGTTTACATATGTACCCATGTGTCTATATACAAAATTATATTTACACATTATTTTTTAAGCGCGTATACGAGCATGTAAACAAAATTACAGATACATATGTTTCTGGGTTTACTAGCCAACCCCTGCTGTAAGTGTGTGAGTCTGTTGACACGCGCGTGTCAATATGGGCTGACCTCTCCTGCTGGTCCACTTAACCAATTTAGCTGACGACCAACAGCGAGCGAGCAGTAAAAAAATTATTGATTTTTCAGCTTGCCGCTAAGCGCCTAAGCGATGTGGCAACTTAGCTGCTGCAGGAAAAATGTGCGGAATTAAAATTAAGAGCGGGATTTTGTAAGTTAATTCTCTTTTCAAAGCTAAATAGTGAAAAATTGTACAAGATGACAAATAAAGGTATGTATTAATTGAATTGCAAAGCAATTTAAATAGTTGTTTTGGGCGAGTGGAAGTATGGTGGTCTCATGAATGGGATTCTCAATAGTTATTCAATAAATTTGCCGGTATATAGCTTTGTTTCGTGGTATCTTGTCATATCGATCGATCCTTTAGCAAATACTGAATGAGATTTTTTTACTAAAGCTATACATCGATGTAATAGACAGTTATTTTCGGTCTTGTAGAGGCAGAACGGAAGTAACTTCTTACCCACCCGGAGTTTATGTTCGAAATAAGTGGTATTTAATGGACAAAACAGCAGATTGTTTTAACACATTCCTCTTTATATTGAAATTTGGTGATGATTTAGCAAGTATTGTGAGCACAAGTATACTTTATACTGTCAGTCATAGATAATTAAACAACAATAAGAAATTGGGGAAAAATGACGATTCATTTATTATGATAAACGACATATAACAATATTTCCTTTTTACCCTGATTCAAGCTCCAGATATCCAAGGAGAGGCAAACGATCGCTTGTGAAATTAGCGTTGATTTACAAAAATGAAAATTGTTGTACGGTGTATTTGTGATTGTAAGGTTTTGTTCGCACAGTTCACAAAAGCATTTGCCCGTAGATAGGCTTCACACTTCATATTCCACTTCCCATGCCAAACTTTTTGTCTAGTTTTGGGATTTCTTTCTTTTCAAAACACAAATTTCAACAATTTTCTTCAATAAACTTTCAAATAATTCTACACAAATACATATTTTTGTACTAGCTGAATTTTAAGTTGATGTCGACGTTGAAAACAATCAGACAAAATTTGAAGCATACAACAATTAAGATCGAGATTTTAGTTGACTAAACACTAAAAAAATAGCGAAGAATCTAAGCAATAAGCTCAGTGGCAGCGCTGAGACAAGCAAAAGCGAACGCTGTGTGCTGTGCCTCGATGAGAAGCGCTCGCCAGTAGGCATCACGTGCGGTCACTCGTTCTGCAGTGAATGTCTGGACGTCTACTTATCGTACCAGAAGTACGCTTGGGCCAATCGCTGCCCCATATGTCGTGGTTCGTTGAAGAAGCAACGACGTTCAGTAAGTTTGTTGAGGGCACAATGTTTTGCTTAATTGAAAAATGTCTCTCGTCCGCCTCATTTTCTGTGTGCTTCTCTCTTTCTCTTTCTTTACGGACAGGTCAAGCGAAAACATTCCGAAACGGACCATACGACAGACGCAGCTACAATGTCCGGCAATACAGGTGCCAGTAGCAGTCAGTACAGGCCCACACGCAGGCGTCTGCATGCCACGTCAGCTACAGTTGCTGCAGCAACAGCCACTGTGGCCACAGCGCTATCGGAATCCGCCGTGGAGGCATCTGCCGAGCAAATCTACTTCTACTACGAAGTAATTATTGTAGACTGAGCGCGGTACGCAGTTCGGACGCTGCGACGAAGAGTGTGACAAATACAACTAGATGAAAAACATTTAACGAAATAAAAAAGAACGATTTGCCGACGCTTGTGGTTTTACTTTTGACTGCCAGTACGCTGACCCTACATATGACTAACTGACCCTTCGAACTATAGACTTGTTGTTACAACTGTGATTTTTTGGGTGCTAATATGACTCTGTTTTTTATTTCATCATGTGTCCTGCTAGTGTTTTTTTTATAGTTTTTGATGTTTTTTTATGAAGAAAAAAATACAAGAGACATTTTTCAAATGGAGAAGCAAAACAAATTTGCTGTCATTATTTTCGGTTCGTTGAAATACTTATTTTAGGTATTGTCAATATTTCTGTTTATTTCTCTCTTTAGTACGAAGGATGCGGTTCATTCACGGCTTATCTAGTCAGTATTTCAGCGGCATCTGCCGTTATGCTTTCCTTATATAATTACTTAACGAGCTAAATTGCTAGAAGAAAGATCTTAGCTGTTGTATGGATAAATACATATGTATGTATTTGTAACAAAATATACTATTATTCTACTCAATTTCTGTAGTAGATGCTTGAAGTAAAATATTTAAAAAATTTTATTGCTAAAGGTTTTTGGGGAACAGTGCTTTTATTGATAGTTTAGGAGGAGTCTTCATTGGTTACATGAAACTTCATACACTTTTCTTTTATATCGCGAGGGTATATCATATAAAAGGGTTGGTCCATATTTAGTAACTTATTGAGGGAAAATTACGTTTTGAGAAATACCATCATCTTGGGTAGGTTTTGCTAACATGTTCTGGGGAAATAGCCTCGCTGACCTTTCGCAAACAATATTAAATTACATAAACCGATGGATCGTATCCTGCAGACGAAACTTAAATGCTAGCAAGATGGACATAGTATTATTCACTAGGAAACACAAAATCTTGAAGTTATGCCGCCATTAATAGATGATACCAGGCTAACAGAGGAAATAAAACAAGTTATTTCGGACTAATTTTATACAGGAATGGAAACCAAACTGAGACGAAAGTGTAAAGAAAAGCCAAATGGCATATGGAAAGCATACAACGAGCAGCTGGTATATGCATCAATGGAGCTTTTAGAGCAACGTCAAGTCAGGTACGTTCATTGCCACAGACGTAGTCATTAAGCAACTGACAGCAATGCCAGCTCTTCTTGGGGAATCATTTCTATAAGACGGCTGTAAAAAGGGATATTCTAAAATATTTAGCAAGTTCCCGTTTCTACCCAGTAACAAGGATTTTCGAAATCCTATAGAATTAAATGATGGTGAATAGTGGTAAGGTGGACAACGACAAAAGGATAAGTATCTATACGGATGAGCTCAAACGGATAATACAGTTAAAGATGGTGTTTTTTCAGCATAATAAGATACCGGAATCGCCTTCCAACTACCAGACCACAGAAGTGTCTGCTAAGCGGAGATTACAGCTATTAAAGAGAGCCATCTTGTACTGACCAGGAATGTGCCGACGTAGAGGAATACATTTATATGTACAGACAGCCAAGCGGCTTTGAAATCACTAAAGTCTTTTCGGGTGTCAGCGAGGATGAAAGAATACCTTGATCTCTTAATGGGTTCCACGACAGAGTGATATTCCTGCTAATCGTGAAGCAGATGATCTAGACAATGGAGGGACTCTGAAAAATAGTAAATGTATATGCTTCTCGCTACTTCTAGATACTTAATCGGCTCAGGCATAGCTAAGTCTCGGTGAAGTCAATCTTTAAATTCACTGACTTCTGTAGAAGGTGTCAAAAGATAGAAGAAGCATCTTCGCAAGTAAGGCTTTGTATAGAAAAAAAGAAAGAAGGTGGAAACATTAAAATTATTTGTTATTTGAAACTCCACATATCAAGGTATTTTAGATCCGGTGGTTTCACAATGGGCCACCCAAAAGTTTAGATGCGTCGTCAGAGATTCTTTCTACGTATCTACATAACGCTTATACTGATGATCAGATGGTAAAACGGACATAAAATTAATCGGAATTCAGCTAGTAATCAGTTTTGTGGGATATAAACCACTATTACATGATAAAAACTATTATACTCTGTTGCAACATGTTGCGTGAGTACAAAAATAATTTTCCATAAACCTGTAGAGAACTCTAAACATATGTCTTCCGTTCGTCGCTTTCATTTTTGACCTCTTTATACCCCGAACAGGGTGTATTAAGTTTGCCACGAAGCCCGTAACAACCAGAATTAAGCCCCGGAGACCCTTTAAAGTATATATATAATTGATCAGGATGTTGAGCTGAGTCGTTTTAGTCATGACCGTATGTCTGTTTGTCCGTCTGTCCGTCCGTCTGTCTCTATATATACGAGCTAGTCCCTCAGTTTTTAAGATATCGTTTTGAAATTCTGCAAACGTCATTTTCTCTTCAAGATGCTGCTCATTTGTCGGAACTGTCGATATCGGAAGACTATAACGAAATTTGGTGTAGATTATTTTCTAAGGCAACAACATAATCTCCGAAGAAAATGTTCACATCGGTTAACTATAGCATATAGCTGCCATACAAACTGAATGATCGGAATCAAATGCTTGCATGGAAAACTTTCGCATTTGACGTTTTATATTCACGAAATTTGACATGGATTACTGCTTAAGGTAATAATATAATCTTCGAAAAAATTATTCAGATCGGTCAACTATAGGATATAGCTGCCATACAAACTGAACATATAGTTACTAAAAGAAATACACCTGTGAAGGGTATATTAGCTTCGGTGCATCCGAATTTAACGTTTTTTTCTTGTTTTTCTATGAAAATTCGCACAATATGTACATATATGAACTCAAACAGAGGAGTAAATTTTTAACAGAGCAACCGCTGTTTACTTATTTGCTGCGCTCTATAACCGGCTTAATTTCCCAACAACATGCGGTCTGTATGTATCGCTGACAGCCATTCAACATGCTTGCTGCAGCAACAAAGAGTTTTCTATTTATTCACTTGCCAACAACAGTCGACTACACAGCAATTTCTTTTCTCCCCTCCCTGGGCAGCGTTCTTTTCTAGTTCTTCCGCTCTATTCCGCCCAGCTATTATGTCATGTTATTCTCGTTTTTGTTTATCTATACGCCTGTCCGCTTGTGTTTGCATTCGTAAGCTCTTTGCCTAGCACAATTTTATTAAGTCCTTGCCGCTTGTCTACCTGCCTAACAACAGCGCGAAGATGTGGTGTGCCATCCGATTCTTCCCCCCCATCCGATATCACCGCCGACACTGTGCAAACACTTTCACTTTCATTCAACGTTCAAATAAGATTACGTATACGTCATGTTCTACCTGTTCGCACAAACACTATCAACACACACGCACGTGAGTAGCCACGTAGCATGCAGTTTTATATGCCATAGCTGAGCTGAGCGCAGTCGCTGTGGTATTTTGTCGCAACCGGCAAGTTCACAATATGCTTTATAACCTTATAACTAATTCATTTGGCCTAACCTTATGAATATTCAGTGTGTTGTCATGCGCTCAGCCCTGCACTCACCCAGCGTCCCTTAGTGTTTCATTTTGCCTTGTGCGCCAGTTTTTTTTTCTTCAGTTCCAAAAATAACAGCCACCTTTCTTGTCATCTTCTTCCTCTGGCTTGCTTGTTGTTGCAACAACTTTTAGTCAAACTTTGCTTGGCTAAAATTTATTATTTTCGCTACAATGTCGTTGCTATTATGTTGCGAAACTTTCCACCGCATGCTTTCAAATTTTGTTTTGTGCTCTCTGTACACTTTACTTTTTGCACGAAAACTGCTGCTTAGCTCTAATCTCTCATTCAATTCAACCTTCTCGCTTGCCATGTTCTTTACTTATTCCCGTGTGCTTATCCTTTATCGTCTTCATCGTTCTTCCCGTCCCTTTTTTCGTTATTTTCTTTCTGTCAAAAATATTAAATTATCTCCGTGATTAATTTCATTAAGAGTGTTACTGTTTGACGGGAAAATATTGTGCACAACTTACTTTTCCTCGTCTAGTTAATTTAATTTGAGTCAAGTATGCAGGTGTTGTCTTGGCGCATTCACCTTGTGCGCTGGCTTATATGACGGTGTATTTGACCTTATTGTTGGCTTGTACTTATTTATGAAATAATGTAGCTTGATAAGTATGTAAATTATTGCAGAAACCGCATTTTGCCGATGAATAAGGTGCTTGGTATAACTAACACCTTTTCTTTTCATGATATTTTTTAACCTTTTGTAGCATTACGAGTACTTTAGTTAATTCCCATTAATTGACGAGATATGTACATATCTTCACATAATTTGTATATAGATATTATTATGCAAGACACAGCCTTTAACTCCGAAGAAATTGTTCATATCCTACTACAATAGCTTACAGTTGCCATACAAACTGTTAAGTGATCGAAATCAAGATAAAAATCTTACTACAGCTTTAAAGCAGCCGAAGTTAATGTTTTTCTTGTATTTGTTTAGGGGTATTAAAGTCAAGAAATTTGAAAAAAAAAATCGGTTTTTTTCATGATTCAAAATTTTGGGTTTCGTAAATATCTGTCTAAAAGGATTTTTCAAAAATTTGTGAATAAATCGACCATTATGATTCTAGCATTATAAATACTTTAATAATCTCCAATGAAAGCATAAGACTTCAATAAATTTTAGTATAATAAATACTATATAAGGCAATATAATTGAAAACTCGTCTTTAAAACTTTTGCAACCTTCAACAGTGATATTTGTATCCTACTATTGTGATCAAAATATTCATTAGTAAAATCTAAAAGTGAATTCTTCGATTTTTATTACTTCTGAATTTATTGAACAAAAAAGTGCGAAAGGTACCATCTCACACTGCATTGGTTATTCGTGATAATTTCGCCACATTTTCAACTAATATCGTACCGCAACCACCGCATTTGCCTGATTTAACCTTGTGTAACTTCCGGCTATTTAGAAAATTCACATGATCACTCCGAGGATACCGTTTTGATTCAATTGAGGATATAAAAGCTGAATCGACGAAGGCTCTGATGGTCATCACGACGGAGGATTTTCCAAGTGCTATGATGACTAGAAAATTCGTTGGCATAACTGTATTGCAGCGGGAGGGTATTACTTTGAAGGAGATGAAATGGACAAAATTCACCTTTTAATTTGATCACAGTATTATATCTTGGATATTTTGCAGTTAGCATTCAAACACAAAGTCATTAAGCCCTAATTACTGCTAGATAATCCGTATTACACAAATATATTAATAAGTTTATTAAAATAGCTTTACATTAATAAGGGTCCACTCGAAGTGTAATCAACTTCAGACCGTTCGGCGATGGAATTCAAACGTAATAGTGTGATTGCTTTATATTTAGCTGGAAAATCACAGCCAGCAATTGTTCGTGAGCTCAAACACCTTAATGTGAATAAAGTTTTTGTTTATCGCACCATCATTCGTTACAATGACACTGGTAGCATCGCAAAACGCCGTGGAGGTGGTCATCAAAAGACTGCAACGTCACATGATATGGTTCGGAAAGTGAAGAAGCGACTTGAGCGAAATCCACGACGAAGTGCCAATCAAATGGCTGAAGAACTGAAAATATCCGACTGCAGCATCCGACGCATATTTAAAAAGAAAAGAGCTCAAGGTCAAGCCTTTACAGGTTCCAAAAAGCCCATGATCTCACACCGAAGCAGCAACAAGTAAGACTTGAGAGAGCGAAGAAGTTGCTTCGCTTGCCCGAAAGCGGACAAATTCCGAACATTGTGTTTTCTGACGAAAAAATTTTCTAATTGAGCAATTCATAAACTCTCAAAACGATAGGGTTTACTTGACCGACCGTTCATACGAGAATCTAAGTCATCGGTTGGCCACCAGGAGGCAGCACCCGCCACAAATAATGGTTTGGGCCGCTGTCACCGCAAATGGGCATTCTCCAATTGTTTTCATCAAGCCTGGCGTCAAAGGAAATGTGACATATTAGCTGAAAAGTGTTCTGGAGGCTACTTTGAAGCCGCGGGCAAACAAACATTTCTCACAAAGCGCGAGTGAACCAAGAATGGCTGAAAAACAACGTTCCGAACTTCATTACGACCACACAATCGCTCTCGAATTCACCAAATGCGAATTCAATGGATTATTCTATTAGTTAAGGCAAAAGGTGGTCATATCGAGCCAAAGTCAATTGGTCCTGAATTTATGATTATTTTCACACATTTTGTATTTTAAAATAAATAAAAATAATTTTCCAAACCGAATTTATGGGTTTTCTAACACTTCGAGTGCCGGACCCTGTATGCATAGGACAGTACACCACAACAACCGGAAGCCAGCGTATTGGTGGAATGAAGTAATAGCTGGCCTTAGAAATTTCTGCAATACAGCTAGATGTTACCTGCGACGTAATTAACGTGCAAACAATATCATAAAAATATTTATAAGTCATCAAAAGCTTCTTAATTCAGCCATTAGCCGCAGTAAACATAATTGTTTTGAAAAATGTCGTCGAAACTTTGTTTCGAAAACATCAGCTTATTTGTTATGCTAAGCCATGAATCGAAGTCCCAGAGCCACCGCTGCTAGTTAGTGAAGAAGAAATATTGGCCATAGCCGGAATAATTAAAAGCGCTTGGATTAGATGTCATACCAAACAGAGCCTTAAAGGTAGCTATGACTTAGAAGCGAAAATTATTCGCAAAAATGTACAATGCGGGCTTAATGTAAAGTCCTGCGATTAGTTCTACTTTCTATGCAAAAAAAAACCTTCAGTAGAACCTTCATCATATGGACCTCTGTGCATGCTTGACTTTAACGAAACTTTTTGGGTCTTAGTTATAAGTCTGGAGAAAACAACATACCGTTGGTAACACCACAAAGTCTGTAGGACGAACTGGCTACGAGAGGATGGGCGATATCACATTCTGTGTACTGGAGAGTGTCGGCAGGTAATAAATAACAGGCAGGCAGGTATGGGCTAGTAACAGGTCTGAATCAAGGTGTCATATGACCCGTGTCGAGAATCAATATGGTCGGGACCTTGAATAGGACAATCTCGAGAAAAGATAATAAGAAAACCTTACTAACTCGTGGTTTCAAAACTACTATTTATGAACAAAATCTATTAAAACAAAAATAAAAGATTAAAAGAGTCCAGATCTCATGAAGAAAATACTATAAAGCCAGACCTTGTTATAATTAATTTTTTTAACTAATTTTTCTGAAATAATTTATTCTGCCACACTTTGTAGACTGTGGTGCTAAGTATATTATTGCACCTAATAACGACAAACTTGCCAAGGATTTTAGTTTAAAGCCTCTTCATCTACCCAAATACGATTTTAAGTCGCATAATCAGCTTTTAATGTTGCACAAAGTAAAATAAAGACATCAAACACTTTAAACTCATTAGTTAACGCTAACACTAATCCGACATTGTAGTTATTGCTGCAGCACAACTTTTCACCAGCCACATGCTGATACGAAGAGCAGCAAAACGAAGCCGCAGACGTGCATAATAAAGTGATTGTCAGCGTACCGTAACTATGCTCACACCAGCCCCCCCTCCGCCGATGTGTAATGTGAGCGCCGGTGTGATGAAGTTGGTACAATGTATCGTTTAATTTGCATGCCATTTCGAGCAGATCTTCCTGTGAAATGCTGTTGACAATAAAGTTAGCTTAAGCCATTTATAACGGCATGCCCGCCCCGCCATTGCCACGCACCACTGGCTCGCCTATACTCTCACTCACGCAGCAATATTTAAGAAGCGTTAAGTAGTTGCGGAATTTTCGCAAATACTTTGTGACAAAATGCACAGCAAACGCTTTTCGCAAGCTGGCAAGTTATGACAGCGCGCAGCTAAGTAATGTGTGAGCAGCTGGCAATGAATAGTTGCAGTTTACCTGTGCTTTCAGCGACGGACGGACGATAGTGCAAGTGCAGTGAAAACTTGTAAAATATGTAAGCTAATTTGGCTTGTGTGCGCAAGGATTACTTCCAACAAAGGGTCAAGGCAAGCATTTTCGCCAAGCCGTAAGGCAGCTTAAGCTCTTGCTAAGAAATGCGAATATGAGAAAATGCACACATTCATATTATATGTGTGTATGTATATAAAAGCAGTACACCTTACTGGACAAATGTAAGCTTGTTTTCTGAGTAAGATTATATACATATAGATTATATACAGCAGAGAAGTAAAATAAGTCTGTAACTAACAACTTTTATGAATCCAAAGGTCAAATAGTTAGCGACTTATTTGCACACAAAAATATGTATTTTTATAAGTTAAAGTACTGTGAAAATTCAAGCGCCCGATTTTAGTCAGAACCCAATCAGTGAGCGCACTGTCCGAAGGCGTTTGACGGAAGGAGATTTTAGGACTAAGGACGTGTCATATATATCAAACAAGCTGAAACGACTGCCTTTGTAAAGGAACATCTGCAATAGCCAAAGGAGTTCTGTAGAAGTGTTCTATGGACCGATGGAAGCTCCTTTGAGTATAACTCAACAAAAAACAAGTTTTTTGTAATATTGCCAAAGGTGGTAAGGTGGTGACTTGGTTCCTGTTCTTGTGAACCAAAGTCAATATCTGATGATCCTTTATCTTGCAACAGGAAAACGCCCCGTGCCACAAAGAGCGGATGATAACAAATTTTTTGAAGGATGTGGGTGTTAACACTTTGGACTGGCTACCTCAAAGTCGGGACTTAAATATCATTGAAAACGTCTGGTTTCTTTTGAAACGCAAAAGAACAGTTTCGTTAAATAAAACTAGAAAAGAAACAATCACCCTCTTTGGGAGGAGATATCGCCAGAGATCATTCAAAATTTAGTGGATTTGGTAGCAAGACGCCTTCAAAAAGGTCTAGAAGCCAAAGTAAGATAAACATTTTACTAACTTTGTCTTAATTTTTTTTACTTTTGGTAGGTTTAAACAATGTTTTCTTAGTTTTACTTGTTTGTCAAAATAATTATGGCAACACCTGAAACTACAATTGAATTTTTATCTTTTTAAAAAGAACCTTTTTATCAAAGCCGTTTAAGAACAAACGTAAAAATTCGCAATTTTTCTAACATTTCCTATTGGGGAGCCACACTGTGTTTTATTGACTTTGCCAAGCTCAAAATATGTGTGTAATAGTTTCTAAAAGAAATATGTATGTCTGCACACTATTTTATACTTTGGAAACAAACAGGTGAATATATTCATACGAGTTGTGTGTAATTTTATGATGGGTGTTTCTTGTTTGCCTGCAACTCTTTTGTCTACAAGCAATTAACTTTGGATTTCGATTGGATTTATGCCTTATTGCAATGTGTGTGAATGCTTAAAAGGTCATAAACATATGCCTAGACGTAATACTAGTGTAGCTAGAGTGCTAAATGACTACGACTTCGCCATACACATAAATTACATATTTAGAAAACGTAAAACAGCAATTTGGGGCTTACATGCAGTTATTAGTGCCTAAACCAGTCAAAGGTGACAAACAATTATAATTGTGTTTAGTTTTAGATGCGGTAAATAGTAGAATTATATATTTAAAGTAAGACGTTATGAAATTTTCATAGATGGTATGTAATAAAAAATCTCTGAAAATTCCATAAAGCCGAATATCTCGAAAAGTATTAATGATAGCGATTTTGCACTCGGACTTTTTTGTAGCAAATAAAATTTCCCACAAGTTTGTCATTTACATTTTTCTATAGTTCTTGTCATTTACGAGATAAATACAAAAAAAAAGATAATTTCGTGGAAAATTCAGGTTTAGAGCCTCGTACTACCTCGCCGGTGGGAGTCTCGACATTGTTGCAATGGGCTTTTTTGTAGAGTGTTCAATTCTGAAAAATATGTGTCTAAAGTCAAAGCGCTAAGTGCTATCAAATGCCTCTGAGCTATAGAGGCGAGTCCTTAATGTTAATATTAAGGGCTTAAATTTTCAGGGAATTTTTTTTAGGGTATTTCCGAGGAAATTGCATGAGGGGAAAAAAATTAATAGCTCAAAAACAAAAACTCTTATAGTATGTTATTACGATAAATGGTCTCCGGACGTCTGATATAAGTAAGAGGTGACTTTGACTGGCCGTCTAGATCTTCAGCTATACTTGACAAAATTAAAGTATATTGAGTAATTCTTGAACAATTCACAATTATAAATAATTAAAACCTTACTTTCGAAGTCATTGATTATTGTAATTACAGCTTTTTTACCGGCAAAATTTTTCCGTACTGTACTCTCTAGAATATCTGTAGGTATATACACCTACTAGTCCCTCAGCTTTCTGAAATTTTACAGAAGCTGCTCATTTGACAAAATCGCGATATCGCCGTTACGTGTCACGTTGTTTGTCCGTGATAGAATCTTAAACTACTGAACCAATTTCAACAAATTTAGCACACTATGTCCACTTCGAACCAACTTAGAAGATAGGATAATAAAAACAATCCATAAATAAAAAAACACAGTGAAAGCTCTCTTAAATGGACGCTCTATAAAGCGGACATCCCTATTAACTGGACAGAAAGGCTGGTAACTAGACATTGAGAAAGCAGCCTTAAATTTGTTATTTTTTTCAATGAAATTTATTTGTATGAACATATTCAAAATTAAGCCTCTAGTACAATCCCTTGAATTCTTATACCGACAAAAACGTTTTCGCCTTTATTCGTAAATGAAATTTTCACTGCATTAAAAGTTTATTATATGAATAATAGTATAATATGAATATCACAGCAACGGGTGGCCGGATCCACTAGTCAATAGGTTAATTGAGTTACCGACCTGAGCGTTTACAGAAGCTGCTCATTTGACAAAATTGCCGATATCGGACCACTGTGCCATATAGGTGCTATAAAACTCAACTACAAAGATTAAGTTCTCGTATGAAAAACTTGATTAATTGACGAGATATCTTCACAAAATTTGGCATGGTTTATATTCCAAGGCATCACTATGATATCAGTGGAATTTTTTCAATTCGGACTACTATAGCTTATAGCTATATACTAACTGGCCGATTAAAGTTTAGTCATTGTATGGAAATTTCTTTATTTGTGAAGGGTATTCTAGCTATGCTGCAGCTATTATTAACGTTTTTTCTATTTGGATAATTTTAAATGTCCTACCTCTTATTAAAACTTATTACACCACTCCTTTAAATATGTCGTGTGTTAAACTCAGTGTGCACTAAATCAACAGTGCCACCTAATTTGACATGATTTTATTCATCATTCCAGATTTTCCAAGGAACCACACATATAAATACAGCTCTAAGCCTCTGCTTTGGATATTTAAGTTTACTACCAGTTTCTTTCTTCTATTCTTTCTTTGCTCTAAGAACTCTCACTTATCTCAGAACTCAGCAAATTTCGCTTTAATACAAACTGCGCCTCTCGTAAAGGTGTTTAGTGTCGCTTAATTAACTGCTCTGACAGCTAACTAGTTAATAATTTCGTGCCAGAAACTCTATCACAAACAACACTTTCCGCCACAAAATATTAACTTTATGCGCACCCAACATATACTCCTATGTACATATGTACATAAATAACGGCATCTTTGTTTACCGCAAACTAACACCTGTAAACGCTTTTTTGTTTTAAGGTCTTCCACATGCAATCGCATATAAATTTTCCGCACTTTCCTGTCACAGGTTTACGACACTTCGAATAGCTTGCATACTTTCCGGCGTCAAAAGTCGGCTAACCGTTCCGTTTTCATGGCATTTCGTACGCTAAAGTCACACACATACAAACACATGCAACCCAACGTTTTGTTTGGCTGCCTGCTCAGCTGTTCGTCAAAGCCTACTGGTTTGGCTGGTAGCACGCTTTTGTTGGGTTCATTGAGTTTCGTGAGTGCCCACTGAACTGTTGAACTGAAGGTGTGAAATGTTGCATTCGCACGGAATTTAATTAAGTTCCGTGTATCGCATGACACAAAAGCGCGACTGTAATTTATCCATTGTATACGTCGTTTGCGCATATTTATGCAAAAGCAAATAGGCGCGCGTGGAGCGAGAAAAAGATTTAGAAAATTTATGTAACTGTACTGCTTTTGTACGCAGCGTAAGTCGGCAATTAAAAATAGCAGAGTTGAAAGTGTATACATACGCTCCTCATCATCTCATAGCTTTCTTCTTCTTTACCTCTCTTTTTTTTCCTACCTTTTCCCTTACTATGTTGATGCTAATCGCATCATGTCACAGTATATATGTATACGTAAATGTGTCAAAGAGCTTCTGAAGGTGGTGTCATAAAACTTATCTCAAGTGAAAGACACTTCATATAGAAGGAATTTTTCGCTAATACCAGAGCTTATTGCTGATACATACATATATTCACATTTTGTAAATTTATTCATTACTCAATCCTCTCATCAAATCACTATTAAGCTTAAATTAAAGTTTTGCTCTCTACTAATATCTGTGAAAGCCTAAGTTTTGGATCTTATGTCAGAGCAATCATGTTGGTTAGAAATTATAATATTTTAGCTGTTTTCTTGCCGTGAAATGCTTGGCACCTCAGTTGTTCTTGATGTTGTGATTTTTACAATGGGTAAAAATATCAAACAAAGACTTTGATTCAAATTTTGTATTTCTAACCAAATTATGTGTGTCGTGAATGTTTGAAAGGACTAGTTATCAAAACCATAAGCAATAATCAAAACGAGTAGCACAAAGCTTTCAAAGACGGTCGAGACATTATTAAAAACATGACGACCTTCGACCTCTTCAACTAATGAAAATATCAAAGAAGTGACGGACATGGCGCTTGAAAATTGTCAGGTAAGTGTTAGGGAGATGGCGGGAAAGCTCGACATTTCTCGCGGGTCCATTTGAATGATTTTGGTGGATACTTTGGCTATGAAACGCGTTCTTTCTCGACTCGTTCCAATAAAACTAAATTTTTTTCACATTCTCCACATTCTTCATAACTGCCGATGAGCCATGGGTTTATGAATTTGACATGCAAACAAGTCAACAATTATCGGAATGAAGGAAATAAAATGAGCCGAAATCAAAAAAAACTACACCAAAGCCGTTCAAAAATCAAGGCGATACTATTTTTTTCGATATTCGTTGTTTGGTGCATGATGAATTTGTTGCGGAGGGCAAATGGTCAATAAGGAGTTCTATTTGGTCTTATTGAGGCGTTTGCGTGAGAACATCCGTCAAAAACGGCTGGAATTGTGTAAGAACATTTCATGGATTTTGCACGATGATAATGCACCATCGCATCGAGTCACGATTGTGACTGAATTTAAAGCCAAAAATGTAATCATCAATCAACTACTGTATTCTCCAGATTTGGCTCCGTGTGACTTCTTCTTGTTCCCCATACTGAAATTGCAGCTCCGTGAAACACATTTTCAGTCGATGAAATTGATAATACAAAATTCGCTGAAGGAGCTGAAGGTCATCCCAGAAAGTGTTTATGAAAGGTGTTTCAAAGTCTGGAAAAAGCGTTGACATAAATGAAATGGTGGAGATTACTTGGAAAATGACCATGTAGATATTAGCCTATGTGAAGCACACAAAAGTTAAAACAATCGACTTAGAAAGGCATACTGTCAAAAGGAATGATAAGAATATAAGCAGGCAGAAGGACAGACTGGCAGACGGATACAGGTAAATCGATTCAGCTCGTCACACTGCTCATTTATAGTTATACTTTTAATTGGCTTCATGGTAAACTTAGTATACCCTGTTCAACTTTCAAAACTTATAAAATCTACAAAAAGTTTTGGCAAACATTAGTAATGGATTCACTTTTTTCTTATCGAATGGCGTAAAATGAAAAGAAATGTAGCTGTATATTTTTAGGCTAGTAACATAATTGTCATTCTACAGCTATACTACGTCTACATTCTTCACCACGCTGTTCTATTACTTCTACACTTTTCCACATTGCTTTTTTCAAATGCTTTCCGTTACGCTCGGTTATTCGTATGTATACTGATGGAGTAAATGTTAACATTGGAATCTATTAAAAGCAGTTGAATTGGAGTGAAGCACTCTTTCGAACAACTACAAGCAAAGAAAAAGAAGACACGTAGGAAATACATTTTGACCAAAAGCAATGGCAGTAAAGGTAGCCATTAGGGAAAATGTGTGGAACTATGTAGCTCTGTGTTTTTCAGCAGCTCCACTTGTGAACAGCTGCCGCACTTTGGTCCTTTTCACAGCTGCACAAAGCGTTTTCGAAGAAATATCAAAGTGCTGCTCCGGCTGTGACATTTGGAGAAATGTTTCCATGTTGCCACAGGCGTTGAAGTGATGATGCCAACTGATGACCAACCATTTGACCACTCTAAAGCTCAAATGTGTTTTGTCTGCGCACTTTGTCGCTCGTTACTTGTGGCTCTACCTTCATCTCTGTTACATATACGTATGAACGCTATATATAGCAGAATATCTAATGTGTGTGGCACATTTTGGTGAATGCAACTGTTTTATTTGTGTGCTCATGCGAATTTGGTTGTGGGTGCGCCGCTGGTTGTAGCCTGAGTCAAAAGACTTGTCTACATGGAAAGTCCATTATAACATGAACATACACGCGCCTATATAAATATATATATATATTTGAGTTGAATTTAGATATATATACATCTATGTGGCTTTGAATTTCAATTTTTGTAATACTTATGTAATACGTATATACACACATATTATTCTCAGGATCAATAAAAGTACCACCAACATTTTAATCGCTGGTTTAATTTGGCTATATTTTCTATCGAAATACCGTCCTAAACCCTTAAATCGTAGACATGCAAAACATTGTTATCATAGCCAGAGGAAAACTGCGGGCACTCTCTGCGATATCGTACAACGGGGACTAGGCCAAACCAAGGAATGCTATAGAGGGGGTAGACTGAACATCAACTCCTCGAAGACTACCATCGTCCTGTTTACGAGACACAGGTCTCTGTCTGGTCTCGGCGGCAGAGAGATAGAGATAACTAATATGGTCAAATAATTTGGTCTCGCGGTAGATTCCACACTGCGATGGAAGCAGAACACTTATGGTGTCCAATCGGCTAGCTAATAGCTCCACGAGCTGCAAGCCAAGGATTGTCAGGTGGTTGAACACCATGATCGTTCTACCGATTATCACACATGGAGCGGTGGCTTGTGCCTCGAAAGCATCACAGACTTCGGTAGAACTTCAACTATCGAAGCTGCAACGACTCGCCTGTGTCTGCGTGTCTGGTGCCATGCGCACA
Organism: Bactrocera tryoni; assembly: GCF_016617805.1. Classification (NCBI taxonomy): domain Eukaryota; kingdom Metazoa; phylum Arthropoda; class Insecta; order Diptera; family Tephritidae; genus Bactrocera; species Bactrocera tryoni. The sequence continues at coordinate 57,323,638 of NC_052502.1, read as the reverse complement.
TGTACTTCACGTTGTAATCGGTCAGGTTGTCAAACACGCACTGTTCCAAATGGCAGCAGAATGGTTTGGCAGAGGTTAGGTAATCTCTTCCCAGCACATGAAGGACTTATGTGACGAAATACCAATGGTTCATCTCCCAAGGGACAACATTACCGAAAGTGTAAACTTGGTACAGGGGTCGTAGGACCACGCACCAAACTCTCTATACCTATGGGTAGTTTTCCGAACAACCCATCCAAGTAGAGGTCTTTGCTTTAAGTCGGTGCATAGAGTTAAATCTCCAACGTAACCATCACAATGAACGTATAGATATACTAACCTATAGCAAAGCGGCACTCAAAACGATATCTGCACAAGAGCTAAAATCACTATTGGTGTGTAGAACGAGCTCACATGCTCATCAGCATCTACCAACATGGTAGGATCCGAATCTTTAACTGCGGTTGTTCCCCATACCATTAAGGAGCTGCTCCGCAAAGATGAAGTATTTTTGAAAATATAGCGAGTTTCCCTTAGCTTTAATATCAGTTGCCTTTAAACCGAAGAACATATTGCAGAATCAGTAACAATTTGTGAGGAAAAGTTTCCACCAATGTTTCTTGAAAATTGTCTAAAAGAACTTTTAAAAGCAGCAAGAAACCATCCTTATTTCCGAAAACTGTAGGAACTCAAAAACCACTCCATCAATATTAACCAAAACTCAAATACGGTCTTGGTTTTTTTTCTTCATTTAGTTCTTTAAATTAAGCAGAGAGACAGTTGTTTACAAGCGCTTAAAAACAGCAAGAAACTATCCTTATTTCCGAAAGCTTTAGGAACTCAAAAACCACTCCATCAATATTAACCAAAACTCAAATACAGTCTCGGTTTATCTCTTACTTTTACTTTATGTAAAATGATGTTATGAATGTTGAATCTAATAACATTTTACTAAAGAAAAAGTAAGTAATGTGTGCTTTTGGGGACCAAGCAACAAAGTACAAAACAGCTTGGTCTTTTATAAAGACTGTTTATATTGGAAACGGAAGTTTGATATTCGTTTATTATATTTATATAGAATACGTAATTGTCCTTTAACAAATTTAACTTTCCCTTTCGATTGGCAAGCACTCAAAACAATCAGCAAACAATAAATTAGCAGAACTGACACGAGAATGCCAACTTTCTTAACAACGCCAGCGTCGTGAACTCAAAGAGCAATACTAGTAATAAACCTTCGGTAGAGCAACAGCAATTAAAGATATAGTCACAAAAGATAAAGTAATTACCAAAGTTTTGTCTTTATAACAAAAGACCAGGTGTCTGTTGTTGGAGCGGGCATGGTGGCAAGGCGTTTCATTGCTAAGTATGCTAATACAAACATATATATTTACATATATATGAGGCAAATATACAGATAGTCATTAGAAGTCAGTAAGTGAAAATGAAAATAAATATCTACATGCATACATACATACATTTATACATACACACACAGGTCTAAATATAACAAATTGTTACGGCTGAAGACAATATGAGAAGCCATTTAGCCGCATTGTAAAACAAAAGACAGGGAAACATGAAAAATAACAATAAAATAAAGCTGCCAAATATTCGTGCAATAATAACATCAAAGTACTTGTTACTTTAACAGAGAAAAGGAGGAGCGCTTGTGGGCGGACGAAGTAATAACACTTACTGACTTTGACCGCAGAAACAATAGTTAAAGAGAAGCCTGACACACAACTAATATCATAATCAGCAGCTACAAGAAAGTTGGGCAACAGCGTGCGTACGGAGATGGGTTTGAGAGAAAATTTTGCACTAACGACATTGTTAAAAGTAAAAGAAGAGGAAACACTAATACTACGAAATATTTCAGGGTAATTAGAGTGTTGTGAGCTTAAATGTGACAGTTATGGGCCTTGATTTTACACAAATTACAGTAAGCTTTGCAACTGCGAAACATAACGGTTAAAGTTTCTAATTAGAGTTGCAGATTCAATTACAGAGATTTACGGCGGGTACATGCTTACTTATTTTTATAAGGAAAGTGTTTCAAAAAAGTTATGATTTTTTACAGAAAAGTTTCTGATATCAAAGTAACATTCATAGCTAATTCTAGCTTGGGTTGGGACTTAAGATACACCAATTGACAGTTTGGTAACTCACTGAAATCCCTGTAACAATGTGAAGTATTGGAAGTCGTAAAATATTTTATTACTTCACGCAATGCGTGTCATTTAGTTCGCATGTTGCAGGCGAAATAACACGACAGTCATTGTTGCGGCACGTCTAGTGCGTGCCTGCGTGTAAACGAGTGAAGTTGCGATCGAAAGAATTTCGAAATGATTTTCAGTAAAAGTTGCGATAGCGGAATATTGAATGGAAAAAATGCTTTAAAGTATGATTATGGAAAGCTAACAACCTGACAATATAATTATCAATATTTTTTCATTAACCGCAGAAAGTCAGCACTTTTGCTTTTATAATCTACATTTTTCCAAATTGTCCATAAATTGTGCGAATTTTAGAGTTTTTCCAAGGTAGAACTAAAGACAAATAAGGAATAATACACTTGTCGTTTTCGCAAATATTTTATCCTAACATCAAAGAATTTTATGTTATATATAGCGCAAAATCATCACCTGGCTCCAAACGCCAGTTGAACGTGAGGGGGTTAACAGATTTCTGGCCTGGATTAAAATGGAGATATTGGAAAACGAACTTAACTATTTTGGTACACAGAAATCCACTGTTAAGTCGTTTGTTGACAATATATGTATTTTAACTTTGTCGATTTTTATTACCAGAGACCGTAACAAGGACCACTCTCGTGCTATTTTCATTTCGGTTTCGACGACCTTATACGAGTATCTGCATGAACATTTCTCAACACATTTTTAACAAAGCTTTTCGCCCTCAGAGGGTTTCTGACCCCGCTTTGCATTATTTACAAAAAGTATCTAGAGTTCTGAGTTTTTATGGGCTACGTCTATTTGATTTTTGTCGCGTTATGTTGGCACTCATATTCTTTACTTATATTGATAAAGTTAACCATTTGGAATGTTTAGTTTATATATTTTTTTGCTGGGACGCGTTTTGGTTCGAATTCGTTTTTTGTGCCGAAATGGTTCACTTTCGACCAAAAAAAGCGCCCAGTGTGACTTTTTTGTTCCCAAAATTGGAGAACCCCATTAAAGGATGACGCTACGCTACGATTCAGCAGATAAAAACTGTATCAAAGTAGCTCCTCCTATAACAATATCACAAAAAATTACTTTTTTTAAGTGCTTTAAGGATTGAAAACACGTTCACAGAGGTGCAATATACATAGTTGTGGCTGATTCCATTAAAGGGGACAAGATAGATATTTATAAATAAATAAACACTTTCTTAAATTCACTGTACTTTTTGAACGAACTCCGTATCTCATAGCAGAGAGGAAGAAAATTTAATTTAATGCTCTATATCTGAACAGATGTGCAGTACTACGAACTATGGACCGCGGAAAAGATATCGTTATCCTACATAAAACAAGTCTATGTGATATTGTGACATGTAGCGCAAGACCCTGATCATGATTGGAAGCAAAAGAAAAACAAAAAATGTTAACTAACCTATACAAATTTTTCAGCATTGAGCTTAACAAAATTAAACGAATCATAATAATTAGTAGAAAAATTCATAAATACCTTCTGGGCAACCCCCAAACCTACGTGTTGAGAGGGGAAAAAAGTGCTGCACTTTTTTCTGGTCAGAAGCCACTATTTTAAGAAAAAATAAACAAACCTGAAAAAAATTTGAAAAAATAACAGGCAAATTTGACAGTCTGAGCACAGGCAGAATAAACTTAATCGCTATTCACTTGGTTATGACCAGCTATGATACTTTTACATATGGCTCAAGTAGCTCACGACTTCCAGTCTTTGGGTAGCTTAAGAACATCCGTTTGAGGGCGAGCTAAAGCGAGAAGGCGAAACATCCCCTACACAGGGTTGTGCGCTAGGTTTGGGACCCGCTACGTAAAAAAACGCACTCAATGAAAAATAGCAACCAGCTTCGGATGAGAGACCTCCCATTTGATGACGACCACGGCAATCGCATTAAGGATTACGATTTAATGACATGCACCTGGAATTTCCGGTCTTTTAATCGGAAAGTTGCCGCTGCCCAGCTGCTTGATGTCCTTGTAAGAGTAAAGGCGAACATCACTTCTGTCCAAAAAATGCGATTGACGGGACAAGGGCGGAGGTGAATGGTCATTTAAAAGATTCCAAATTCGCTGTGGTATTCGTGGTGGGAGAGATACTTTGTCGCAGATTACTGACATTCACCACGGTTGATGATCGCCTAGCCATAATCTGCATCAAAGCAAAATTCCTCAACATATCGCTGAAAGCATGGGTGCACCCCGACGATGTGACCAAAGATGCCTTCTATGAGCGCTTGGATTGCACCTATGACAGCTGCCCCCGACAAGATATCAAAATCGTGCTTGGCGAATTTAATGCAAGGATAGAAAAGGAAGGTACCTTTGGTACAACCGTTTGGAAAATTCAACCTCCAAGGCGACACGTCCTCAAATGGTTTGGGCTGATGGACTTCGCCGGGGCTCGAAATATGGTTATTTGTAGTACTACTAGATTCCAGTACAAGAAAATTCAGCAAGATCGATCATGTTTTGATAGACGGCAGACACGTCCCAGTGTTTCAGACGTGCGTACGCCCCGAAGACCTAGTATTGACTCGGACCACTATCTTGTTGCAGCCAAGATATGCGCTCGCCTCTGTACAGCAGAGCACGCCCGTCAACAAACACAAGGAAGGAACAACGTCGAGAAGCTACTATCACAACAGCCAGCCGAACGTTTTTCTGCTCGACTTGCACTGCTGCTCTCTGAGAGCACTCGTCAGCAGCACGCAGTCGGTGGAACAATGATCTGTACGAGGTATACGACGGCATTGACATAGTTCAGCGAATTAAAAAACCAAAAAAAAAAGCAGATAAAGAGGAACATCTCTACTCCGTATGAAAGACCAGGTGGACATGACTACATTTGGAGTCTAATGCGGAAAGGAGGAAGAATGACTAACGCGTTCTTGTAAACTCGGCTATAACCGCTTAAGAAGAAGAAGAACTGTTATCCGTTTAACTGAATTTTACGGAAATTTACATAATGGAATTATCTTTTCCATACCTAAGGTTAATATTAAATTTTTTTAAGAAATATAATTATTTATTGTTTTATATTTAAAAAAAATTGAGGATTAATGAAAAAATAATTAAGTTGAAAATGGCAAAATAAAAACTGAAATCACATTACAGTAAATTTTAAAATTTTTATGTTTTAATAATTATCTGAATTTCTGGCAAGTTTATATTTGGTAAGTGGCAATATACTTTTATTTTTTTTTAATTTTTATTTAAAATTTAATATTGAAACCGCAATAAATAAATAAAAGATTAAGTGAACTGAACTCTCTTATTGGCTGCTGCAAGTTTTTTTATCTCTTCGTTGAAACATAAGTTATAAATACATTTGGCTGAAAAGCGAACATACGTGACTGAATATACATATGTATGTATATTATTTCATACAGAACGTATATAGTATATATCAACTGTTGACTGCTGTATTGGATCATTTCTCGATTTATTGCCAAAACCCAGTTTTATCACTTTTCCATAAAAAAAGCTTTTATCACATTACTGCTTTGCGGTAAATAATGGGAGAAGTAAACCACAATATCGGCTTTAGCATAACCGATGGTATAAAAGATGGACTCAACGCTTCGAAAGCATAACACTTGGAAGTAAGTTAAACACAAACAGTTCAAAAACGATTCAATTAAAAGAATAATTAGACAAGTTATAGCATATTAATTTAATTTAATATCAAAATAACATTGCATAAAGCGTAATTGAATACAAAATGTCGAATATGGAAAAAATTGCTGAATTTGAAGTAATTAAAAAAGAAGACTCATCTGGTCAGCCAGGTAATAATCCGTAAAGTATAATTGCAATCTATTGAAATTAAAATATTTTCTTCTATTATTATTACACTACGCAGAGCAATCTAATACTGACACGCCACAGGCCTTACCAATAATAATGCAAACAATTCCTCAAAAAGAATATGCTGGTCGCACGCACACAGGTGAAAAGCTCAGCGAACGACGTAACCCATTCCCAGTCAAGCCTTCATAACTTGTAGTTAAAACTGGATTTTAATGAATTCTACATTTTAAAGAGTGGAATACAAATCTCATTAAATACGAAATGAAGCACATATGTAGATATATTACATATATACTTATAATACATGTAGGTGTATTTCAAAAATTAAATTAATGTGAAAAATTAAAGTTTTAAAAGCATATAATTTGTTAAATACATTTATCATTTGTGTCATTAATATAAAAAAAAAACAATAAAAAAGAGATTTTTTTATTTTATATTCATATTTTACATTCAATCTTTTGTGTAGAGTATCTTCAACACAAGACGTATTTATCTTTTCTAAATTTAAATATATGGATTTAGGATTTATACATTAAAGAAAGAAAGAATGTCGGTTCAAGTAATCAATTTACAAAAAAAAATTACCCAAGACGATCCTTTAGAGCTTTACAGTAGAGTTGGGACTTAGAGAAAGGCGCCTCCTCGAACAGATGGTGTTATCCATAGAATCCTTTAAAGGATCACTTTAAAAACTCTATAGAGATAAGACGGTACTTAGAGGCGCAATACAGTGTGGTAATAAGTGCGAGAACAGTACGAATAAGGTTGCAGGAGTATGGTTTGAATGCGCGGAAATCAGCCTCTAAGCCACTTTTAACGAAGAAAATGTGGCTTGCTCATTTGCAACCGTCGCCGATTCGACGAAAATTGTCTGACGAGAACAGTTAAACATCCTGAAAGCCAAATCGTCCGTGCGTGATTTTCTTTTTATATCCGGGATCCTTTACTTTTTACTGATGGGATGATGAACGCTCAGAAGTGTGGAGAAGTTGTATCTCATTTTATCGTGCCCGCCGTAGAAAACAACATGGGCATACTTCTGCGACCATCCTCCAAGACAACTCCGCACCTGGTCATCGGGTTAAATCGGTAAGTTGTATATGTTATTTAGTCATCAATATATGCTCGTGTTTATGTTTAAGAAAAATGTCATCTGTCTACATTTTCTGTGTTTGCAGGTTCAGAAAATGTATGCAGACCTCAGGATAACGCATATGGCAAGGTCAAGAAATTCTCCCAAATTGAACCCGATCGATAATCTTTGGCATGCCATGAACAAGAAAATAGTTCCACACGGGCCAAACTCAAAGACAGAACTGAAAAAAAAAAATAAAATACTTAATAAGGTGTGGGAGCAGGAAATTTCAACCAGATGCCTTGAAAACGTCGTTGTTTCAATGCTTGCCCGAGTCCAAGCGTTTATAGCCGCAAAAGTTATTTTTATTGAGTATTATATCCTATTCTGTATATATTTTAATTTTTGGAAAGCTTTGATATATTAAATGGCTGTAATTTGCAAAAATACTGTAAAATCTGGTAAGGTTTGCATGGCCACGTGTGTACTTTTACGTTATTCTAAGAATAATATACATATTGGTCACACGAAATTGTGTTTGAGGCTAATGTTCATAAGAAATGGTGCGTCAGCAATGTCATCTCTTGATTTCAAGTTAAAATGATGAAAATCACTGACCGTTATTTAAAAATTTCGAATGAAAACTAATGGCACGCATAACAATGACCACTTTAACCACGACCGCATAGAATAGTACATATGCATATACTATATACTTATATAACACATACTAATGTTGGAGTACTTCTTTATTTGTGGCGCTTATCCTACCCACATTTCCGTCCGATCTCATATCCTTTTTATAGTTTGTGCTTTATTTATGATGTTTATTTTGCGAACGTCAATATAATATGTATGTATGTATGCATATACATTTGTGGAAAACAGAAAATTAATTGCATTATCCATTATACAAATAATAAAAATTAAAACTTTTTCACAATGCTTATTGGTCAAGGGAAAATTTATGATGCGCAACTTTATTGTCATATAAAGTAAATATTTAAAAACCGACTTCCATTTGTGCAGCGATGCATTTATGCGGCAGGTAATTGCAAACAGAAATTGTACATAGCGGTAAAAACATAAATGTGCACCAAAACAATGCAAAACATCCGTTGCCAGCTGTATGTATGTATTGAATAACAAAGAGGTTTTATTATTTATTATCCACATCCGCTTCACAAATTTACGCTGGAAACGCGGTTAAATTTGTTTACGGCTTTAGCGATTTAACGTTTTTCTGCTGCTTTAATAAGCAAATATTTAATATTACGACTATGACAATAAATAAAATTTAATATAAGCTTAAAGTTGCTTCTGTTTTTTGTAGGTTTTTAACTGCGCGCATTTAACAGCCCGCTGAAAGGACACTTACATACATATAGTATGTGCAAGTGACAGCTTAATTTAGTCTGCTGTTTAAATTCACACGCCATGACACATGTGGTTTTCCCATAAACTTTTTAGAATCTGCCTACCTAGTATATACATATCTGCCTGAAGCTCAGTAATCGGCAGTCTAGCCAATCAACTGTTCGCCGTTATTGTATTCACACGTAATTTTGTTAGTATACAAATTATACGCAATAAATTATGCAAAATATCAGACAGGTGTCATTGCCTAATGATCGTTATTAATATTCTCAACATATAATATATACAAGTGTATATTTTATTTTAGTTCTAGAATTTCGAATTATACATATACTTTCCTTTTCTAGAGGGATAATTGCCAAGCAAAGTTTTGCACCGAATAAGCGTTTCAAATTCGTGGACATTCACATCCGAAAATCATTATACTTCAGGCTGTTGTAAAAATTAACTCTAATATATTTTTTATTTAGTAATGTTAATTTTACAAGGTCTGTCGCAAAAGAAACAGGACTGTTAAAAAAAAAAACAATAAAAAACTAATATTTTTCAAAAGTTATATTTTTTTATTCAAAGTAGTTTCCTTGTGCTTCGATCCAGTGTTTAGCCCGGTCAATGAGCATTTCAAATGGGCAAATGATGTTTCCCAAATAGGCAAAAATCACAGGGTGCCAGATCAGGTGAGAACGGTGAGTGACATGGTTAATATGGAGTTTTTTGTCAAAAAATCAGTGACAAGCGTCGACCGATGACACGGCGCATTATCGTGCAACAGGCGCCAGGACCCTGCCACACGGTATTGTGGTCGAGCACGACGAATGCGTGACAAAATACGCTTCATAACACCAAGGTAAAACACAACATTAATCGTTTGGCCAGGTGGGACGAACTCTTGGTGTACAATACCCTCGGAATCGTAAAAACAAATCAGCATTGTCTTTATTTTTGACTTCTGAAGACGACCGACTTTTGATCGTCACAGAGGGCCTCACGACCTTCTTGGAATCGCTTAAACCACTCATGCACATTACTACGGGATAGGCACTGATCACCATAAACTTTTCTCATCATTTGAAATGTTTCAGTAAACGTTTTCACAAGTTTAAAACAAAATTTAATATTTTCTCTTTGCATTTTACGACCGATGACCAAAAGCTGCTGTCAGTTATCCAACTGTCTTAAAATTTTTACGAAATGTCAACAAGAGATCAAACTTTTTATTTCATATACCTTTAAAAAGTTCTGTTTCTTTTGCGACTGACCTTGTATTTAATAATACATATGTATATATATTAAGTAAGTGATGTACAAAGTCTTTTTCGGAATGATTAAGTATTGCTTTCAAACAAGCCCCCAACAAGTCTATTGCTTTTCACAACGTTGCTTCAACAAATGATTTTTTGAAATGCTCCAAATTTCTGTGGAGTACCCTGAAACCCTAAATACATACTGTAGTTCAATGTATTCAAATCTTCTTGAAGATAGCTTAGAGGGCTGATCAAAGATCGCTCGTTTACTACTATATATGTAGTTCTTTGTGAGGCCATAGAAAAGAAGAACTCCTGTGTTCGAATTTATAAACTAGCGAAACGCCTAGTCGTGATCTCATAAGCGAGGGACAGTCAAGAAGAAAGTGTTGATCATCTTCTTTCATAGAGCTTCTCCAGATGGCGTCTGGTAGGACAATGGCCCGATAAAGCCTCAAAACTAGCAAGAGGCCAGTCTTACTGAGGGCAAAAAGATCACTAGATCTCTTGTGGTCGATCTTGGGCCATAAGACTTTTGCGACAGCGCTTATACCGATGATGGCTCAGCACTGATCAAGCTTCTGAGAAGCTCAGCGGCTCAAATTCTATCGATAGCGTTTTTAAGGTGCCTTTTCTTGCTAGCTCATCAGCTTTTCATATTCCTGCGACTCCGCTGTTACCTGGCCCTCATACCAGTCTTATCACAAAAACACTCGATGCTATTGATAGCGAGATTGGGCACTCTTTGACCAACCATAAACGCAGTGTTAATGAGTTCGATGCTAGTATCGCCGCTTTGCTGTCTGAGTGGATGGCCACTTCTCTGAAGGATGCTGCATTCCGGAGCAGTAAATCTACTGATTCCTTAATGGCTGCAACTTGATAGAGGGATCATGGCAGAGTCCGTTGCGATTTATGTGAGTACCTGCCTGCGAAGGCCAAACCTCACGGTGCTTTCTATTGCTAGAAGCACGTAGATCAATACAATGCGTTGATCAGCGCCCCAAATCTTTGATGTGGGTTTTGCCTTGTAGATTAAAGCAGAATCTCGTTGGAAGATTTAATGTCATGTCTTCGGAAACATAACTACTGCTAGTATACTTTTACACCACCCAGTTTTAACTCCTTTTCCACAGAATTAAAGAGGTGTATAACGGCTTTAGAGACGACTTCCCAGCAAACCGCTACAACAGCTGGATGGTAACCACATGAACACTTGGAATAACTTTTTTGCAGCTTTGAGATTTTCTTAAAAATGAAGCAAAGTTAAGGCAATTGGTAATAGATTTAGGTAAGTTATTGCCGAATTACAACCTTTTTCTTAATTGCTAATCTCCTAATTGCTAAATCGTTCATCCTGTTGGTGGTGCCAGACGTCAAAAAGTGTTTCAACCAGCCATTCTTATAGATCGAAATTTCGGTGACTGAGTCATGCAAAGATACGTTCAGTTTCACTCAAATGTAGCACTTTTCCACCTGGCCAACTTCTACAGACTTTTATTTTCACAACTTAATTTTTACTGTTTTATGCACGTAAACATACAGACACATTTGCATTCATATGCATTTATTCCGCCAAGCGTAATGATATTTCGCTGCATTGAATAAAAACTGTAATTTATTAATTTTGAGAAGGACAGGTAAAGCAAAGGAGACGATAGCAAAAAGCAAGCATACATACATAAGTAAGCGTACATGTGTGCAAGAAACGGAAATGTCTGCGTGTCAGCAGCGCGGCCACATTGGCGATAGTGTGTCGGAAATCACAGCGATCTACTTTATGTGACGCCATAATTTCAATTCGTGCGTAATTTAATCGATTAAAGTTATATGGAAAGGGAGAATAAAATAAGATATATTCTGGATCAGAGGAGACAAGCAACTGGTTCGGACTTGAGGATCACTAGGATCGCCGATAAGGATTTACGAGAAATCTAAGTTAATTATGATAAAAAGTATTGTCTTGAAATAATTGAATTAAAATGGAAAAAGTGTAAGGCTAAAGTTTTGTTTTCGGATTATTTGTATCTGTCATAAAAACATTTCCTATAACCGCTTTATAATATTGACTCTTAAAATATATTAAACACTTAAACATTTATTATATAGTATGAGATGTTTAAGTGAGAATAGTTACGGCAGAATATGGTTAATCCGAGCCGAAATGTTGAGAACGAAACCATATTTTGTAAATTACAGTAATTTTTCATGATCGAAAGAAATAAAAAAAAATGGATATAGAATACACCATTGTTTACCTTGAATAACTTTCATATCTTCGACCTGTTGATAAGAAAAGTTCTATCCATTCAATAGTGATAAAAGCAAGATAGCAACTTATACTGTTACAAGTATTAGCGAAAGAGCGCGAAGAGACGACGTAGAAAAATTGCCAATTTGCATGTAAATTGAAAACAAGAAATCAAACACTCTTGTAAACTCGCTAAGTAAACTATGTTCATTAGTTTATAATGCAGAAGTTTTATAGAAATAATCAAAGACTACAATGGAAAACAATATTTTTAAAAAATTTAAATGCATAATTTTAACCGAACGCCAATCTTATTGTAAATTGTGTAAATAAACCCTTATGATGTGATGGTGATATATCAAGCAATCGTATATAATTCATACACTACTATTCGGCATAAAGTTTGTTATAACAAGTAAGGAAGGGCTAAGTTCGGGTGTCACCGAGCATTTTATACTCTCGCATGGTAAAGTGATAATCGAGATTTCATTATCCGTCATTTACATATTTTTCAAATACCGTATTTTTGTAAAGTTTTATTCCGCTATCATCATTGGTTCCTAATGTATATATTCGTATTATACAGAAAATGCATCAGATGGAATTGAAAATAGCGTTATATCGGAAGAAGGCGTGGCTGTAAACCGATTTCACCCATATTTCGTACATATCATCAGGGTGTTAAGAAAATATTATATACCGAATTTCATTGAAATCGGTCTAGTAGCTCCTGAGATATGGTTCTTGGTCCATAAGTGGGCGGCGCCACGCCCATTTTCAATTTTTAAAAAAAGCCTGGGTGCTGACACTTCTTCCGTAAAAGTTAGTGTTCCTGACGTTTTTTGTTAGTCGGTTAACGCACTTTTAGTGATTTTCAACATAACCTTTGTATGGGAGGTGGGCGTGGTTATTATCCGATTTCTTCCATTTTTGAACTGTATATGAAAATGCCTGAAGAAAACGACTCTGTAGAGTTTGGTTGAGATAGCTATAGTAGTTTCCGAGATATGTGCAAAAAAAAACTTAGTAGGGGGCGGGGCCACGCCCACTTTTCCAAAAAAATTACGTCCACATATGCCCCTCCTAATGCGATCCTTTGTGCCAAATTTCATTTTAATATCTTTATTTATGGCTTAGTTATGACACTTTATAGGTTTTCGGTTACCGCCATTTTGTGGGCGTGGCAGTGGGCCATGATTTTGCCCATCTTCGAACTTAACCTTCTTATGGAGCCAAGGAATATGTGTACCAAGTTTCATCATGATATCTCAATTTTTACTCAAGTTACAGCTTGCACGGACGGACGGACAGACGGACGGACAGACGGACGGACAGACGGACGGACAGACGGACGGACGGACAGACAGACATCCGGATTTCGACTCTACTCGTCACCCTCATCACTTTGGTATATATAACCCTATATCTGACTCTTTTAGTTTTAGGACTTACAAACAACCGTTATGTGAACAAAACTATAATACTCTCGTTAGCAACATTGTTGCGAGAGTATAAAAACGAAAATAATTAAATATATGGTGGGATGGAATGGACCCTATTTAATCTATTAACTATTATCATGCCATATGTATATTAAAAAAATTTAGAAAGAGACTCGGAACTTTGGGGCTTGAACAGTTTTGGTTGGATTTGGGCAATTTTTGGTCATAAGGTTGCGTACTCTACGGGACCGAATCAACTGGAATTTAAAATTGCGCTGTATGGGAAGTAGGCGTAGCTGTTCTACGATTTCGTCCATTTTTGCACTATGGCGTAGGAATATGAGAAGAATGCTACTAAATTTAGTCGAAATCGGTCAGTCGAGTCGCGAGATATGTGATTTCACCCAAAAGTAGGCGCTGTCACGTGCAACGTCCAATTTTCACACCGGCTGCCGTAAAGCCCTCTCATAATATTTCGGAACAGTACCGTTACAAGAGGGTTACCTTCCATTTTCACATTGTCGGTAGGAGTTTTTATAATATTTGTGCTGAGCAAATTTGGTTGTTGTAGCTTAAATGGTTTAGGAGATATGGATACCGAGGAAAAGGCTACGCATGTGCTGGAAAGGCATGGTTAAAACGGCTCGATTAAATGGTTAAATAGTTTTTTATCGACTGTTTATATTGATCAAGCTTCAAGAGGCCTTCCAGAACGTGGTGCATCTTCACATTCGAAAGTGCCGGCATGAAATTTTGCAAACTAATTTTAGCATTGGCATTCGGTGAACACATGTTCTCCGTAGAAATCGCCCAATTTTCGCCTTGCTTGAACTGCATTTTTATCTTTTTGATAATAAAATACTAAAATATGCTAAATATGCAGTTTTTGATCTTCCATCTTCGCTAGGACACCGAACAAAAACTTCTCCAAAACAATTTAAGACATTTTCACAAGCAAGCCTTACTTTATCCGCTGTTCAAACATAAGTATAACGGTAAAGCGGTTAAGTGTGAAGTTTGATGAGAAAAAATTCAATAAGATCAGCTATTATCATCAAACGAAATTACTTATTGAATGATCCAGTATGTTCGTATAAAACTTGATCTCCATATGTTACTTAGAGTATGTTTTCAGTTCTGATAATGATACCAGCATCGAGCTGAGAGAGAAATAACAGAGGATGGTTAGTCTTTTGGGAGTGAAACTGTTAATGCTAACTCGTACCAAAGCCTGAATAGGTTCATGATTGCAACCAAAATTCTTTGAAAATACCGAAGGCCATGTCAACTGACTGAGGATTTGGAGCATATGCGTTGGCAAGCTTGTGGCGACTTAGAAGTCTATTGTGAAGAATTGTATTAAAATATGCGAAAATTTTGTGTCTTTTTGTTCGTTTGGAGTCAAATTTGAGATTTAAATAATAATTTAAATTGGTATTTTATACACTTTATTAAAACTACAACTAGTCGTAAGTATTTCATTTTGTCCCCATATTCGATTTATATTTTACATTTTATTTTATTTTTCACACTTTATTTAAAATTTCAGTACCGAAAATAGCAGACACAACCCACAAGCCACCACTAAATCTTTAAGCATCAAGTCATCAAGCAGAGCTTATGTGTAGTGAGCTCGTTACGCCATCGCTGGCACCCTTATCGCACTCACTTTGTTCCATTTACTTTTTTATGCGCGAATACACTACATCGTGCCCGACTATGTAGTTACGTCTCTGCTCGTTCCGTTTTGTTGTAATGTGCACTGCCATCGATTGATTGTTGAAATCTGCTGCCATTGTTGGCGATGACTGACGATGCTGTCGCTTTGTGTTATTTAAGCTCGCTCTGCTCGTCTCGATTTTATTATTGTTTATTGTTATCGAGTTGTATACATGGCACACCCATTCAGCGCGACATACCCATACATATATAGGGATATCCGAGTCCTGGCGGCAACATGAATGCTGTGCAGGCAATAAATAAACACACTTGTATGTTTATAGAGTCACACACAGACACACACACACACACACACAAGGACGCTCTCATACAATCGCACAGCACACTCGTCGCCCTTCCGTCAGCTGTTTGACTCGCAGCGCTCTTTACTGTGATATTCTCTTTAGTAGTCTGTTATTTACTTTATTTTTTCACTGAAATGAAAGCGCCACTCATCTTAATGCCACTGTCAATGCTGCCGACCGCCCCACTGTTTGCTTGTTGCCTGCGCCAAGGCCCACCGGCGCACAGCCACTGGAACGCGCGAATTTTGCCTTTGCACTCTGCACACAGCAGCGCAAATTCATTTCATTAAATTTTCAACAAACCTGCGCTGGCATTGCGGTTGTCGCGGCGGCAGTACTCTGTGGCTGTAGCAGTTGCATTATTGATTTGTTTTTAATAAATTTAATTGGAGCGAATGCAGAGGCGCCACAAACAGCTATTTCCGAACAGGTCGCCGCCGTGTTGTCAGGCGGCGTTAGAGCTTTTTCCCACCACATTTGCTCAGCGTACTTTGACGTTTGTCAGCTTAAATGCGGGCGTTTGCTGTAGAGCATCATATGGAAATTAAATCGGAAACTTAAATAAGTCTTTAGGGCAGAAATGGGTGGAATAAATATTATGAAAAATAATGCTAAGTGACTATCGAAATGAAGCTACTAATGGAGTGTCAGCAGATTTCAAAGAAGCACTATAATGACGGGAATGAACTGGTTGGTACACATACCATAAACGAGCTGATCCGCAAGGACGAAGGAGTGGGTACGGAGGGATACTGACAGCAATACCAAACGGATTTTTATTCGGTCAAGACGGCAGTCCATTGGACAAATCACGAAACGTAATCTTTCATATTATACATACAAATCGGTTCTCTAAATATATGTCAGTGGTTCAAAACTCAACTTCAGCGATAATATTGCCTGCATTCTGCTACGGTCATTAAAATTCACGTGTATGAATGCTAACGTACACAGAGATTCAGAGGCTGAGAGGGTAAAATTTTCTAATACTTTTTATTTCAATGACTGGACGTGTCAAAAGAAAAATATGCTAAGCCATACAGCGCGGGTCGTCAAATACTAAAGACCTTATCAAAATATACAAACTGATCAGCATGACGAGCTGAGTTGATGTACCCATGTCAGTCTGTCTGCATATAGGCGAACTAGTCCCTCAAGATGGTTATGGAGTTATGTGTTCATGAAGTTCACGCAAGTGAGGAAAGTTCTATGCTTGCTAATCACTTGGGAGTGGCCAGAAACGATTATTTTACATATGGATCAAGCAGTTCGCGTCTTCCAGTCTTTGACCAAGTATCCTCTGGGTAGCCAGAAAACATCCATTTGAAGACGAGCTGAAGTGAGAAGACCCTCCACACGGTTGTACGCTGAGTGCAGGACCCGCCTTGTAAAAAACACTACCAAGGAAAAGAAAAAAACCAGCCTCGAAAGAAAGATGACAACGCCTCCAAAGGGAAGGTGCCGCTGCCTAGTTGGATGAATGTCTAGTCACAATCCGCATCAAAGCGAAGTTCTTCAACATACCGTAGGTATGTGACCAAAGATGCCTCCTATGAGCGCTTGCAGCGCAGCTATAAGAGCTGCCCTCGCCACGATATCAACGCCACGCGTCTTTAAGGCCGGTGGGGCAAAGAAGGTTTCTACAATGAAACATTCTCAAATGGATCGAGGCTGATCCACTTCGCCGGAGCCCGAAATATGGTTACATGTAGTACTAGATCCCAGCATAAGAAAAGCAAGCTACCTGGCTGTCTCCGGATCGAAATCCGGAGGTCCTAAAATCGACTCCGACCACTATCTTGTTGCAGCTAAGATACGCACCCGCCTCTGTGCAGCAAAAAACGCAACGAAGGTTCAACGTCGAGAAGCTGCAATCACAGCAGACAGCCGAACGATTTTCTACTCGACTTTCACTCCAGCTCTCTGAGAGCACTCGTCAACAACTCGGTTTAAGGGAACTGTGGGACGGCATTTCAAGCTGCTACGTACAGCTGAAAACGAAACCATTGGTTTTCGAAAGAAAAGTTGGTAGGATGAGGAGTGCCGTGTCGCAGCGAAGAGAGAACAAACTGCTTCGCAATTAAGCGGTAGATGGATGGGATAGTTACCGAGAGTTGCAGAGAGAAGCGAGACGCATCTTCAGACAGAAAAAGAGAGAGGCCGAAATGCGTGAGTATGAAGGGCTTGACAAGCCGGCCGACAGGGGTAATGCCCGAAAATTCTACGAAAAAAATGCGGCGGCTAACAGATGGTTTCAAGACCGGAGCATACTCTTATAGAACCCCCAAAGGTGATCTAGTCACCGATGCCCAGAGCATACTTAAATTATGGAGGGAACACTTCTGCAGCCTGCTGAATGGCAGTGAAAGTACAACGCCAGGGGAAGAGGAACTCAATTCCCTTACCGATTGCCTGACCAAGAAGAAGTTCGAATAGCAATTACCCGTCTGAAAAACAACAAAGCGGCGGGGCCGATGGATTGGCAGCCGAGCTATTCAAACACGGCGGCGAAGAATTGATAATAATTATGCATCCGCTCCTTTGTTATTTATATATTTTTATATTTGACTTTAGTTCTGGAAAATCAACAACTGACCAGATATTATGCATGCGCCAAATCTTGGAAAAGACCCGTTAAAAGAAGATCGATACGCCCCACCTCTTCGTCGATTTCAAAGCTGCTTTTGACAGACAAGGCGATATCGTGCAATCTAACATACGGGTTTAGTAGTGAACGAGCGAAATATCTTCTGTCATCAAACAAACAGTCGTCACACTCGCGACTTGGCTCACACGACACTTTTGATAGTCATAACTTCAAAGTCGTAGATTATTTCGCTTACCTTGGAAGAGCGACTGGCGTGTTGTTGTCAATTCGGCATAACTGCGTAAGTGGTGTCTACGCGTATACGCCAATAAAGAAGAAGAAAAAGGTTTCAGTAGTCTTTACCAGTTCCTTTTTAGTGATTATCTAATTAGCCTAAAATGATTATTAATTTCTAATATAAACTTTAAAAAATATTTAACTTTTTCCGTAAATGGCAAAGCATTCATTTTCGAAAGTTCACAACTTAGCGATTGTGAACTACTAATACAATGATAACACATATACCTCCGCACACATTTTTATATACCTATAAGCTTACATATATGTATGTATTGGTTTCTACAACTCGAGGAAAAGATAAATACCGCACTCACTTCCTTCTGAGCACCTACAATTTCATATGCGCCTATGTGTGAATGCATGTGTTTGCAGGTAGTAAAAGCATTAGTCGGCCGACATTGTCACGCTGCGTTTTGCCATTAGTGGCACCTAAGCGCTTAGCGCTTTATTTGTACCGGCAGTTACTTCCGTTGGCGCTGGTGGATTTCTAACTTAATACGACGAGCGCACATGCACACACACCCACGCGCACCGGTGCAAACTTTTACTTGAGCTCGGCAAGCACATAAATGCTCTACACGAGATTGCTTACTTTGTGGCGGATGGCCAGTGACAGCTAGAACAAATGAATGTGCTACCTAGCTATACCAACTGCAAACACACAAACACACATATATACAGGCATAGGTATGTAGTACACCCTCATACATGTTTAGTGCCGGTGTTTTCTCAACGAGTCAGGCAATATTGTAATTGTGTGTTTGTCCTTCGACATGCTACATGCGCCATTCGTGCCTGCCCATTGACACTATTAACTTGCAAATGTACAAAAATAGCGGCGAAAACAAAAACAAAATGAAAGTTGTGCAGCTGAAAGTATGCTACGCTGCCGTACGAGTACGAATGCCGCTGAGCACTTGAATTAATGGAAAAATCCGTCGTTGAGCCATTTCTCACTTTGGCGTTTCCGTTTTATGGCGCGCTCTTCTCGCCAGCCATGGCTTTCACCGTTACCGTATTTTACGATTGTGTATATGTATGTGTGTGTGTACACGTGTTATTTGTATGTAAATGGCAGGCTACGTGATAAAATTGGTAGTTGGTGTGTTTGTGTCCACGTATGAATCTCCACAAATTATTTCACTCCACATACACGGCTGCACGGCTGCATATGCATATGTTGGGATTGCTGTGCATATGCATGTGTGCGTTAACTTAATGGCAGGGCTATTTCCTCTGCGTCGTATTTGTGTATATGCATGTATGTGTGCGTTTGCATATCGGTACAATTATATTATTTTATGCATTGATTGTTTTCCTTTGACGTTGAAATTGAGGTGCACAATTTATGATTTGGCCTCGTGTTTCCTGATTTTCTATTAATTTAATTGAAGAGTCTGAAGGTTTTTGTTTTTGTAATTTGTTCGCCTGCTTTAATGACAGAAACTTCGTTAAGTTAAGGTATATGTGGAGCACGATAGTTAATAGTAAATCCTTATCTTTTTTTGTCCGTTCAGTTTGTATGACGGCTATAAGCTATAGTTGTCCGATCTGAACAATTTCTTTGGAGAATATACCGATATTTTATATAATAATACACGTAAAATTTCGTGAAGATATCTCATCAAATAAAAAAATTTTAATACAAGAGATTGATTTTTGTATGTACCGATCAGTTTGTATGGCAACTACATCTTATAGTCCTACGTTATAGTTGGTTCCGACAAATGTGCAGCTTCTGGTCACCAAAGAAACGTGTGCAAAATTTTACAGCGATAACTGATAAACTAAGGAACTAGTTCGTGTATATAAAGACAGACGGACAACAGCCCATTTTGTTCGCTGACTCATCTGTTTCGATCCATATCAACTCAAGTTGGTTAACTCCAACAAAGTCAGCCGTCGCACTGTTACCACGAAGAAAAATGTGATGAAAGTCTCTGTGAGACAACCTCACTGCATTGTTTGACACTATTTAAACGCGTTCCTGATGAAAGTGAAAACTGTCCTCTCAGTCGGAAAAGTGATGACCACCAATGTCTGAGATTCGCAAGGCCTGATTTTATCGACTATGTCTAATTATTACCTCAATGTTAAATGGCAGAAGAAAATCCTGTAATTTAAAAAAAGTGGGTTTTCATCAGAGCAATGCGTCGGCCCACGCGAATTAGACTACCACCTACTACCTACTCCACCGTATTTACCAGAGTCGTTCTCGGTTAACCACTTTTGTTTCGAAATTCGATATCTGGGTACAAATTCAATTTATTTAACCAAAATCAATTTAAATTCGGAGAAGTTGAAAAAAGTTACTGCTGTTCAAAAATGAGTGAAAATAATGAAGAAGTTCGGTATATTTTGATATTTTTGTATAAAAAGGGAAGAATGCCACGCAAGCCACCAATGAAATTTGTGAAGTTTACGGAGACGATGCTGTATCAGTTCGTGTAGCACAACAATGGTTCGGTCGCTGCCGTTCTGGAAATTTCGATGTGAAAAATGCTTAAGAGGGTATTCTGGTTTAGAAATTCGAAAGCATCGATTTTTTTCATGGAAAATGTCCCTATGAGGATTTTTCGAAATTCAAATTATTTTCCGAGTTACAGCTCATTTTGTGACGCGCCGACAAAACCGTCTCACAGCCTTTCTTAAACTTTAAACTCGTTTTTCTAATAACTACTTTTCTAGAAACGGTGTGCATAATATGTATCTCAAGTTCTACTCAACCGATTCACACGAAATTTTACACAGAGCTTTCTTATACATACATTATATTATCGCACTACGAAGAGCTTTGGAAAGATTTTTTCTTTATTTAAAAGAAAATCCGAACCACAAAAAAACAAGGAAAATACGAAACTTTTTTTTCAAACCTACACCATTTTGTAAAAATTTTTTTTTCAAAAACGTTTCATAGTGCGATAACTACGCTTTTACTCTTCACGTATTTCGCATAAATTTTCATTTTAGGTCACGTAAAGGATTTATATCCTGCACACCAGGACAAGCCATTGTTTCATCAGTCTCTACTTCGCCGACCTACAGTTTTTTAAATTTTCATTCGTTTTCTTATATTATTCATGTTTTGTATTCTTAGAATATCAACAAAAAACATGTAAAAAATGAATAGTCAAAATAGTTTTTGATGGTCGACCTATCGTTGAAAAAGTCGATGAAATTATGGAAAAGATTGACCTAAACCATCACAAAAATAGCCATGACATCGCTAAAGAACTTAACATTCATCATCAAATGGTTTTGAACTATTTAAAAAAGGTTGGCTACAAAAAGAAGCTCGATGTATGGGTATCACATGAATTCTCTGTGAAAAATTTAATTGCTGAAACGAAATGAAATCGAACCATTTCTGAAGCGAATGGTAACAGAAGACAAAAAGTGAATCAAATACGACAATAATGTGCGAAAAAGATCATGGTCCTAACATGGTGAAGCTCAACAAATGGTCGCAAAGCCTGGATTGACGTCTCGAAAGATTATGCTGAGTGTTTGGTGGGATTGGAACGGAATCATACGCTATAAACTGTTCCAGCCTGGTGGAACGATTGATTATACATTTTACTGTCAACGACTGTTAAGATTGAAATAAGCAATCGAAGAAAACGGCCAGAACTGATCAACACAAAGGACTTCGTCTTCGATCAGGACAACAATAGACCACACACATCTTTGATGACTCGGCAAAAACTGGGAGAGCTTGGCTGGGAAGTTTTGATGCATTAGCCATATAGCCTTGAACGTGCACCATCGGACTATCATTTGTTTCGGTCAATGCAGAACTCCCTTAGTAGAGTAAAGTTGGCTTGAAGTGAAGCTTGTGAAAATTACTTGTCGCAATTTTTCACCGAGAAACTAGAAAAGTTTTACACTGATGGAATAATGTCTCTATCGGAAAAATCGCAAAGAGAGGTCGAACAAATTGGTACATATTAGTTAATGTATTTGTTATTAGAAATATAAAAAAAAGTTGAAGTTTGATTAGAAATACGAAAAGACTTTTTCGACTACCTATTATTTATGTCTTCAGTGCGGAATTTTTCTCAGGCCTCTGGAAAACGTATTTTTATGATGGATTAAGGAAGTTGGAACATCGATAGTTTGAATGTATAGAGTTAGATAGAGCGATACTACTTCGAACAGTAGTCTTAGTTTTTCCAAAATTTTTAGCTCTTTTGCTGTTGGCTAAAAATTTATCGGAACATATCTGAATATAAGTACGATTCTCGTCGGATCGGGAGAAATCAATTCAGCTTATTGGCCGAAGATAATTGAGGTCAATAAGATAAAATAAAAAAAAATTCATATAAA
The DNA here is from genome assembly GCF_016617805.1 of Bactrocera tryoni. Taxonomy (NCBI): domain Eukaryota; kingdom Metazoa; phylum Arthropoda; class Insecta; order Diptera; family Tephritidae; genus Bactrocera; species Bactrocera tryoni. Next base: position 57,301,005 of record NC_052502.1, on the reverse strand, counting down.
ATTTCTCAGCTTTGTGAATATAATCTGAATTTGTTAATAGTTCAGAGATTTGAAAAAAAAACTAAAAAAGCTTAATTTTGGTATTTTGCTATTATATATGGTATAGGTTTCATATATATAAAAGCAAAATACCAAAAGTAGCTTTATGTTTATTACTCAGTCAGAGAATGCGGTAAAAGATTTTTATTTAAAAATAATTGTATTAATATTTTCTTCATTGACCACCTATTCAGGCAACGGCTCCACAAAAAGTCATTATTTTCAAATTATTAAAACATGAAATTAAAGCATGCTCTGGACTGTATACAGGACTGCTTGTGGCTTCCACTCAGCAAGTGCCTAAGTCTCTCACAATGTCAAAATCATAAATTTCCTGCCATGTCAAACGCATACACAAAAGTATACTTAAAATTATGTGTAAATGTGTGTGTGAGCGGTTGCTCACAAAACTCATTACTGTCAAGAGTCACGCCCACTAGCTGCGTTTAAGAGATTTCTCCGGAACAATATAATGGAAACTTTCACCACAGCATTCTGTGTTCGCTTATAATTAGCCTGCCTTCATCAGAAATTTGCTATAATAAATACACAAGTGTGTGTGTGTATATGTATATGTATGTGAATATGTGTAGCCACTGGAGTTTGCCAACATTATTTGCCATTCTTAAATTCACTGTACTTAAGAATGTCTCGCGCTGTTGCTGACGTCTCATACGAACGACGGTTAATTATGGTGTCCTCTCTGACTGGCGGCGAATGTAATGACGATGAAAGCGCCAGCATTGCAGGAATCATTTCCTCGCTTGCATTTACTTACTTTCATAATTATATACGCGAATTTACTGATATTTAATATTTACGTAGTGTTGGTCTTTCATTTACATTGTATAGGTGTGTGTGTGTATCTTTAGTTTATCCTCACACTGTGTCTGCTTGCTTCGAAAATGTACTCAATGTTCTCTTACATATACAATAAAATGGGAAATTATGTTATTTTCTTTAAAATATTTTGTTTTCTTTTATCTACATTTGTATTAGGGTGGTTCTTAAGTAGGAATAAGAAAAAAGTTAACTTTGGTTGCACCCAAGCTACAATACCCTTTACAGGTGTATATTTTATAGCATAAAAGGATTAAAAATTATCTTGATTCTGTTTTTTGTCAGACAGTTTGGATGGCAGTTATAAACTATAGTGGTCCGATCTGAACTATATATTTGAGTATTGTACTGATGCCTTCGATAATAATATATTCCTAATTTCGTGCAGATACCTTGACAAAAACAAGAAGTTTTCCCTATAAGATCTTGAGTTCGATAGGTCAGTTGTATGGGAGCTTTATGCTATAATTGTCCTTTATTGATCGTTCTGACCATTGATCAGTTTCTTGGTGAGGTTGTGTACAAAAATTCAGATTAATTCGTCTCTAATCACTTTCTTGAGAAAAATTTTGCCTTTCTTCCTGATTTTATGATAGTAGCGGGCTCTATGAATCTATTTTAATTTCTTCGCACATTAAATTTTTTCTACCAATTTTTTCCCAATCTTTTCTTATTATCGAATTATCATTATGTGATTTTTCCATAGTTCCGTCACTGTCTCCAATATTTAACTTCATACAAACAACTTCACTTCAGAATCACCTTAGTATGCATGTATAATGTCATCCGGATATGTATATCCAGTATGTATGCGGTGAACATAAGTATCTGTTTCAATTTGATACATACAAATTACGTCTGACACGAACAGTGACATTGAAGCGTGCAATTTATTTCAAGTTTTAATTACAGTGCCCTAGAGTAATTTATCCAAAGTATATTCCCAATATGTATTTAGAGAGAGCATATAAGAATTTGAGGAAATGCGGACTCTTGAACAGCGCGTGTTTAAGTTGAATTATAAAGAGAATGTAATTAAGTACTCGTACAAAATAGTATTTAATTGCGCTTCTCTTAAAGTGCGAACTCGTATCAAATGTCAAAAAATCTGAGTCGTTTGCTTCAACGACTTGAACGATTTTGATGGAGCAATGAACAGGGAAAGTATTTATTTATCTTAAATGGCCGCGCATCGTTTATAGTGCACGATATCCGAAGTACGAAGTATCGATCCTATAATAACATATATTTATATATTGCATAATATGGCTGCATTTATTTCGATCTCGAGCTAGCCACTTGATTTGACTCAAACTTTCTTAGACTATAGATACGCGGATGCCCAAATTTCCCCTCTTGATTTGACTCAGACTTTCTTAGACTATAGATATTCGGATGTCCTTATTTCTTCTACTGACGGGAGCGGAAACGTTATTTCCGTTAGCTTCGTTGGTGATTCCAGTCGATAGCGTTATGGGTGATTGCGGTAGGCGGTATAACCGTGTCATCTGCATAGAGTAAATGTGGTTACAAAAACCTGCCAAATACTTGGTGATAGACCAGAATATCCCATAATATCGAAGAAGGTCTTCCCTGCAAACTTCTTAAGCTAGGATACAAGAGTATGCAAGGCTGACCTACCTTTGATGTAGGCATGAGGTTTCTTGAAATACTAGCTCTTAACTGCAGTATCTCGAGCGGCTTCGATATGAAAGAGGAGAAGCTGTGGTTCTAAAGTCCTTGACTGACATATTCAATTTCTTAAGAGCCTTCGATATGTATGCCAATATAATGTAGTTCGCTATTAATGCGCTGGTATAATGTCATCCGGACCAGGGGACTTTAATTAATTAGTGGTTAATTGGGTTTAATTAGTGGATCACCCATATCAGACACGTGCTTTCAGAAAGCTCGAAAAACATGCGCAGTCCGTCGCAGACACCCATAAGGTACTAACCCATTGGAAGGATGACTCGGAACATGTGCGTCTAGGAGCAGCTTAAGGGTATTTTCACTTTTCAAACTCGTTACCATTTTCATCCTCTAAATACCCCAAAGAAATAGGTTTACATGCGAGGATGCGTCTGAACCTTAAATGTTCATGACAGCAGGAAAGGCTGTTCAGAAAGACCTATTGGACTTGTTTATTTCAAATTTGAATTGCGATTCCTGCCGTGTACACCTCCCAATCGTGAGTTTTTTAACATCGGCGAGCTTTGTAGAAAAGTCATCTACAAGAAGCCCTGACTTCCGAGAATTCCAATGTCTATCAGAAGGGTTTTTTCTGCCGCTTGGTGATGTCATTAGATAAGATCTCTCTTTACAGGTAGTGCTGGAGTATTCGGCGCAATTATCCACCTCAGCAGAAAAGAGCCTTTAACCCGTCTGGTAGAGATAGTAGTAGCTTCCTCTAATCAACAATTATAAACAGAATAGAATTTCCTTGGGGTAGTCTTGAACAGAAGAAAGAGTTAGGAAGGCTAGCAATGCTTTATATGCGTGTAGACAGATGCTCGGCACTACCTTGGGACGCTCTCCCTTTCTTACGCACTGGTGCTACACTGCTATTGTAAGATCAATTCTGTGAGCTTTAAGAACAACTCTTACGGCGGTTGGAACCTGCCATCTATAGACCTCTTCGCTGAAAACTGCGAGGCAAAATCGGTAGAACGACTACTGGCTGCTGGACAATTTACATACAAAACCTTCGGACAAGGATCGGTGGGTAATGGTGGTTGGCAAAACACCATGACTCCACTTTTCAACTGGGAAAGAAGGTTCAAAGTAAACATAGAAAAAGATAGTTGGTTATACGGATGGCTCGACAATGCACGATGAAGTTGGTGCGGGAATATACTGTCCAGAGGGCATAAGGCAACCTTTTAATTTTCCGAACCATATATGTATTTCAAGCTGAAGTTTTTGCAATTGCGAAAGCCGCAGAGCTGGCGTCTACACAAACAAACAGCAATTAAGGCAGTAACCTCCTAAGAATGACTCTCCTACTCCTTTTGGACCTAGCAACCGAACTCCATCTGGTATCGCAAAGGACCGAAACTTGGTTATGCCTGGCTTATAGGCCTACCAGATTAACCTACCATAATCAATTCCGAAAAAAGCCGAAAGTCGAAAGATAAAAATCTAGTAATCCACATTACCAAGTACAAAAGTGTATGAATCAGGCACCAACAGCTTATAATGCTGGTTACAGAGAGCCTTAGATTTATGGCTCTCAAATATGTTTCTTATAATAATCAAAGCAATTTTTTCTTACAATTCACTTTTGATAAATCAAAAAAAAAAACAATAAAGACAGAACATTAAAGACAACATGTTGAGACGATAACTGCAAGTATTCTTAGAACTATTGCGCATAAAGAATTTTGATAAAAATTTGCATATAAAGCAGAAAGTTTGTCACATCTCATGTGCTACAACATATTTTCAAGCAGGTATTTTCCCTTCAACTTAATTAAAAAAGTTTAAAATGCAGCAAAACAAGAAGAAACTTTCAAATGTATGTTGCCTTTGTAAACAAGGTGGCAAAAAATCGTTAGCAAAATTATAAATGTATGAAATGAAGAGAAAGTTAGGTTAGCATGAACAATGACACAATAACTCGAGAGCCAGACATGCGGGCAAAATAACAAAATGCCAAAGCAACAACAAAGAAAAAACACAGAAAACAGAAGGCAAAACAAAAGTTTTGCTGCTGGTTTGAATGCTCAAAGGGAGACAAAAGTTTAAAATAAGCTTATGTCATAAAATATCAGGAGATAAAAATGTGTGCATACGTAAGCAACTTTGCATAAACACACAGGAGCAAATGCATTTAAAAACAGAGTTAGCAAAGGAACAGAATGCTGCCCTCAAAATTGAGTTGCAAAGACATGGAGACATTGTGGAAATCAATTGTCTGACGGGCAGAGAGTTATGCTTAAAACAATTGGAAAGGCGTGTATGGAGCATATGTTCTAATATGAGAATGTGTGTGTGCTAAAATATCGGTTTTAGGAAATTATGTAATTCCTGTGAAAGTTGAAAAGCAAATAATGACAATTTACTGAAAAAATATAAGGTTATTTATAAATATTTATATTGGGTAGTCGAAAAAGGTTTTTCGTATTTTGTTGTGGGTGTGGTTGCAGTCTATATATATCTAGTGGTAGCTCTGTGATATCACATTGTGTCATATCATATGAAAAGGTGAGATCCTAAGTCTAATTCAACCAAAAGCAAATTAATTTCGGGAAAGAATGCCACGCAAGCCACCAATTGTGGAAATTCGAAGTGAAGGATGCACCTCGCTCTGGTCGACATATCGTTGAAATGGTCGATGAAATTATAGAAAATATTGACCAGGACCGTCACATAAGCAGCCATGACATAGCTTAGGGACTTAACATTCATCATCAAGCGGTTTTGAACCATCCAAAAAAGGTTAGCTACAAAGAGAAGCTCGATGATTGGGTACCACATGAATTCTCTGTGAAAAATTTAATGGACCGATTTAAGATTTGCGATTCTTTGTTGAAACGGAAGAAAATCGAACCATTACTGAACCGAATGGTAACAGAAAGAAAAAGGTGGATCAAATACCACAATAATGTGCGAAAAGGATCATGGTCTAAGCATGGTGAAGCTCAACAAATGGTTGCAAAGCCAAGATTGATGCCTCGAAAGGTTATGCTGAGTGTTTGGTGCGACTGAAAAGGAATCATCCACTATGAGCTGCTCCAGCCTGGTCGAACGATTGATTCTACATTTAACTGTCAACAGCTGATGAGATTGAAGCAAATATTCAAAAAGAAAATGGCTAGAACTAATCAACAGAAAGGGCATTTGTTTCGGTCAATGCCAAACTCCCTTAATGGAGCAAAGTTGGCTTTAAGAGAAGCCTGTGAAAATTACTTATCGCAGTTTTTCAACGAGAAACCAGAAAAGTTTTCCACTGATGGAATAATGTCTTTAGCAGTAAAATGGCAAAAAGTTGTTGATCGAAATGGTACATACATATTTGGTTTATTAATTTGCATTATAAATGTAATAAAAAACAAGTTAAAGTTTGATTAGAAATACGAAAAGACCTTTTCGGCTACTAATATATAATATGTAAGTGGAATATATATTTATATTTATTTCACTTTAAAAAAAAAATAATCTATAATGCAAAATAATTATAAAAAAAAGGAAAATAAATTAGACAGGTTCTTATGAAACAGCTTATCACATTCAAACTTATTTCCAGAACATGCCACAATACCAGCCAAAGCTCGTACATAAAAAACAGTAAATTGCATTATTTCAACATATATTCCAAGTCTTCAAAGGCATGACACAAATATGAGAATGCGAAGCTTTTTTCTTACCGTACCAACATATTTTAGTGGGTATATAAACACATCTACGCATTGTGAAACCTTGAGTAGTCATTGCATTCACAACAGAAGCATACTTCTGTGCGCACGCAAGCAAACCTGAGAAGGACGTTTGCCTCGCACACTTGAGATTTAACAGAATAACGATCAGTATATGCTTGAGCCTGCACATGCACACGTACAAAAGCATATCTATATATTTATGTGCATACATATATAATATAATATATATAATTTGTACATATGTATATACGTACAAGTAATCTCTCTAGTGACCAACTTGAGTAGCTGTGGCTGAGTGATGCGTTGACGAGGGAGCGCTAAACAACTAAAAACAGCTAAGAATATCCACAACGCATTATAAATACGTGTGTAACAGAGTTGATGATATTGCAAGTGAAAAGTTTAAATTTAACTATTATTCATAAATTGCGAATGTAAACTTAAATTTTCCAACCTTCAATAATCTTAAAGAAATTTTTAACTAGTACCCAACATTTCAAGTTAATGCTCAAAATATAATATAAAAATAATAAAATTCATAAATACATATTTAAAATAGCTTACGGCACAATTTCACACACACACACACATACCAAGGCATATTCGTGCTTCCCTTCAGTGCAGCTGCTTTTCCGTAGTAATAAATCATTTGGATTGCATTTTAAGCAAAAGATTTCTCAGCAGCTGCTGCATAAACGTTGCCGTTATGAGTAATATCTTGCATTTTCTAACGGCAATAAAACTTGCTGCTGCTGCATACGTTGAACAAATGCAAACGAGCATCGTATTGAAATCTGATGTAGAGTTCAACATATGATATAATAATGGTGAGAATGCAATAAAAGCGAGAATATAAGAGCAGTGAAAGGAGCATTATGCTCAAAGGAATACGAGTTATATTAAATATATATGAGTGTGCCATTGAGAATTGAAATAATTTTGGATAAAATAGAGCCAGCGAAGGTTTGTGCCTAATGGTCAACTGCAAGAGGAATGAGCAACGTCAGCGAAATAACGACATATGTAAGGAATCACGTTGTTTTCACTATCTCGAGTACATTGTTGCGAATTTTTAATAGCATTGGTTACTAGGCACATCTATCTTATTTAACATTGTCAATCTCTAGTTGTTATTATATGTTATTCTTTCTATCAATATTTGGCCAATTCGATAGATAAAATATTAATCAAAATTACATATTATTTCAGTTGATAAATTTGAAAAAAAGCCTTTAAATATGCAGTCATTCTGCCACTGGGATGTTTGAACACTCAGATATTCTCACACACTTTGACGTCATATTGGATCACCTAGAAAATGGAGTCGCCAAATCGAGCCCTCGCGTTTCTTTCTCTGCCCATATACCGACGAGTTAGTTGTGGGTGGGAGGAGAGGGGCAGATAGCTTCTTTGCGGATAGATTAAAGCTTGAGGGGTAGGTTAGTGGAGGGGTTTACTGTTAGAAGCTCTCTCCCGTACTAAACCTCTTCTCCATTCGCGTATAAAGAGTAATCTCACCCGAAAGTGACTGTTTTAAAAAGCTCTTAAGACTTTGAAAGCTAACCATGCGAGGATGTGGTTTAATTTAATGAGGTTACGCTGCTTTAGGATAGCGCTATCTCAGTTTGTTGTATTTGCAAGTAGTTCAGGTTGTCCTCTGCTGCGGTTTGTTAACTACCAAAGAAGTGCATTTTCGAGAGTTTCTCAAGATATTCTCCTACCAGGAAAGTTCAGGCAACACCCTTCGTTTTTAAATAAGGTTTGTTGATATGTCCAAAGTTAAACTATATAATCAATATCAAATTTATAAGAAACTAATATCATATAGTTTTATATTTGAAACTAGCGTAGTTGTTGATATGTGGCGCCTGTCCAAAATGCAGCTTTGATAAGATTATTTAGTAGACAGTTCTACCTTAAACTTAGTTGTTACTGCGCTAACTCTTTAGCAACATAATGCATATCTTCTTATTCTTTGTTGGCGTAGACACCGCTTATCTGGTTATAGTCAAGATAAATGCATATCAGCAAAAATATTTTCGAATATGTGCCGGAAGGCTGTTCAATATTTCCTATTTATTTATTATAATCCCCTTCTAAAATATTACTATTATGTACATATATACATTATGTGTGTACATCATACATGTGTGCACTCTGAGAGCGAAATAGTTATTGCGTTTGTGATTGAATTGAAGATATGCCAAAACAGGCAAAAGGAAATTTAGTTATATCACAAAGCCACGCGCACACAGTCCACTTATAATAGAATACACAAAATATTCGTACAATGAAGTGCTAAAAATAGCATTTTTATAGACATTTACAATGACGCGCCAGGCTATTGATTGCTTCATACATACATATGTAGGTATGAAGGAACGAAGTTATTATTACAAATATGTATGCAGGGAGGAAATGAGTACAAATACAGTTTACGATGTATATATATACACAGTGTACATACTGCTATTGATTTTTTATAGATTTGACGGACAATATGGTGAATACTATACGCAACGTTTAGAACACATGGCAGTGTCATAGAAAAAAAGAGTATACTGAATTTGATGTACAAATTAAATGAATGAATGAAAGGAACTCTTTTAGTGAATTGTTGACTATTTGCAATACTAAAGAGCATTAGATTAAACTAAACTTTAATTTTTGTTGCTGTATATAAGTAATAATTTTAAATAATAAAATAATAACTTTATATTGGTTTGTAAAGCACCGCACAGCTCAAAATGTTGTGTGTTGATTGACTTGAAATTTTAACAAAACCAACGAATAATAGTGTCACCTATTCGCGGTGAAAACTAAAACTAATCCCCGATAGCTAACACTTTAACAGCGTCATGCAGGAAGTTAAATATTATATATATATGTATATATTCTAATCATAGCCTGTGATGCCATCAGTTGTTCCACGTAACTCTTTTCCGAGAAATAGATTCAAATGCGTGTTACAGTTGTGAATGACGACAATACAGCCCACATTGTGAAACTAACCTTTTTACGATCTTAATATGTGGGCAGTTCACGTCACATGCACAAGAATGTTCAAGATGCAAATACGCACGTTCGTTACTAGAGGTGCTTATCTGTATTTCTTAGCATCAAATGCAGTACAGCAAGTGTTGAGATTCAGCATTTGTTCTTAAATGCGTGGAAACAGGTGGAACGACATGACGTCAGTGCAGATGTTTTCAATTGGAAATGAAAAACTCTGATGGACTTTAATGTAAATATGAAGAGTATTTTCAAAATTGAAAATACTCTTTAGTTCTCGAAAAATTGTATCCAATACAGTGACAGCATGTCACTCACATCCATTTTAGACGAAACTAGTATATCTTGCTGTTATTACAGTGATAAAAAACACTACCAAAGTATGTTTGAGAATTGCTATTGGATTGACAAACATGGACTGGCTAAACATATTTGTCCTTTCCTGTGCCGTAGAGCCTAATTACATGGAAACTGTCTTCCAGTGATAACAACTCTGACTCAATTAGGAAAATCTACACAAGCCACAGAGCCTTCAAAGACGGTCGAGAGATCGTTGAAGACATGCCTCATTTGACCTCTTCAACTGATGAAAATATTAAGAGTGAAGCATATGGTGACTGAAACTTGTCAGGTAAGTGTCAGACATATGTCAATAGCGGTCTACATCTCTCTCGCGTCCTTTCTAGTGATTTTGGTGAATATTTTGGCGTTCTTGATCGACGCGTACCGATAAAGCTGAATTTTTTCTAAAAAAAAGTGCATGAGAATTCCGATCTCACATTCATTGAGAGCATTATAACTACCAACGAGATATGGGTTTATGATTTTCGACATGCAAATAAATCGACAATCGGCGGAAAAGAGGGAAAAAACGAGCCCAAACCAAAAAAGCGCCAGAGCCGCTCAAAAATCAAAGTGATGCTCATTCTTTTAACAAAATTCATAGTTTGGTGCTTCATGTATTTGGTCCGGAGTGATAGACAATTAATAGTCTTCTAATTGGTCGTATTGAGGCGTTTCCGTAAGATCATCGGCCGAAATTGTGGAAGAACAATTCATCGATTTTACACGATGATAATGCACTATCGCCACGAGCCACGAATGTGAACGAATTTAAAGCCAAAAATGCAATGAATACCATCAATCAACCACCGTATCCTCCAGATTTAGCTCCATGTGATTTGATTCCTCTTCACCAAATTGATATTTATCCTCCATGGAAAACGGTTCTGTCGATCGAAGAGATTAAAAAAAAATCTCTGAACGAGCTGAAGGTCATCCCAAAAAGTGCTTACGAAATGTGTTTCGAGGACTGAAAAAATCGTTAAATCGTTGGCATAAGTATATTACAACTGATGAGAATAAAACTGATGCGACAAAATAAATATTGATGTATAATTAAGCGTTTTGCGTTTTATTTAAAATTTCCGGGGACTTTTTGTCCCAATTTATAAATGACGATCAATATGATGAGCTTAATCGCTGTCAGTATATACGTGACACGGTTCATCAGGTTATGAGATATCGATTTGAAAATACACACGGTTTTTTCTCCCAAAAACGCTTCTCATACGTCGGAAGAGCCGCTATTACACTCATACTGAACCATACAACTGAACGACAAAAATTCAGTTCTTGTATGAAAAACTTTTTTGTTTAATAAAATATCTTCTCTTAATTTGGCTTGGATTATTGTTTAAGGCAGCGCTATAATATCACAAACAATTTTATGGATCGGACTACTATAGCACATAGCTTTCATAGAAACTCAACTATGAAAATCAAGTCTTTTTACGAGTTAAAGGGTATTCTAGCTTCAGTGCAACCGAAGTCAACGTGTTTTCTCCATTTTGACTTAATTTATTCAAATAATGGTATATTACGCAAATGGCAATCAAAAATAATAACGCGACATACAATTTACATGCACCACCAACGAAGTCATAAATCAAGATTATTATTCAAAGCCTTAATTTAAAATATTTACAAGGACAAAGCAGACAGTAATAATTCAAAGCATATTACAGGACCCTGAACAAAAGCTGAAGGGAGAGAGAGGTCAAGGTAAAAATGTGGTGCCAAATTAGACAAGATTTGTTAAGAGATTATACAAAAAAAAATCAAAGAATATTTCATAGCTTATCGATATATAAACCAGATAGGAGTAAACGTTTGAATTACCAAATTACACATGCAGATATATCGTTGTGGCAGCAAATTTATGTATCCCGGAACGCTTGCAATATCAGCGCAATTGTCGCGTATACGCCAGGGAGTGCCAACAAGTGACTGCAAATATGTAAATTCGAAAAAGCGGAGCTAAAACTAATACACACAGAGCAGCGGAAGGATGTGTGCGTGTGCGTTGATCACGCATGAACATATGTAAATGTATATTTTTGCGTGGCAGCTCATAAAATGTACGCTCCCTGTTGTCACTGAATACATAGAGCATGGAATGCCATACAGAGCAGAGGTTATACATATATGAGTACACTGGCAAATAGCGTATATTATATACAAATATGCTTTTGCTAGATTTTTTTTCTTATATGTATATATGTTTCACTTATGTACATGCAGAGGAGATTACAAATGAAAACGAATGCCGAGGAGGCTCAGTCAAATGAGATGAATAAGGCAATTCCCTGGCATTTTATGAGATAGAAATAAAAAATGTAATCTACCATGTCATACAAATTGACTAAATCCCTTTTATTGGAGAGTCAACGGAAGCAGTTGAAATGAGGCTAATGATCTGCGTTGAGGGAGCTCAACTGAGTTATTTATGTGCAGTCATGTGACTACATATAAATATGTAAACATATAAATTTAAATTTCCATATATATACATACATATATGTGTGTGAATATACATTAGCGCCCACAGACGCCGGAAAACAGGAAACAAGTGAAAGGAGTGTAAAAAGCGCTGAAGCTGTAATAAAAAACTGTATGAAACCCATGTCAGAAGCCGAAATTGAATAAAACAAACTTAAATGTCGCTATAATGGCATAAAGTATTAACTGTTTTTTTCTAGTTTTAATATGCAAGCGTCGACATTAAATATTTTGTTTTGTAAATTTCAGCACATAAAATAAGGAAAAAAAATTACCAGCATTGTCAAAAGGCAACAACAACAATAAAATTTTGTAACGGAGTAGTATCTAATGCGCTTGTGTTCATTTGTTGTAGACAGCTGCCTATCTGAGCGTCAATGTCAGATACGCTTTCACAATGTTGCTCATACGCACTGTTGGTTCGGCTAATGCAAATTAAAGTGAAAGCCGTAAAAATGCTTTTGGCATTTTGACACTTTACAAAGCACAGTGCGCTGGGACAGCTATTGGAGAAAATAAGACTTTATTGTTGTTGCTATCTGCTTGATAATATTAGCGGTTAAGCCTCTTTATGGCAGGTTAAAAGCTACAAAGTTATTTGCAAGAGTCGATCAGGTTAAAGGCTACAAATGAGTTTTAAGAAAGTTAATCAAACTATAGAAGATTGGGAAAGTCGTTTAATAAAAAAAAGAAGTGTTTAAAGAGAGTTCTGGAAATTTCGATGTGACAGATGCAAGTCGCTCTGGTCGACATATCGTAGCAAAGGTCGATGAAATTATGGTAAAGATTGACCAGGATCGTCACAAAAGCAGGTATGACATCGCTAAGGATCTTAACATTCATCGTCAAACGGTTTTGAACCATTTAAAAAGAATGGCTATAGAAAGAAGATCAATGTTTGTGTACCACATGAATTCTCTGTGAAAAATTTAATGGACCGAATTAACATCTGCGATTCATTGCTGAAACGAAATGAAATCGAACCATTTCTGAAGCGAATGGTAACAGGAGACGAAACGTAAATCAAATGCGACAATGATGTGCGAAAAATATCTTGGTCCAAGCGTGGTGAAACTCAACAAATGGTCGCAAAGCTAGGACAGATGTCTCGAAAGGTAATGTAGAGTGTTTGATGGGATGGGAAAGGAATCATGTACTATGAGCTGCTCCAGCCTAGTGAAACGATTGATTCTACTTTTTTCTGTCAACAACTGATGATATTGAAGCAAGAAATGGAAAAAAATAGTCAATACTGATCAACAGAAAGGGCTTCGTCTCCATCGGGTCAACGCTAGACCACACACATTTTTGATGACTTGGCAAAAACTGGGAGAGATTGGCTTGGAAGTTTTGATGCATCCACCATATAGCTCTGACCTTGCACCATCGGAGCACCACATATTTTGGTTAGTGCAGAACTCCCTTAATGGGGTAAAGCTGGCTTCAAGAGAAGCCTGTGAAAATTACTTGTCGCAGTTTTTCGTTGAGAAACCAGAAAAGTTTTACACTGACGGAATAATGTGACTAGCGGAAAAATGGCTAAAGGGTTCACCAAAATGGTACATATTTGGTTTATTAAAGTTGATTATAGATATAAAAAACAATTAGTTGAAATTTGTTTGAAATAAGAGAAACTTTTTCGATTACCCAATATACTATAGAAAATGCTAAATTTTGTCTGCCACTAAATCACTAAATGCTGAATTCTTCGTTTTGTTTGTCACCAAACTGCAAATGAACTCTGTCACTATTATGTTGCTAATGCTTCCTGCCTTTGGCGCACCTATTCACATAAAGCATACTTAACTGACTTCTGACGTGCGACAACAAAGCACCGTAATTTTCTATATGTGCGCACATAAATATCTACCGCAAACAAATACCAATTCTTAATAAAAGGAAAATCAATTTCCGCCTGCTTTTGTTGTGTCGCCTCATAACTACTCTCTTCTCCGCTTTGTTGTAGCTATTTATTTCAATTTTCCTTCACTAAATATATGTCAACACTAAACGAAAGTGAAATTGAAAGAGAGAATCAGCAGCGAAATGAAAGCGAGCACTAAATTGAAAGGCAGCAACGCAAATTGACAGGAGAGCAGAAGCAAGGAGACACACAAATAAGTGATAAAAAGTGAAAGCGGTAAGCAGCAAATACATAAACATAAACACAGATATAAAATGGTTTAGTGTTTGCTTAAATTTATGCGCGCAAGTTGCTTGCAGGATTTGCTTAAATCACGGGCAGCTGTTGTTGCAACCCTTTTCGATTATACCGTTTATTTATTTTATTTCCGCATTTCGGCAGCTTTGCGTTCAACCCATTTGCTGTTCGCTTCAATAATTGTTTTGCAATGCCATCAATTGCATTGAGCTTCAGCGCTCACATTTAAAAACTCGCTTTAAAAGAAATGGGCGAAGGTGTACAGTTATTGAGTTTTGAGACTTTCTTGTACACTCAATTTACGATTATTTGCGATTTTGGAAATAAGTAAAGAAAAGTGTGGCGCGTTATCCTTTTATAGGAGCACCGTGCGATTCGAATATTTACAGCTAATAAGCAACAGCTGTTTATGGGACTTTCTTAAGTACATTAGTTACATCAATGAAGAATTAAAAGATGAAGATATGTTGAATTTTGAAATATCACTTAAAAACTTAGTTTAAGCAAAAACTTATTAATGCAATATTTTTTTAAACAAAATTACACATTTGACTGAAAAACAAGTATTTAGCGAGCATTGGCTTACGATGACTGAACGCAAAAATTTGTGGTAGGTCGACTAATTAGAATGAAATTTTGGCACTTTATAGTTCGATTTTGAATAGGTCCATTAATTACATCGAGAACAAATAAAATGCAGAGAACGGTATGTCGATTTTCTAGTGATTTAAAGTGTGATAGCAATAAACGAGATGCATAAGACAGTATGGGGTGAAGAAACGTTAAGGAGCGGAGGGCTAATTCAAGAAAAATCTTTTTAAAGCGTTCAATCCTATTAATTGAAGATCTCCAGATGAACATAGCATACTCCAAGTGATATAATTGATATAATTATTGAAAGAATATATATTGTCAAAAGTTACCCCAAGATCTTTAATTTCTGTTACATATTTTAGAACGCAAATCGAAATATCGTAACTAGAAGGTAAGATGCTATGTTCCCTCACACACGAGATTTGAAAACATTTATTCAAATTCAGAAGATGCTGCGATGTCAGGCACCAATCATAAAATATATCAATATCATATTACATCTTCGGAAAATTTAGCAAAAGAGAAACAACATGAAATGTCGTTGATAAACAGCATAAAGAGAAAGGACCTAAAACGCTTCCTTAAGGCACCTCCGATGACGCAATGAAAGAATAAAGGAAGAATGGATGACAGCCCATCGACAATAACAAGAAATTATGTGCACTTGATCCACTGCAAGACAACAGAGCGAAAATTTAAAGAATATAACTTTTTAATTCGAATAATGTATGAAACTTTATCAAAGGCTTTAGTGAAATCTGTATAAAGACAATCTACTTGAAATCCAGCGGCGAAGGCAGACACGCAATAATCACCGAAAACAGCTAAATTTGACACAGTAGAGCGATCAGAGATAAACCCGTGCTGATTGACGTTAATAATGTAAAGAATTACTTGGTTTTTAAAAGAGCGCTCAAAAATTTTTGAAATTATAGAAAAATTTAGAAAAAGGCGTATATGGGAGACTACATGCTTTCTACCACCTTTAGGATAGGGGTAATGAATGTCAGCATGAGAGGATATCCAAACGCAGAACAAATGTTTATAAGTACAGGCGACAACCCATCAAGATCCATTTTTAAGGAAGGCTTGATGTCACAAGTAGTCTTGGCTACTATATCGCGCTCTATATCATCCTGCGAAAGACGCAGTGTACCAAAATTTATAGATGGAAAATTATTCGCAGAAAAAGAAGAAGTAGTTCCAAGGCCATCATGTACATAATTTGTTTTGAAGAATTCAGCAAACAAGTTGGAAATTTCACCAGAAGTCCAGGCCGACTTAACACCCCAGCGAAAGGCGGTGGGAATGGCCGAACAAGCCTTTCTGGACTTTACAAAGTTTCAAAAAAACTTAGGATTCGACTTAATGTTAGTCTCCGTGCTGTCAGTAAACCTTTTATAGAGAGTCAAACCACGTCAACTTGATTAATGTTTTTCATCATTTTTAGAAATCTAATGACATTTCTGAAATTCGACAGCTTATATCAAGATGAAAAAACTCTTTAAATAGTTTTTCAAAAATTCTGCGCCGTTTTTTTATATTCAATTTTTACTAATTTAGCAACATTTTAAGAAAAAATGCATATCTCAGGACCTGTTTGCTATAAACGAATGAAATTTTTTTTGAATATCGAAAACTGTATTTACTTTATTTTAAAAATATTGAACGTGAAATATTCGAAATTTAAGTAATTTGTTAATAACAATTGTTTAAACAATTGAAATTTTTTATGCTTTCTAGGCCTACAATTACAGTGAAAATTTTACAAAACATACTTTAAACATCCATTTTCATATCCACCAAAGAAAAGATTTGTATTTTTGACTCTAAGAGTCAATATCGCATTTTTAGACTCACCATACACTATAGCCAGCGAGCTAGTGATGGACACGGCATGGCGGCGTGCGCAACGTGCGTATATGTGATTTTCGTCGCAGCGTCAGTTGTTTCAGTGAAAAAAACAAGTGAGAATATTTATTGATGTATACATTTTGTTAATTGAAACATGTATTAATGTATCCATTTTGAGGTGAAAATAAATAATAACGTTGATAAGTTTATATGTTTTTCTAACTAACTAACTTTACTACCTGTGAAAAATCTTTTAATTTCGTCGATTTCCTTGTGAGTATGTTTTCTGAAAGTTATGTAACGTACAAAAAATGACATAATATTTATATTTTCTATCTGTTGCTTTGTTTTATACAGGTCAATCTATGCGCAATGGGTCGGACAGGAGTAATATATCAGAAATAACTCAGGTCAGAGATGATTTCTTGCAAGATTTTGCAAAAAGTCTGAATTTTCTCCGAAAACACGATTTTCTTGCTAAGGCGCAAGCTGCGTATTTTGTCGAAAAGAAGAAATCAGCTGGAGAAGGTGAATTCATTGTTAGTTTGGACTTCGCTGAAAATTATACATTCCACATTCAGAATGCTGTCCAGTCTCATCATTGGACGAATAGCCAGGTCACTGTGCATCCATACGTGATTTACTATCGACAATTGAATGGGACTTTGCATCTCAACTTTGTGATTATCTCAGAAAAAGTTTCTCACGATACTAAATCAGTGCATTTGTTCAACACCAAACTCATTGCATATTTGAAACGGAAATTTGGGAAAAACTTGGTGAAAAAACTCTTTTATTTTTCGGATGGAGCGACCATTGCACATAGATTGACCTGTATAAAACAAAGCAACAGATAGAAAATATAAATATTATGTCATTTTTTGTACGTTACATAACTTTCAGAAAACATACTCACAAAGAAATCGACGAAATTAAAAGATTTTCCACAGGTAGTACTCAGAAAAACATATAAACTTATCAACGTTATTATGTATTTTGACCTCAAAATGGATACATTAATACATGTTTCAATTAACAAAATGTATACATCAATAAATATTCTCACTTGTTTTTTTCACTGAAACAACTGACGCTGCGACGAAAATCACATATACGTACGTTGCGCACGCCGCCATGCCGTGTCCTACACTAGCTCGCTGGCTATAGTGTTTGGTGAGTCTAAAAATGCGATATTGACTCTTAGAGTCAAAAATACAAATTTTTTCTTTGGAGGATATGAAAATGGATGTTTAAAGTATGTTTTGTAAAATTTTCACTGTAATTGTAGGCCTAGAAAGCATAAAAAATTTCAATTGTTTAAACAATTGTTATTAACAAATTACTTAAATTTCGAATATTTCACGTTCAATAATTTTAAAATAAAGTAAATACAGTTTTCGATATTCAAAAAAAATTTCATTCGTTTATAGCAAACAGGTCCTGAGATATGCATTTTTTCTTAAAATGTTGCTAAATTAGTAAAAATTGAATATAAAAAAAACGGCGCAGAATTTTGAAAAACTATTTAAAGAGTTTTTTCATCTTGATATAAGCTATCGAATTTCAGAAATGTCATTAGATTTCTAAAAATGAAGAAAAAACATTGATCAAGTTGACGTGGTTTGACTTTATAGAGTAATTTATCAAAATTATTAAATAGTTTTGTGTCCTGCTAATAACATAGCAATGCAAAAAATATAGTTTTTTGTTGCTCTTGATATCTTAACAAAATTTAAAGGTTTCATGTACCTACATTACTAATTTGTTAATAAAATTTTTTAATATTTTGATCAAATAGCGAATCAGAGATTTAAAACGTGATCAATTCAAAAATTATGTAGCAATTTGTCTATGCGTTGGACTTGGAAGAATATTGTTTTAATTGCTTTTTTATGAAAATTTTTGAAGCTTGGTAGGGAAAAATTGAAAGGTGGTATATTTGTTGGCACTTAAATACGACGAACGAAGTTATGACTCTTCCGGGAATAGCAACTTGAAATTCTTGATTATTTATTGGTAGTCGAAATTAATCTAGATAACCATAAAGCAACAAATTATGAATAAATTGTACTAAATATGCTGATAAATTTTAACATTTTAAGCGCAAATATAAGTCCTAAGTTACACTATATCCGCAAACATCTAGACACAATTTTTAAAATTATAGTGATCAACAGGCATACAGTAATTTAGTAAGGTATCAAGGTTGATGGCAGATTACTACTTATCCTTAAAAAGACATTATAAATTCGAAGTTTACAGAGGAAATGCTATTAAATTAAGATATGGTATGAGTTTTCGATACTTCTATCCATTTATTTCAATGTATCCTTTTTTCAAAACAAAATATTTTGTTACACGTTTTCTAATTTTTGTAATGCAAAATAAAAAAAAAATATTTAAAAATTTACTAATGCAAATATATAAAAAATCGGTCTCACCTCTTCGGCAACAAAGCACTGTAGACCAGTGTAATGTTTCCTGTTGCTAAAAATATGGTAGATCAGTTCAATAGTTCCCCTAGCACAAGTATATTTAATATTATTATAAACCTTTCGGTTCACTTTACTGTAATTTTGAAGTCGGCTGGAAAGATTTCTCGTGAAATACTAAACCGATCTTTATGAAATTTTACAGAGGTTTTAAAATACTTAATTTTTTTATGATAAAAAAATTAAAAAACAGGCTGTTTTTCCCCGAGGAAACCCATGTAACCCCTTAAAGAAAACTTATTTATTTGTGAAGGATATTACAGCTTCACTGCTGTTGAAGTTAACATTTTTTTGGTCAGTTCCTTATTTTTGTCAGAATTTATTCTTTTGAGTACGTTTAAAATACATGTATTATATAGAAATGTTAAGTTCGTTCTGCTTTAAGATTTACATATGTATACGAGAACGAGGAATGATGGAAGAAATATTGCACCTATGTGACTCTATCGATGCAAATTTGTAATCCTATAAGTGTTCAATAACATCACAGCCTAAACTAAACACAGTGACGGTAAAGCCTTGTCGCAATCTCTGTCTCTATTATTCTTGTAAGAGAACTTACAACTCTCTTTTTATACTCTCGCAACAAAGTTGCTAAGGAGAGTATTATAGTTTTGTTCTCATAACGGTTGTTTGTAAGTCCTAAAACTAAAAGAGTCAGATATGGGGTTATATATACCAAAGTGATCAGGGTGACGAATAGAGTTGTCCGTCCGTCCGTCTGTCCGTGCAAGCTGTAACTTGAGTAAAAATTGAGATATCATGATGAAACTTGGTACACGTATTTCTTGGCTCCATAAGAAGGTTAAGTTCGAAGATGGGCAAAATCGGCCTACTGCCACGCCCACAAAATGGCGGAAACCGAAAACCTATAAAGTGTCATAACTAAGCCATAAATAAAGATATTGAAGTGAAATTTAGCACGAAGGATTGCATTAGGGAGTGGCATATTTGGACGTAATTTTTTTGGAAAAGTGGGCGTGGCCCCGCCCCTACTAATTTTTTTGTACATATCTCGGAAACTACTATAGCTATGTCAACCAAAGTCTACAAAGTCGTTTTCTTCAGGTACTTTCACTAAAAGTGCGTTAACCGACTAACAAAAAACGTCAGAAACACTAAATTTTACGGAAGAAGTGGCAGAAGGAAGCTGCACCCAGGCTTTTTTTTTTAATTGAAAATGGGCGTGGCGCCGCCCACTTATGGACGAAGAACTATATCTCAGGAACTACTCAACCGATTTCAATGAAATTCGGTATATAATATTTTCTTAACACCCTGATGATGTGTACGAAATATGGGTGAAATCGGTTTACAGCCACGCCTTCTTCCGATATAACGCTATTTTCAATTCCATCTGATGCATTTTCTGTATAATACGAATATATACATTAGGAACCAATGATGATAGCGCAATAAAACTTTACACAAATACGGTATTTGAAAAATATGTAAATGACGGATAATGAAATCTCGATTATCACTTTATCATGCGAGAGTATAAAATGTTCGGTGACACCCGAACTTAGCCCTTCCTTACTTGTTTCTAATTCACTTATTAAAATCCTAATAGGGTTACCAGCAAATAGAGTTCCTCTCATTGTTTAGTATTTTCCAAACATTGGAGGTAGTAGGGGATTTTAGACTTTGTTTTCAATCATTCTTTTGGTTTGTGGATTAGAAAAATGTGTGAAAAATGTAGAAAAATCAGTTCTTTCTAAAATGTAATCTTAATGAAAGATGTGTGGATACACTAACCCAAAATGGGGCGTAATGTAAAAAGCACATTCTCAAATATATTATTAGTTATGTACCAATGTTAAACGTTGTCCATCCAACACTCCCATTTTGTTCGTCATCTTTCTGTGTCGACAAATGAAATAGTGTTGCCATCAGGATGCTAGAAGTATGCGGTTTTCAAATTTTTACAACTTTCAAAATTTTGCTAAATATCGTAAATATATTTTCATTCTACATATCGAAAGAGTACGCAAAAAGTGGCAAATGGAATATGGAAACAATGCAAAGACACGAAAACACTTTACTTCCTTTTTTGAGCCCCTTTTAGTACTAAGTACATGTCAGGTGACTCCCATTACGTACCTTTTGCCCAATTGTCAATGTTATGTCTCTCATTCTCTAGCATTCTTATCGCCATTTCTTTCAATCTAAAAGCTTTCTTCTGAAAGCATTCTTCTTTCGTGTATGCTTACAATAGTCAGTGCTTTCATAGCAGTGTAACACAACACATTACAAATATAATGGATCACATTTATCCGCCGTATAGAACAATCGAAGATGAATTGGATGAACCACGCACGCATTTTATGCGAAAAGTTTTACATGAGATTGAAGATGACATTGGCGAAACATCATCGTCGGAGTTAGACTATGATTATACAAGGGAGCAGGTGGATTACCTCATTCATCGGCATATGGTAGAGACAGCAGTAAAGTACAAACAACGTGAGGCAATGTTTTGTCAAAGGCAATTAGCACAAACTGAGAACGAGCCAAAAAGATTCAAAATAAGTTTGCCTGTTAATGCGGAAAGGCATAATGCGGAGCGTGATAATGCAGACAGTGATAATGACGAAGACGACTCTGCGGAAAATGATAATGTGGAAAGTGATAATGTGGAAAATGATAATGTGGAAAATTACAATGTGGAAAATTATAATGTGGAAAATGAAAATATGGAAACTGATAATGCCGAAGACTCCTTTGCGGTTAGTGAACTAAATGAAAGTGTTAATGACGACAACTACTTAGCGGATGCTGAAATAAATGATCTCTCAGATCCGGATGATAATGACCCCACTGCGGACTGCTTGAAAAGAAAAATGTATAGTCGTCAAAAGAAGCAATATATTAAAAAAGAACGTCAAACGCGCTCTGATCGTTTGGCATTTATATCACATCGCATACACTTTAGTCTACGGGAACTCTTTAATGCCCGTCAATTTATAAGACAGGCTGAAGAAAACATAAAGGCACGTGGTGGCGAGAATCTGATCGCAATGGAAAGAGCGCGTGAGGCATACTGTAATCCGCGCAGAGTCGTAACTGATGCAGTTATAATCGCAGGCCTGGCTGTGACCATGGGTGTGAACACCAAAGCTGCAGCAGAGTTTGATGCTGAAATTCATCCTCCCAGATACCCAGACGATAGTGATTTCCGTGATTCTTAAGAAATTTTATGTTTTACCTTGCACATAACTTGATTAATTTTCGCTCTTATAGCTAACCGTTAGGCGAAAAAGCTTTTATACGCTTTGTTGTTGTATAAAACAACAAACATATGTATTTCTTCGCATTGTTTTAAATTACATTTACATTTCCAGCTTGCGCTTAGCCACCTTGCTCCTCGTCATGCTTACGCCCTCTGCTGTCAGGCATGCCGTAATATGTACGTTCGCTCAGCCAGCGCCGGGTCAGTTGGGTCACTTAAACAGCTGTCCATTCTCTTTTTCTTTTCTCTTTTTTATTACGCCTGTCATTCGTCACTGCCTACGTGTGCTCTAATATTTTCGTAATCAGTACCTATGTTCCGTTTGTCAGCTCAGAGCTATTAATTTTCAGTTTTCCTTTGCACTATTGTTATTCTTACGGAGATCTACATCTTCTAGTTGATTTCATCTTCTATGCTCGGTTACTAAGTTTATTTACTTTTAAGGTCGAATGTCTTGTGTTTGCCCAAGTCACTTACGAAATTAGATTTTACAAAGATATATGTGTGATTTTATGAGCATATATACACACAAATACGTTTGTATTTGAATGTATTTATATTAAAGACTTTTTACTGTATACGGCTTCAGTATGTACACATATACAATTGTTAGGTTATGTATTAGGTTAGGCATTTATGTAAGTCTCGGCGTTGCTGACATACATATGGTTACCTAAAATGCGAAATAACGTAACATCACTTTTCATAAGTTTACAGACGGAAGAAAAACGATATGAAGAAACCACTCGTATTGAAACACAATTTGAGTTATAAAATGGTTATATATTGGTTATAAAATGGTTATATATTACTTATGTATTGGTTATATCTGACCGCGGAAGCTGAAAATTTCATGCTACATACATGCAATATGATGTATTGAATGGGGAGCAATAAAAAGCTCAATTTCGACTTTTTTGATGATACGTAGTTTTGCATTTTAGGTGGGGAAATACCCATCTACTCCATAATCTAAATTTAAAATATGCTACCAACTGTTCTAATAAATGTAAAAGAAACCGACAAATTTATTCGATAAATGTAAATGATAAATAATTGTAGTTTTATATGTATAAATGTATAGGCTAAAGTCAAATAAAACTGTACAGACATTATATATTTTCTTTTATTAATTTTATTATTTAGGTCCAATCAATATTCCTCTCTTGCATTTATTTATGCATATCATTGCTTGCCGTTACTTCTACAGCAAGCACTTGACATTTGTTATACCCTGCACAAGTTATATTAAGTTTTCCAGACAATTTGTAACACCCACAAGATAACGTCGAAGACCCTGTTATATATATAGTACATATGTATGTATGTATGTATGTATATATCGTCACATAAAATGCAAAATAACGTAACACCACTTTTCAAAAGATTACAAGCGAAGGAAAAATGATTTGATAGAAACCACTCATATTGAAACAAAGTTGAGCTTTGGTTATAAAATGGTTATATATTAGTTATATATTGGTTATATGTAGGTTATATCTGACAGCGGAAGCTGAAAATTTTATGCTACATATATGTAATATGATACAGTGAATCGTAAGCAATAAACAACTCAATTTCGATTGTTTTGATGATACGTTATTTAGCATTTTAGGCGATGTTATGTGATATAGCTGATCAGTGTGGTGAGCTGATTCGCTTTAACCATGTCCGTTTGTCTGTCTAACTGTCTGTTTATACTACAGTTCCTAAGTTTTTAGTTATTCTTCTGAAATTTTACATTTTTCCTCTTCCTTCCCAAAAAGAATTGCTTATTTGTATATTTGTATATGTAGCTTCCATATAAAGAGAACGTTCACTCTCACGTCTTTGTATGAAAACCTTATTTATTTGACAAAATTTATTAACGACAGTTGACAAAGAATATTGTCCTAGGCAACGCTATAAACTCCGAAAATTTTTTTTTGATCGGGCAAGTATAGCTTTTAGCTGCCAAACAAACTGAACGAACAAAATCAAGTTCTTGTATGAAAACAAATTTATTTCTTAAAGGGTATTTTATCTTCAGTGCAACTGAAGCTAACGTTTTGGGATTTTTTGTTTGGTTTTGTTAGACTAAATGAATTGCTTGATAAAAAAATTGAGAATTCAATTTACAGAAAGCCTCTTTTTTATAGAATCTCCCAGTTATCAGCAACAAATGCTAAAAAATGCAAGCGCACTTCTATATGACTCTGTTTATATATAATATATATATGTAAGTTTATTTTTGTATAGGAAACTGTATATAACTGCATATATTTCTATATTTACAATGGAGAGTGAGTGACAGAGACAGAGACAGAGCGAATGAGTGACTTGGAGCGGGAGTGCTTATCACTAATTTATTATTAAATATCCACAAATTCAAAGCCGCACATGGCATTTGTGAGCTAAGAGTATAACTATATATGTATGTTTATATACATATGGTGAAATTCGAAAAATATGTATGTGTACATAAATATATAAAAATATTATAAATGGATATAAAAACATATATATATATAGCAGCGAGTGCATGCCCATAAATATGCAAGGTTGCGCAATTTAATTTTGCAAATTGTTTCAGTGATTAAACTTTGAGCGTTGCACGGCGAGCCATCAAACTATTACTCGAGTGGGCGGTGCTTTCGTTTGTGAGATTTTGATTGAATACGGGATATAGGGGTAAACATGTTTACAACACAATAAATATTTATTTATTATTAACACGTGTAGGGAAGTACGTGATTAATTAGGTTGTAAAGGCTAGGTGAACAGTAACAAAATATTCGAGAATAAGAACGCAATAGATATGAGAAAAATATTTTACAAAACTATTGTTATGGTTAAATACGATTTGGGAAGCGGAAGATTTAATTACATAAAATAGCAAGTTAAGTTTAGATTTTCTCCTTTTTACTGTCTCTCGACGGAATTATGTATATGTAATATGCGACAAAACTATGGATTCCCCATCACATTTTTTATTTCTCTTCGAATATTTCTTCTAAGTGTTCAAAACTTGAAAAATTGCATATGCTATTAGTATATTCTGCAAGCTAGCAAATAATAACGATATAATACTTATCTTTTACATCTAGCTTTTATTGCGCTTGCAGAATGAAGCTTTTTTGATAAACTTGAGAAAGCTAAGGTTCTTTCATTTTAATCTCAGTAAGTTGTTTTAGTCAAAACTTATTACGATTTTATTTAATGATCTACAAAAATAAGCGTTGACTTAAGAAATTTATTATTCTGGATTATGTAAATAAATTGGAATACTACAACATCACAAAAATATATTCTAGGCGCAAGGCTACAATCCGAAAGGTGATAAAAAATTACAAGAAAAATAGTGGACTAAAGAATGCCTGAAGAAAAAAGGAAGAAAGACCCGACTGTTTCAGCTCGATTTATACAGTGGAGCCTTCAAATTAATATTTTTAAGCGAACAATTCAGTGGAGAATCCAAAAAGATAGTTATTCCAGCCACAACAAGATCAAGAACCCTTTCATCAGCAAAATGAACTTGAAGGTGTGATTGGAATTGCCAAAAAGTGCTACCAAATGTCGCAAAATTTTAAAAAGTAATTCAGAATGGCGAGATCAAATTCGATTTAAGAAATACGAAAAGAAGAGAAAAATTTGGCAAAATAGTAATGAGAGGCTCCAAAGTAAGCGCATCCAAAGCAAGTTTGGAGATGAAAATGTTGTTGCTTTAGGTGCAGTGGTTTATCAAGCCTGGTAACGCTTAAAGAAATTTTTTTTTATCGAATACATAAGTAGACAATCTATTCGTAGAACAATAAGCAAATTAGTTAACTATAGAAATTTGACTTGTATTATTGATCTCCAGTGAGGCCAATAATAATATACTTATGTATGTACATAGGTACATTTACATTTTGTTTAACTTAATTTAATATTAATTAACTTCTAAAGGGTAGATCTAGTACATGATGCCTTTTAAGTCGAATGATTTCATTGATTTCATCTAATAGCGTAATTGCCAGTAAGTTTTCATGATAACTAATTCTGCGTAAGTATGCCGTACTGAACCTTTTAATTTCACTTTTTATAAAAGGAATATTTAGATCCGAGTGTATGGCTTTATTTGTGATGTACCAAGGAGCATTTGTAATTAGTCATAAAGTTTTAGACTGATATCTTTGCAATATTTCTATATTTGAAATCGAGGCTGTGCCCCAAAGCTGAATGCCATAAGTCCATATTGGCTTTAATAAAGCTATATATTATAGGAGTTTAGTCTCGAGATATAGAGTTGATTTAGGTCCAAGCAACCAATACAGTTTTTTAGTTTTCATTTTTAATTGTTTATTTTTGGCTTGGTTATGAGATTTCCATGTTAGGCGCTTGTCCAAATGCAAGCCTAAGTATTTGACGCTGTCAAGTTTCGGAATCATACTACCATATATGCGGCAAGGAGGACAGTCTTTTCGCCTTAAAGTGAATACCACGTGTACAGATTTATTTGTATTGACCTTTATTTTCCAACGATCTAGCCAGGACTGTATCTCATTCAGTTGTTTCTGGACTAAGTTGGAAGCTTCAATTGGAGATGGATTTGTTGCCAGTATAGCAGTGTCGTCAGCATATGTAGCAATAAATACGTTTTCTGTTTGTGGCATGTGCAGAAATTGTGGTGGTTCCCAAGCCCAACAAACCAGAAAACGAGATAACCTCGTATAGACCTATCAGTCTACTGGCGCTGTTCTCAAAAATATTTGAGAGAATATTTTTACGTAGAATTTCGCCAATACTCAAAGAAAATAACGTAATTCTTGAACATCAATTTGGTTTTCGTCGACATCATGGCGCACCTGAACAATGCTATCGAGTTGTAAATTTCGTTGTTGACTCTTTTGAAAGAAAAGAATATTGTTCTGCTGTGTTTTTGGAAAACAACAAGCATTTGATAAAGTTTGGCACCATGGTCTGTTATATAAAATGAAAAAAATCTTCCCATCACCAATTTATTTAATTCTTAAGTCGTATCTCGCTAATAGATCATATTATGTCAAAGTAAATGATGAAACCTCTACCATAACATACATCAAAGCTGGTGTACCTCAAGGAAGCGTTCTCGGACCAGTCCTTTATACAAAGAAAAATTACGGGAGAGTTCTTGGTACAGATGCTGAGTTCATGTTTAGAGCCCGCAGCTCAAAAACATGGGCTTACAAGATAACTTTATATATCAGCAGGACAATGACCCAAACATACAAGGCGGATAGCGAATGAATATTTCGATCAAAAATCGATAGAGCTCTTAACCATGACCTGCCCACAGCCCTGATTTAAGTCCTATTGAGAATTAATGACAATATTTAGATGATAAGCTGGACTGATCTTCTTGTCGTTCCAATAAAGAAGATATTTCCAACAAACGAGCAGCTTCTTGTGGAGAAAATTTCATAACAGGATCTTAAAAACTAAAACAATACTTCACATACATATATACAGACAGACGTTCATTCAGACGTTCACGGCGATCATTGATACAGGTATATACTTTATAGAGTCTTTTAATTACACATCTAGGTTTTGATAGTCAGGAAAGTCGATAATAAATTTGTTAATAATTACGTTTCATGATTAAAATACAACGGCGGCTGACGGCGACCACAACAATAAAGTGAATATTGTACAAATTAAATTGCCAAAATCAAAGAGCGCGAGGAAGTTCATAGTGTCTTGTAAGACGTTGATTTGGACAATGCCAGAATTTGCCAAAAATGATTTAAAAATAAAATTATTTACTGTCTAATTTTTAAGAATTTATATACTTTTGGCTACTACGATCTTTCTAAAGCGATTAATTCGACAAAATAGTTCCGAAATTATTGAACAATTTCAGATTGACGAACTAAGTCATTCGTCAGTATTTTGTTTATACAATTCTGTTAGTTTATATCGTGAAAGCTGTAAGTGAAAAACCAGATTAAATAAGTAAAAAATGAGCATAGAGCCACCCGAAATAAATTTAATGTATAGATTCCAAACTAATAAAACTATATCACCCAAATTTTTGCGGAACAAATTTGACGATGGGTAAGTCACTGCCTACATTTAGGAAAAATCAAATATCTGTGGACCTACTGAACCGCTTTTGGACAAATTATTACATAAATACATAACATCTCATTCTCAAGAAGGAAATCGATCTACAACCACACCTACTTCCATAAAAACAACTTTAAATTTCTTTATTTGATCCTTTCACTTCCCAGTATACACATAAAATATATCGAAATAAGACTTTACGCAAATAGTGCCTTGAATTATTCAACTAAAAATTGTCTAAATCGAGTCAAAGCTGTTCGAACCTTTAGGTACCGAATATGTGGACTCCAGTGCCTCTAAGTTGACTTCTTACCGAAAATATCGATCAATGTGTGAAATATAAAATTGAAATTCGGAGAAAATCCTTTTCTGATAATAGTATGTCTGTGCGTTAACAATGGGTTTTATCCAATAACTCCCTTAGCCCCTATATATCCAATATCGACTAATATATGAGCTACCTTAATAAAATTGGGATAGCGCGATTCTCTAATAAAGGTGCATATTTACTCCTAAAATGGATAACAAGACTTATGTACCTGAAAGTATTACCTCCGCCTTAATCCTTGTAAGTTATAAGAGTATGAAATGTTCAATTAGATCCAAGCTTAGCCCTTACTAACTTGTTAATTTTAATGTTTATTTCGGTTTCAATTTTTAGTTTCTAATTTTCAGTTTAATTTTAATATTAACTTTGTTTTAAATTTTAATTTTTAGCTTTAATTTAAATAGATATAGTAATTCTAGTTTTCATTTTAGGTTAAATTTTCTTCTTTTTTTTCAAATAAATAATATTTAACAAAATTGAGAAAGGATTAATTTATTATATATTTACTCTGCAAAGAAATATATACGCATGCATATTATATTTACATCTACTTATATATCTAATAATATTAGCAAAAATGCCAAATTGCTGCAGTAATAAGGAAACTATAAAAGATAAGCAAATTTCTAAAGCATTTTAAAGCTCTGCATATTTAGCAAGGCAATTAAGAGCCGCAGGCGTTTTGCCATTAGTAAAATATCGATTTTCTGCAACTCACCAATTATGTAGCACTATTTATGATTACACTGCATCTGTTTCGTAGTTTTAACAAAATATTCACCGAAATATTCACACACACACTACACAAACTAGCCGAGCCATATAAGCCATAAATTCTTCAGCAAATTCTAACTCGGCTTTACTTTTAACCGATTTGCGATTTTCACTTGCAGTTTGCAATAAATATGCGATGCGGCCAATTAGTGCACGGGCCAACTGCAATTTGGCTGTCAACAAATTCCAAACACTTAACAATTCTTATTGTGTTTTCCCGTTAACGATTAAGCACTTTGCAGCGATAATTTGCAAGGCAAATTTCTCACAAAATTTCGTTGCTTTATTTATTTTATATTTTTTCTTGATTTTTGTTGGTTGCTTTTGCTGTTGCTGTTGATTGTTGTTGCTGCTCGCGCTCGCAGTCAAAACAAATTTTTTGTTTGCTTAACACAAATTACAAATTTTGATTAGATTGCACGCTCTTCTGCACTGCGTTTTTGCTTTATTTCCTTTCACATCTGCACTTGTTGTGCCGTGAAGCTTTTCATTTCAGTTCACCTCAGATTTCACTTGCCGATTGCTTGATTTTGGCGCGTTAGACGCCACTTTTGCTTTTGCGTTTTCGTTTGCAGTTTTAAAATATTTTTTCTTTCGGACTTTACTTAAATATTTGAGATTTTTTGCAGTCATTTCATTTTATATGCCGACGGTAAATAACATTATTCACTGCAACATGTTTCTAGTAAAACAAATCGTTTACATTATTTACATTATTTAGGTGCAAAAACATACATACATACAAACAAGCACATTTTGTGGGAGGCCAGTTGGAAAATATTGTAGTTTATGAAAATCACATGAATCTAGCCGGTTTCGAAAGCAAATCTTGATCGAACATTTTAAACGAATTTACTTCATTTGGATTTAGTGGATATTGGCAAATCGCATTAAGAGAAAAATGTGTAGAAATGAGAACTTCTAATTAACGAAATCTCTAAACATTATTACCATTGGAATAGGAAATGAATATGAGGGATACTATTTTTCAAAGAGAAAACATAAAAAGTTCTGCCTAAACTGCAACAATTATGAAAACCAGCTTGATTTTCACACTACTTATGGCAGTATTAATACGATTCTACCAAAGTGGTAACTATGAGGCTATTACAAGGAGCAAGAGATGCAAGAAGCAAGCGATACATATAGCGATATTGTTTCTTATGAGTGGTAATAATAATCGGAAGCATACATAGTATAATTAACTCTTCTTAAATATCGTCACATAAAATGCAGAACAACGTATCATCAAAAAAAAAAAAGTTGAGCTTTTTATAGTATAGTTACTTACGATTCACTACATAATATTAAATATATGTAGCATTTTCAGCTTCCGATGTGAGATATAACCAATATATTACTCATATATAACAAATTTATTAGCAATATATAACCATTTTATAACCAATACTCAAATTTTGTTTCCATGTGTATGGTTTCTATTTTATCGCTTTTCCTTCACCTGTAAACTTATGAAAAGTTATTTTGCATTTTATGTGACGATATGTAGTTGGACTCTTACTAATGGATTGACACACTTTTTGCCCCTCGAATTATAAAAACTGACTGATGTCTGTGGTTGGACATGTAGGAGTGACTAAAATTCGAGTGCGAAAGTTAGTATGCGAATATAGAGCCCCAATTTAAGTAGATACTAACGTACACCACATATCTAATGAACATATTGAGCTCTCTTGAAAATCAGATCTGATTACAAAACATCTCTCTGGATGCCTCGCTAAAGATTTAAGATTTTATCTAAGACATTTCTATCTATATACATATATGCGATTTAATCCCTCAGTTTTTCATATTTGAATTCAAACTTTTTCACACGTTCTTTTCTTCTCAATAAATTGATAATTTGTTGTTGTTGTAAGCACAGGAAGCATTCCTGAAGAAATTTCGGGGAATGGTGCTAAGTAGACCCGACTGTCGTGAGAACTGCTAATTTGGTACGGAACTAGTACCAATGATATCGGTTCTCTACTATCAAACTCAAGTCCTTGTGTAAAAAACTTTTTTATTTGACAAAATATTTGACAGAACTTATTATCCAAGGTAACGCTACAATTTTCGAACAAATTGTTCAAATCGGATTGCTATGACTTATAATTGTCATACAAACTGCTCGATCAAATTTAATAAAGATAAAGTATTATAATATTTGTGCTATCAGAAATGCATCTGTGAAGAGTATTTATTAGAGCTACAGTGCAGTTGAAAATCATTGTATGATGAAACCCTTTAGAAAACTCGGGCGATTTGTTATTTCGTAGTAACAGCTGGAAATTAAGCAGGTTTTAGTGTTTTGGGGTTATTTTTTGCATTTTCTGACAAAACTCAACAGCCAAGGGAAAATAGGGACTTAAATGGGTTTACGGTTTCAAGAAATCAATTTTTTTATTGTCTTATTAAATTCTTCAACACATAGAATATTGTACTAAATTTTCAAGTTTATCTGAATAATAGTTTTAGAGATACAGCCTTGAGAACTTGTAAAATCGGAGCTAGCTAGTGTGTCGTCTTTAAACGCGTTTTTCTCGAAACTGTGTTTTTGAAGTCGGTTGACGACATTTCTCGCGACTCAACCGATCTTCATGAAATTTTATACAGGTCTTTGAGATACAATTCTTAAAGACTTGAACAAAGGATGTTTTTAATTACAACTATTTGAAAAAAAATGTCGCGAAATCTTAATTTTGTTGAAAAAATGCCTGCCAAAAATTCAATTTTTAGTTTTTTTTTTCTTCGTCGAAGGTCTAAGTTAAGGTTTTAACTAAAACACGTATTTTTCATTTTAGATTATACTGTATGGAGTTATCCTGCCAACGCGGATGCAACTTTTTGCCGATGGGTCACTGGAAATGCCGTCGCAATGGTCGAGTTTAAAATATTTATTTTTCCAAAACTTTCCAAATTGTGTTAATGGTGTATGCCTTCTAAAAAAAATTTTAAATTTAAATATTTAATTTTTTATATAAGAAAAAATTTGTTGAAACAAGAAAAAACATTAACTTAGGCTGCACTGAAGCTAATATACCCTTCACAGGTGCATTTCTTTCAGTAACTATGTGTTCAGTTTGTATGGAAGCTATGCGCTATAGTAATCCGATCTGAACAATTTTTTCGGAGATTATATTGTTGCTTTAGAAAATAATCTATACCAAATTTCGTGAAGATATATTGTCAAATGTGAAAATTTTCCATACAAGAACTTGTTTCCGATCGTTCAGTTTATATGGCAGCTATATGTTATAGTGGCCCGATATCGGCAATTCCGACAAATGAGCAGCTTCTTGAAGAGAAAATGACGATCGCAAGAATTCAAAACAATATCTTAAAAACTAACGGACTAGTTCGTATATATACAAATGGACAGACAGACATACAGACGGACATGGCTAAATCGACTCACCTCAACATACTGATCATTGGTATATACATATATATACTTTATAGGGTCGACGCTTCTTTCTGGGTGTTACAAACTTCGTGACAAACTTAATATACCCTGTTCAGGGTATAAAAAGGCTGTTTTTTACCCGAGGAAATCCATGTAACCCCTTAACGACTATTACAAGAACCAAAATAAAAAAAATCTGATATGTCTGTGAGAAATTTAATTTGAAAATGTGGGTTTTTTTCCGATTTAAATGTAAATTATAAATTTTGATGAAAACACTTTGATAAAAAATTTGTTTAAAAAATCCGGAATGAAAAATTTTTGCCAAAAAAACTTTGTGTTTTAAACATAAAACAGTTAGTTTACTGCATATTTCGCGAATTTAAAAGAAAACATTTTTATAAAAAATCAAAGACCGGAAAGTCATTAATTAGAATTTTTCACATAAATTTTAGGATTATATGAAAAAATTGTTGACACAATAGTCTTGGATACTTTTATTACCTACAACTTAACCATTTAACATTTTTCTTTTTCATACAACGCTTAGTTTCACCAGAAATATATTTACATATATCGTTTTCAACGTTAAACAATTCTAACAGCTCTCCTTCCTCTTTTTGACGACAGGTCGCCCAAAAAATTAAAATAGAATAATTCTTCCTTCCGTTTCTGTTATTTTATCTTTCTTTTCCAATGGCTTTCCCCCTACTATATATTTTTTTGCTTTCAAACAGTCAACAACGATCTTTCATAAAATTTTTTTATATATATTTTTTTTACCTCGCAAATTTTGAACATAATTATTTTCGAAAATGTTGTAAACAATAAATATTTATAATTCAATAAATATAATATGCTTTATTATTTAATGCGAAAGAAATAACGTGAGATAAATTGCAAGTATAACAACAAAGTAATTCCCGTAGGGGTCGCTCAATCCACTCGTTTGTATCAATCTTGCAGCTACTAGCGCCGTTGTGATTTCAGAATTTAAGTGTTTACATGCGCACATGACAAACATACAAACATATGTAAACAGCTTGGTACACACACATATACATAAATATGAATGGGTGGTTGTAAAGTGTGCTGGCAAGATTTGCTTGGCAATAGCGCTTATGCGCCACACACGCACACACACATACGAATATATGCAAAATTGCGAAAACACATGTAGTAGATATACAGTTAGCTGAATCGTTGCAGGTGCTTAGCCGTGTCAAATATGCAAAACAAACTTCCGAGAAACCTATTAAAAACGCATTTATATTATTTTCCGGTTTATCGGCTTGTTTCAGCCAAGAAAGTAAATAAATAAATATGGCAATTTTTGCGTGGGCCGAATGTTTAGTTAATTTTCATAAATTATTGTTATACATGTAGTATATGTACATGTGAAGATAATTTTTTTTCGTTTTTAATTTGCCAACAACTAGCTGTTCATTAATAGAACCGTTAGTAAATGTTTTGGTTGCGTTGTGCGCGTCATACCCGCCTTTGTGCCACGCCATTCGACTGCCTTTATGGCCATTGTTTCTAGTGAATGCTTGCAACGCTGCCACGCTGCACGCTTGACGTCCAATTCAGTGCGACTGGCCGCGCGCCTGCTCCTCTGCCGTCCTTTGCTATTTTATCTGCGCGCTATTTGAGATAATCCATCTTTTGTTGTTCCCGGCACACATTGTACTATGCGGCGGCGTTGAAATTTCATATACAAGCACACACACATTGAAATGAATATGTATATGTGCTTGTGTCTGCAGCGTCGCCTTGTCTATTTTCGCTTTT
The DNA here is from genome assembly GCF_016617805.1 of Bactrocera tryoni. Taxonomy (NCBI): domain Eukaryota; kingdom Metazoa; phylum Arthropoda; class Insecta; order Diptera; family Tephritidae; genus Bactrocera; species Bactrocera tryoni. The sequence continues at coordinate 57,266,191 of NC_052502.1, read as the reverse complement.
GGCCATTGTGTTTTTGGCTTAGTGCATTTTTCGCTGAATAAAGCAATCAAATGTTTCAAACAAAGTTTAATGTAGAATGGCACAAGCGCCATTTATACTAGCCTTATGAATGCGCGGCTATAAAAATTGCCACAAATGATCAAAAATTGTATGCTTTTTTATCGCGCTATGATTTTGAAGCCCGTTACCAAGCGCTGCTGCCATCAAAAACATTGTTATGACCAGTGAATATGGATTTACGAGTTAGTAAATAAAATGTGCTGCACAAAAATATACATTGTATGTTCTAACTAAAAAGAACAACAACAAGCAAGATGTATGTATATATGAGCATAGCGTTTTCAATAAATTTAAATTTGCAAGCCATTTTTCATTGAGCACACAAGCGCTAGCTGTGGTACCAAGGTTTGCGATTCATGCAAAATTTTTGTGAATCTTCGGAAATTCAATCAAAATTTTGTAAACAGGTTGAACTTTAGCAGTTGTAAACAAAACAACCATGTCTACCAATTTGTAAACAGTCTTTGCCATTGATCGCTTTGTAAATTATTTATGGCTCAGTATTAAATTATTGAGTGTGCAATTCGAAAAATTAGACGAAATTTCGTGTTTAGATTGCGAGGTCGATCAAACAGTGCTGCGTAATTAAATACAATGCATAAATAGTTGTAAACGCAGCACGTTCTAGGTAGTTGCCATATTGTGTAAAAATAATTTTACATAAAAGTGTTGCTATAAGATTGGTAAATATGATTATACATTGTGACAAAAAAGCACACGAAACTATAATTTAAATTCCGCGGATGGATTATATTTGAAAAAAAATGTTTTTTTCTGAGTTGGCAGGACTTTCCTTAATTATCGTGCTGAATATGAGCCCGATCAGTCAACCTGTTTATTTACAGCAGCTGCTTAAGTCGGTACACCTCAGTAGTGGGTATAAATATCGACCAAAGAATTTGTCTTAAATTTTGTATTTATAACCAAATTTCGTTTGCGGAATCGTTGCGAATGTTAGAAAAGGCTTATGGTGATTCAGTTTTTTCAAAAACACAAGCTTAGGAGTGGTGCAAAGCCTTCAAAGAAGGTCAAGAGATCGTTGAAAACATGACTCGTTCTGAACGACCTTCGACCTCTTCAACTGATGAAAATATTAAATAAGTGAAGGATATGGTACTTGAAAATCAGGCGAGTGTTAGAGAGCTTGACTTTTCTCGCGACTCCGTTCGAATGATTTTGGTTACTGTTTCAGAGTAGTAGTTCACTAGGAACAACATCGACAGTGCCACTCGATGGCATTCAACATGTTGCATTTGTAGACATAGTTAGTAAATGCTTTGCAGTGAACGCTGCTTTTAAACATAGGAAATATCCAACATTTTAATTGCTTTCCTTATAATTTAGATAACTGTACCTTCTCCTGGCGGTTATTTGCTCATACCAGTGGCGGATCCAGAGTAGAATTTTAGGGGGGCCTGGCTCATGCACCTGCGAGGGATTTGTGAGCGGAGCTAAACTGATGGAGAAGAGGTACAGTGAGCTTGCACGAATAGATTGAAGTTAAGAAGAATGGTCGAAGATGTAGTTTTCTGTCGGTATCTTACCATCGACTCCATTTTCAGGGTACCAGATTAGTTAAGCGCCTTTCAAGCAGTGGTGGTTGCCAACAAAATATCGGAAGATATACTGCTCCGAGATGCAGCCTCCTTTAGAGAGTTACAACGGAATCGACCGAAACTGCACAGCAGAGGAGGTTGTAGTCGGTTTTTCAATGTGATTTGCGTTATAGTGCTGGACTTATGAACCCCAGTAAACTCAGCAAGTACTGGACGACAACCTGAACTTGAGCTTATACGAGATTCTTCTAGCCCAGAAAGAACTGTTAGAAGGCCTCCGAGCTTCTTGCTCGTCACAGCTGTAGGTGTTCTAACTGAACACTGTCCAATAAATATACATACTGTGCGACTAAATATTTTTTGGTCGCTCTTTGCAAAAGCTGTGTGAAAGTAAGCGAGGTGACATCATGTTGTCACTTTCTTCCATATTGCGTTTCTTTTGCCAGACTGAGATTGAAATATCTCGACAGACACACCTTTGGGAAAGTTAGCAAAGTGTTTAAGAACGATATTGACCGTTTTAGTAAATATGTATGTGATGAGCTCAAAACGCTTCGATGTAGGAGGCGAGTCAAGTATATAATTGTATGTCGCTTATAGTATATACATATATAAGCGAGGTTCTCTTTCCATATAAAACGAATGTTTTCAATTTCAATTTGACATATTTGCTTTAGTCATATCCGAATGATAAATAAATCATACGACAAGCTTTTTTATGGCAGGTGTTTATGCTGAGGTCTGAAGCCTCCTTTATTTAATTCATAAAATATAAATAATTAAAAGATTTTATTATTCCTGATTGAAACAAAATTTTCGTTTGGTTGCCTATAACGGTTTTAAAGAACTCAACTTATCTTTACGGTACAAAAAATTAACAATAATTGATTTTGCCAGGGTACCTCCTCAACTATAAGCTAGCTTCTCATCTCACGCTACCTTGCTATGATTACAACTATATATCGACACCTAAAATGCAAAAATAACAAATCACTTTTCACAACTACACTACATTCACTACTCTCATTGAAACCAAATATGAGTTTTGGTTATAAAATGGTTATATATTGCTTATATCTTACAGCGGAAGCTGAAAATTTAATGCTACATATACATACATATGTATGTAATATGATGTTGAACCGTAAGCAAAAAATAAATCAATCTAGATTTTCTTGATTATACGTTATTTTGCATAGGAGACGATTTGAACGTTGTACTAAACTAAATGCCTGGAAAAGGATAAAAAATATTTTTCTGGAATCAATTTGATATCAAGTTTTAAGAATCTCCTGTTTGATCTACAAAGATCCTTTCGCAATTATATAAATTTTTTCCATATGCATATTATACTACTCAGATTACTTATGCACACCAATATTATGTTGTATTTTGGGAGTATATACATCTACAATCAAGCACTCACAAGGAAGAGCAACAGCTTCATCTTCCACCAACGCAAAAATAGTGAGCAAATTTTAGTTTTAATCACTTCATCGGCCCTTGAACTATTTGCATATGGTACACTGAAACGTCCACCCACACACACTTGCATACAAATTTGGGTCTTTGAAAGCGGATACAAGTACATGTGTGTGTATGGGCAAGAGGATGAGCTCAACTCACATTACAAAGCGCCAAAGTAGAGCCATAAACAGTGTTGGTTAGAGAAGTTTGGGTGACTTTGAATGTGAGTTGGCTGCGCGTTGGGAGTTCAACCGAACCGAGCAGCAATGTGCAAAAACAAAAGCTTAACAGTATATGTGCACATAAGCGTCTATGTGTGGCGACGAGTTAAAACACATAAAAATGGCTAAACGAAGCTAGAGCGTCGCAGAAAGAGGGGTATGAGTGAGTGAGAAATGAAAACGTCATGCAGTGACATTTGCTATTTAATTTATAGTGATGACGAAGTTTACAATTTATAGAAGTGAAAAAGGTTGGAATTCGCAATATGACTTTGGGAAATTTCTGTTGAATAATAGTCGTTGCGAAACTGTAAGTAATAAACCAAAGTATGTGGAAAATACGGGTTCTGTGTGCAGACATTGAATTTGTGTGGTATATAAGTGGAATTCCGATGTGTCTGCAATTTTAAAACTTTTTACAATTCTATGAAGTCATGTGTTAACATTTGTGTGCCTATTTTGTATAAGGGAAAACTCATTATTTTGAAGACAAACCTAGAGAAATATTTCTAACGAATGAGAAAACTCGAAGTTAACTTTGAAAGGCCTAAAGTGACAAATATAATAAAATAATGGCAAAACAAAAATATTATTTTTGCTAATTTGTAGATATTTAACTAAATCACTACTTCTTTGTGAAACTTTGGGTTTTCACAATTGATATCGGTCCCAAATAAATAATTGTTATGTAGCCATGAATATCTTGTACACAAAAATTGTAAGAAAATACCTTCGACTTCGCCTGAACAATGGCTTAGTAATAGGAAAATAAATAGAACAAAATGATCTCTACATATCTCTTCTCTCTACTGCACTACTTATATTATAATATACAGATGTCTATCGGAACACATTCTGCTGATTTAGGTATAGGTCTAGGTCAAGATCTGAGTCTAGGTCTAGGTCTAGAGTCAAAATCCAGAACCAAGCTAAACCTAGAAATCTAGGTCTAGATAAAAGTTTAGATCTAGGTTTAGGTGTAGGTCACAGTTCAGACCCAGATTTGGGTCAAGGTCCGGGTCTAGGCTTGAGACTGGCACTAGCTAGCATCTGGGGCTTAAATTCGAATCTTGTAGCATTCAAACTGAGAAATCCTAAATGAAATTGTGAGACATCGCCATCGTTGATAATCGGTGTATCGCTTTGAATATAAACTTGAACTGAACTAACGTACGGAGGAAATTAGAACTTAAAAGGGTTAAAAATGCAAAAAATAAAAATTATATTAAAAAGGTTAACATGGAGATGGAGAGTTGGAAAAGTGAAATACCCAAAAGGCTAGGGGAACAGTTGCTATATTTTATAGGAACCAAAATACGGAAATCAAATAAAATAAAATAATATAAAATGAAATAAAAAAAAAATAAAAAAAAATTAAATAAATTTATTATGTAAAATTGTATTAAAGGGAATAAAAATCCTAACGTTGATTATATTTGGTAACACCTCATATGGAATAATTACGTTATTCAGCATTTCTTAACAGAGAAGCTTCAGAAAACAGATGCTTTACAATTTCTAGATCTCTTACTCTCAAGTTGGCATTTATTTCTATAATTTTGATTCAAGACACAATTTTTTCTAAGCTCCTAAGCTTCTAACTCTATGCTTACATATCTTCCAAGCTTCAAAGGCACAAAAGAAAAATGCAAAAAATTTTTCCATTATTTTCGTTTTACTTAACTCATTTAAACTCAACTACTATAAATTAAGGAGTAAGATGGGTTTAAAAAAATTGCTTTTTTGAGATCGTATTAAATTCTACAACACCTCTAAAATATTATCCAAAATTTTCAAATTGATCCAAATAATAGTTTCGAAGATACAGCCTTGAGAACTTGTAAGCTCGAAGCTAGTGCGCCGCCTTTAGACGAGTTTTTCTCGAAAAAATGCTCAACCGATCTTCATTAAATTTTACATAGGTTTTTGAGATAAAATTTTTAAAAACTTGGACGAAGGATTTTTTATCGATAACAACTATTTGGAAATAAAATTGTCGCCAAATTTCTACTGAAATTTTAATTTTTTTGTATTTTGTTGTAGGTAAGCCAAAAATCAAATTTTCAGCTTTTTTCCCCTCGCCCACGTTTTAAGTTAAGATTTTAACTAAAACATAAATCTTTTCATATTAGTTGATGCTGTAAGAAGTTATCTTGCCAACGCGGGTGCATCGTTTTTCCGAGGAGTCACCGGGAATGGCGTCGCAATGGCCGAGTTTAAAATAATTTTTTTCCAAAAAGTTCAGAATTTCTTTGTTCATATGTGTATGTTTTCAACAATAAAAAATTCTATTAAAATATTTAATTTTTTCTATGAGAAATTTTTTTTTGAAAATATGCTATTTTTACTTGAGGAAATCCATGTAATATAAATACAATATAAATTTTAATTTATCAGCAACTGGTTTCATATACCCATTTTATATATATCCGGTTAGTTATAAAATAAGATGCTTTATTTTAAAATCGAAATTAAATAAATTTTCCTGGTTTATTTATCGATCATCAATGTATTCACGAATGAAATCTCAGCTGCTGTAAATGATTTTAAATAATATTTCTTGTTCAGATAAACCGCACCGTTTCAGAGCTCACAAAAATAGCTCTTCATACAACATTAAATTAATAAAAATACCAAAAATAATTGGATAATTTTGACAGCTTATTTTAATGGAAAACAAAATACTCAACTATTAGTGGAGAAGTTTATTGCAGCAACTGATGAAAGCGTAGGTGCTAAAATATATTTTTCTCTTACTGTATAACTATAAGAACTATGGTAAACTCTTGAACGTGTCTGCGTCATAATTCGCTGTGGATAATCACATGAAATATGCCTCAAATTCGAAACGAATACTGCCATAAATAACAGTTTTTCGAAATAAAACTTTGTCAACAGTACACTCACGCTCACTAAGCGCAAAGTTAAATAATTTTTAGTGGCAATTCCTTCTAACAAACATGTGTGTATATGCTTATTCTAACATATGTTTGCATTCAACAATTCCCACGACATAAAAGTTGCACAAGCAAGCGCTCAAAATATGTCCTTAAATGGCATTTACAAAACGGGCAGACAAAATATGCAACAAGAGTCACTGTGCTCTGCAATGTAAAACGCAAGAAAACGTGCCTCAAGTTTTCAGCTAGCAACAGCGACAGCGAAATTGCACGCACTTGGGAAATAATAAAAAGTTAGAATTTGTAAGTGCATGTGGCAGCAGCCGCAAGCAGCACAAAGCACAGCGCTGAAAATGCAAAAATAAAAATAAAAAAATACAAAAATAAAAAAGAGCTAAATATGTGCGCACACATACGTCATCTGGCAAGCATAAGCGCGCATAAAAAATGAGCTGTAGGTAGGCCATGCCACAAACACCGCCCAAATGATCGCACCACATGTAATTAAACATTCACGACATTCCTTATGATTATTTTCACTTTTACGCCACGCTTTACACATGCCAGCACATACAGACGCGCAAAAAAAAAACAACAAAAAAACGTATGCACAAGCGCCACAAACAAACAAACAGTTGTGCACTGACTGCCATGTACTTAGGCATTAAAAAGCATATAAAAATGGTGCTGCCACATGGTGGTCAACCAGCAGCCGCAAGGCAGCCTGGGAATACAAACGGCACTCTCGTCTTGCTGGTGCATTTTCATTTCCTTTTCTTTTATATGTACAGCTCGTCACTCTTCACTGGCAGCAGCGCGAAAGCCTAGCGAGCAAGCTACAGCGACTTAAGGGCCTTAAAAGGCAGGCGCGCAGGCAGGTGTCAGGTGTAGAGTAATGCGAATGATGATGGTGCTTTTGATGGTGTTGATGTTGGTGCCGTTTGGTTGGCGTTAATGTCAGTGATACGCAGCGCGTATGGCTGTTGTTAGGTGTCAGTTTGCTCGTATAATAAAATGACGTGTTGAGTGTATGCCAATATCAAATTAACTGGCCTGTTGGCCAGGCAAGGGCTTAAACTAATTGCTGCATACATTTAGGCGCACGAAACTGTGGCATTTGCAACGCTGGAAGTATGTATGTGTTTTGGCATTATACTTTGGTGTGTGTGTATGTGTGGCGTATTTGTGCTTGCATGTGTGTGTGTGTGACAGGCATTACTGCGGCTAAGCCGCAATTGAATTTCACGAATGCCTACTTTGTCTTGCTAAATTGCCTTGACATTCGCATTAAGCTCGCTTCAGCGCCGACATGCAAACGCTGCCGTCATTTTATTTTTTATTTTTCATTGCATGTGTGCGTGTTTGTATTTTGTATTTCTTTTGCATTTTTTTTTGTTGTTTTTGCACCCAAACACTTTGTAAACAGCTGTTGCTTGAGATTTATAATTTTAGCGTTTTTTGATTAATTACTGCAATGCCAATCTAATTGCGTTTCTTCGCTTTGAGCACTAACCATTCGCCAGCACAACACTTTTCACATCGTTTCCACTAAATAACAAGTAAAATGTGTACACACTTGCATGTAATTACATGTTTACACAAATTTACATATTTTATATTTTTTTGTTAATAAATTTTCGTTTGAACTTTCACCAATTTGTTTCGTAATATTTTTTTAAATTTTTCTATTTTTTTTTTTTAATTTCCTTACAATTTAATTAAATGTATAACTGTTCACTTTAAATTTTAATTCAAATAAAATATTCTGAATTTTCGATTTCCATTTCACCCGCAACACGTTTGTACGAGAGAAAAGCTACGCGAAAACTGCTGGGAAATTATTTTGCCTTTGCATGTGTCGTCTTCGTTGTTGTCGTCGTCAGAGTCGCCGTCGTCGTCGCTACCGTCGTCATCGTCATTCTGTTGGTATTGGTGTTGTTGGTCGCAGTCGCCGTTGTCGTCCTCAAAGCCAAACGACGTGGCTGTATCCACGTCGTCTCGCGCCGCTCCGCACTTGAAATCTCCCGTTGACGCTTTGTCGCAGTAGCAATCATCGTCCATTATTGTTGTTTTTGCTATATTACACGAAAAATAACGCAACGCTTCGTGTATACTGCTGAAACGCAGGAAATTTTCCGCAATGCGTTTTACTTACTTCAATGCGCATCCAACGCAAGCGGTGCGGCAGTGAGTGAGCAATAAACGGTACATTTTTGTTTTTGTGAGTAAATTCATTGTGAGCGGAGAAAACTGTTGCAGCGTGAGCGACAATCAGCTGATTGCACAAATCGTATCTTGTTGTACGGTAGTGTTGGATGAGAAACTCGCATGCGATAATTGCTTTCTTCTCTCAGGAGGCGAAGATGTAAAGCTGACGGGACGGTACTAATGGGAAAGGTATCGCGAAATGAAGATATTTTGTTCTTTTCCATCACTTCACAGAAAAACTATGTTTGGTCTAATAATATGCTACAGATCTATATATAAATTTACTAATTTTATGGAGAATGGAAGATCTGTCTCAAAGTAAGAGCTTTGATCATTAAATTCATTACTGACTGGATATCAAAGTACAGGGGTTAGCTTAAGCCAGTGATGGGTCTAACTTAAATAAAAAACTTAGAATTTGTATAATTTTCATTTGATTTGAAAATTCCATTTGACATTTTCCCTTATTACTGAAACAGGCGGCATTTTTAAGATGGTAATTTATTCTAGAGAATGGTAGTTTTTAGCAATTGATAAAAAATAATCAAAAACAATTGGTATTTTTACAATCTATAATTTTCTCTTTTTTTGACATATTTTACGAATACATATCAAAAAAACAAACAAGTTTTTTGGGAAGTTATTTTGCCTTGAAGTACAGGGGAAGAAAAATAACACTATCTTCGTCACAACATCTACCATTGCGGTCATCTGGAAAAGTGTCATTATGTTTGAAACAAAACAAAAAAAAATTATAAATTGATAGATTTTCAAAACTAGGCGTCAGCTATTACATTAATTTTTTAACTATCTTGAATTTTTTTTGAATATCACAAAAAGCTGGCTGGAAAAACTAAATTTTGAGGAATATAACTTCGAAATTTTTGGTTTTAAAAAATACTTATTTGAAAATATTTTTGAATATTTAAATTATCCCACTGAGAAAGAGATTAAGAAGACTCCACAATCCACGCCAGCTACCTTGAGATGAGCAACCTAATCAACATATAAGATTCTATCCAGCGCGAAAAGAGCTGCCTTTAAGCCGCGATGTCTGAATTTGGTACCACCGCTTTGTAAAGTGACGTTGAGAAATACCAAAAGTTCAGAATCGGGAAGGACCTCTCCGAGACGTTTGTGACCAAACGAGGTTTCAGACAAGACGACTCCCATTCGTGTGACTTTTTCAACCTACTTCTGGAAAACATAATTTGAGATACAGAACTAAATAGAGAAGGTACCATCGTCTGTAAGTCAGTTACTGGCGTACGCCGATGACATCGATATCACTGCTTCCTCCAGACTTTACAAGGAAGCGAAGCAAATGGGTCTATTAGTGAACGAGGACAAGACGAAATATCTTCTGTCATCAAACAAACAATCGTCGCACTCGTGACTTGGCTCTCACGTCACTGTTGACAGTCATAACCGAAGATAATTTCGTCTATCTTGGGACTACCATTGCCAAAGTTCTCGCTCGACGAACAAAAACCAAACTATGTAAGTCACTCATTATCCCTGTCCTGCTATATGGAACAGAGGTGTGGACGATGAGGACATCTGATGAGTCGGCGTGATGAGTTGTCGAGAGAAAGGTCCGCCAGATGATTTATGGTCCTTTGCGCGTTGGCCATGGCAAATATCGCATTCGATGGAACGATGAGCTGTATGAGATATTCGGCAACATTGACATAGTTCAGCGAAGGCAGAGGAAGAGAAAGACCTCCACTCCGTTGGATGAATCAGGTGGAGATGAACCTGGCTTCGCTTGGAATCTCCAATTGAAGCCACCTTGCGAAAATAAGATACGACTGGCGCGCTGTTGTTGACTCGGCTATAACCGCGTTAGGGGTTTCTACGCCAGTAAAGAAGAAGAACAAGTACACCGCGAATTGAAAAAACATGTGTTTAAAGCCAAGCGGAAAATTAAAATAACAATACATGCTTACTAAGTCTAAAATTTGCTAAAGCGCACCAAAACTGAACTCTAAAACAATGGGCGATTGTATTTTGGACAGACGAAAGCAAGATTAATCTTGACTGGTTAGACGGAATGCAGCACATTTGCAATTGACTATTACCAGAACGATGTCATCCCAACACACAAATTTGGAAGCGGAAACGCCTTTTTTGGGATAGCTTTTGCAAAAGTGGTGTTGGGGACCTAGTTTTAATCGACGGAAATATGAACACGAATATGCATATATGAGTATTTTTCCACGTTGGAGAAATTGGGCCTGGACAGTAGCAAAATCTTTCTGATGCAAAACAACGATCCCAAGAACAAAGCAAAGAAGACTATGTATTCTGTTAGATGTCAAAGAATTGAAACATGGGAATGGCCCTCTCAAAGTCCTGATATTGATCCTATCGAGAACCTGTGGTCTTTTTCAATTGTTTTACATACTCTGTTCTTTTCACTGAGAATGGAAACCTTTCAAACTTTTCAATATTAATAATATTAAAAATAATTAAATTATCATTATATGGCTTCAATATATGTATATGTATCTTTAATAATAAACTTTGAGTAAACTGGCACTTAAACTAGCATCAATTTAATTTAGGAATGAAATTTATTTCAAATAAAAGCTTTCCGAATTCTCACAGAAAACCAAAACAAGTGTTTTGTTTACCCTAAATACCCACTCAGTTGTATTATGAGTTTACATGTATCTTCTTCTTCTTCTCAATCATTACATTACTCTTTCTCTCTCTCTCCCACACACACACTCAAATAATCGCTCACTTATACATGCTTTGTTTTCTACTTAAAAAGCGCTCACGCACTTGTCATCCCATAAATTTCCCCGCAGCGCACACACAACTTTTTCGTTTTCTCCCGAATTTTATCCCAAAAATATGAAACTTCGCTGCGCTACAAAAGCTTTCAGAGATTTATTACACTACGTTGCATGAATGGGTGTGTGTATGTTTTAGTGCAGCTTTCGCTGAAGTATGCGTATGAAAAAAAACGGATAAACGATAGCGCAGCAGCTCCGACTACTACGACGGCGGCGACGATGACGATGGCGCAGGACGCCATCTAAAATTTAGCACCGCAGACCAGACCGAGGCCTACCTGTTGCTTAGCAACTGTTTCAAACGCACACACATATACCTACGTGAATAATTATGCGCCAGTGCTACATTTTGCTGCTCAGCTGTGTGCAGGCGCTGGCAAATATATTGGCAACGGCCCTGGCATTGTGTCTGACTGTTGCTCTGGTTGTTGTGGCAGCAAGCGCTTGGCTGGCAATCTGACATTGAAAAGCCATCATTTGGCTGGGTTGCTGACGGGATGTTTGGCGAGCTCTGTTTTGGATTCTGCAAGCTAATGTAGAAGCAAACGACGCCGTGCCATGCCACAAGTCAACGCCGGAGACGGAACCGGAGTCGGAGCCAAAAGTGGAGTTGTGTAGGATGTACGATACTCATATCAAAGTTATTATCGCCCAGGCGACTGCTTGGCGCTCTGACTACGCTGGAATGGGCAAACAAAATGCTAATCAGGGCGAGTATGCTCATAAGGGGAGTGAAGGAAGTATGCATACTGTATTTACAAATATGTATCTGCCATTACCCGGAAAGCATTACAAACGGTAAGCAAGTATGTTTATGTTAATTTCGAAGTGAGGCTGCTTTAATTTTTGTAGGGCTTCATTAAAGCATATGAAGCTATAGAAGTTCTGCATATTTTTATGTATAAAGGGCATATACACATTTGTATCGCTCAGCTTCGCATAAGGAATCATACTTGCGCATCGGATGAAAACTCTTTGTAAATTCAGCAAACTCCTATAGTTGTATATCAAATAGCGGTAAAACAATCAAAACCCGACTGAGCAATGACCAGCTAAAATTTTACATTCACTGAAGGACAAATATTGCTGAGGCCGAATAACTCACTCTTACAAATTACCTCGGACTTAAAAGACCTTGCGACTACGAGAGTACTAGTTAGGCAATGGACGAAAAACGTGGAAAGCCAATTCGGCGCCGTTTACAGCAACTCGAATGGACGTATGGAACGACTTGGAGCATTTTACTTCGAGATCTTAAGTTGTAAGCATACGAAATACAGCTTGTGCAAGAACTGAATCCGCTCGACCATCCCAAGTGACATCTCTTCGTTCTATGGGCTCTTGAAAAGTTTCCAGAAGATTCGACATTTTCTAGCCAAATTTTGTTCAGCGATGAGGCTCTTTTCTGGCTCAATGGGTATAGAAACAATTAGAATTGCCACATTTAAAACGTAGAGAAACCTGAAGAAATTCAACAGCTGCCATTTCATCCAAAAAAAACATGGTTTCATGTGGTTTGTTGACCGGTGGAATCATCGATCCGTATTTCTTTAAAAATGATGTCGGTGAGAAAGTATCGCGCCATGATAACCCACTATTAGATACCTGAAATTGAAGCTCGTGATCTCGGCGACATTTGGTTTCAACAAGACGGCGTCACTTCCCATCAATCAATGGATTTGTTAAGAGAACACTTCGGGGAGCAGATAATTACACGTTTAGGTCCGGTCAATTGGCCACCAAGACCGTGTGATTTCACACCGTTAGACTTTTCCTTGTGGGGATATGTAAAGTCTTAAGTCTATGCGGACAATCCTGCTTCGATTCAGAACATGGTGTAACATATCAGGCATGTGATTCGCCAGTTACCAGTCGAAATGCTCGAACGAGTCAGCGAAAATCAGACTCAACGGACTCTTTAAACAATAAATGTCAAGAAATGTTCTTTCGAATAATAATAAACATTCCCCATTAAATTTTTTCTTTAAAGAAGTAGGGAACTTAGAAATGGACCACCTTTCACTATTGCCAAGTATCCACATCACTCTTATCTAAAGTCGATCTTTGTAATTAATAATGAAGTTGAGCATTTATTAACTAATCCCGAGGTTAGCTTTAACACCCTACTATTCCAAGTGTTATTCTCTGCGATCAGGACTAAAAGATCTAAAAGAAACTTAAAGTTGGAAACCTCAACTTGAAAAACACGACCTGAGAAAGGAATCCGAACTAAAGATTTTTGTAGACCTTCCGACAATGGACTCCTCTAACAACCTTTACCGCAAACTTTGTTCCTCTTATACTGCTACTTCTTTCCACCGAGACATAAATATTATAAAACATCTAATAAGCATACAAACAACCTTGGATACGTGCCACATGTGCGCCTTGGGTCTCTTTCGAGTCAGCGCTTAAAATGGTATCTTTTTTTCACTGAACTTAACTTATAATGTTTCAAATTGTTCTCCACTGAGTTATTAGCGCAGCAAAGACTCATTGGCATACAGATATTTGTACTATATTTAAATAAATACTGCTAGGCGCAACAACAATGAGTGTATGTGTGTGTTTTCATTATCTCTGTGTACAAACAACCTCGCTGAAAGGCAAACAACGTCGCTGTTGGAGTAACAGCGGGTGCGTCAGTGCAGCAGCCATTAACGAGAGCTTTGTTTGTTTTTCTCCGTTCATCAGCAAGGCATTTGGAAAATGATACCACTAACGCAGCACAAATGTGGGCCAATATATGCATAAAGCCGTATGTAAGTATTTTTTAAGTTTTACTTTTGCGCTTGCATTTATTCAGTTGTTTACAAATATAATAATGTAGCTATTTAAAGGGTGGTTTTTACGGGTTTATAATTATGTAGAGAGATAGCTGCCAAACTAGCTAGCAAGCTCGAAAGTTTCCCAAAACAGAAGAAAACTGTTAAGTCTCTATTAAGCATCGCAAAAAACTTTTAGGTCCTGCTCGACATAAATGTTGGGTATAAATATGTAAGGTGTGTTAGCCAGCCAGTTAAAAGTGATCCATTTCAAGGTTCCATACGTTTGTAATGGAAACGGCAGAAACTTTAAATTTAATGGAGAATGTTTATTATCATTCAAAAGAATACTCTTTGACATTTATTTTTTGAAGATTATCTCTTTAAAATGTTAGCCGTGGCTATGTCTCAGATGGTCCAACCAGGATTGTCCGCATAGGATTTAGACTTTACATATCCCCCCAACTGACCAGCTCAAAACGTGAAATTATCTGCTCACCGAAGTGTTCTCTCAATAAATCCATTGTGAGAAGTGACGCCGTCTTGCAAATGTTGCCGAAATCACGATCCTCAATTTAAGGCATCAAATAGTCGGTAATCATGGCGCGATAGCAGGCGCCATTGACGGTTACGTTCTCATCGGCACCATTTTTGAAGAAATTATGGACCGATGATTCCACCAGCCCACAAAACATAACTAACCGTTGTTTTTTTGGATGAAATGACAGCTTTTAAATCTCTTCAGATTGCTCTTTGTCCTAAATGCGGCAACTTTGCTTGTATAGATACCCATTGAGCCAGAAACTTGGCTCGAAAACGTCGGATCTTCTTGGAACCTTTCATGGGCCCATAGAACGAATCGATGTTGCTGGGGTAGGGCGATCGGCTTCAGTTCATGTATAAGCTGTACTTTGTACCCTTTCAAATTAAGATATCGACGTAAAATGCGCCAAGTTGCTCCATACTCCATAGTCAGTCCGAGATGCTGCGGACGTCGCCGAATCGACTCTCCACGGTATTCGTGTATACTCTCAGCTACGGCTGCTATATTTTCTTCACTGCATGATGAACTTAGTCTATTCGGTCGAATATTATTCGGTTTTCCGTAAGATGCTTAAACAAGGCATACAGCTCCTGACATCATTAATAAGATGATATGAACATTTGATGACTGAATCATGTCAATAATGGATAAGTAGACGGTTGGGTCTATATGATGGTCTTTAGAAAATTCATTCAGAACGACCAACAAATCAAAGTCAATTCATTCTGTAAATGTGAATAGAAGTAAAACTTTTGAACTCTTAAAAAATTACCCCATTGTTATTTAATAGTAGTAATAATAATACAATAATTATACTCCTCCCGCTAAATAAATTTTTCATCCTTTCGTTTAGCTCAAAATTTGATACCTGGGTCCTTATAATTAACTTCAGATAAGAGAAAAGAACTACAAACTGATCCATTCAGAAAATTCGTTAATCAAAGCCGGTTAATTTGCACGGACGCACGGACGGACGGACAAACAGACAGTCACCCGGATTATAATATCGAACAATTTCTAGATTCCACAAAACATTTGCTTTTGATTAGACAGTTTGTATGGCAGGTATATGTTATACTAGTAACTTCATCTGAATGGAGGTTAAGCCGTTGGTTTCGTTAAGAATTCTTGCCGAATTTCGTGAAAATACCTCGTCAAATGCAAGTTTCCTACATAAGGACTTGTTTCAGATCATGCAGTTTGTATATCATTTATATTCTGTACCTGGGATTCCGCCAAGTGAGCAGCTTCTTAGAGAGAAAAGTAGGTTCTCAAAACTGAGATACTAGTTCACTTATATACAGACAGATGGACGGACGGACATGGCCATGTCGACTCAGTTCGTCATGCTCATCATTAACATACATTTTTTATAGCGTCTCCGGCGCTTCCTTCTGGATTTTAACGTCGTGGCTAACTTGATACAATTCCATATTTTAATTATTATAACTATTTACGAAAATATATTTATCTTTTAGCTAAGCGACATCTGTACAAATTTTGGTATTAAGATTTACTTTTAACTTTTTAGTTTGAATAGACTTAGAAACGTGTTTTTTAGTTTAATTAAAGTATAGTTGTTTTACTTTGAAGTGGATATAGCCTCTTAAAGCAAAAATTGATATAACTTTTCCCAAATTTTTAAAGTCGGTAAACAATTTGTTTTAGCACACTTTTAAAATCATTTATCAAAAAAAAAATTACAATATATTTCACGTAAAATTTTAAATTTTGTTCTAATTTTTCAGCAAATTTTTAAATAAGAAATGAAGGTATTGAATTATGCAAATAATGAATTCTTAAAATTAATTTAATTTACTTAAGAAATACAAAGTAATTTTTATACAAACACCCTGTACTCACCTTTAAGTCATACAGCAATAAAATTACTACTCTCCTGGACTGATATTATTTATTTGTTCATTCGAACGACGTTGTTGGTTAGGTAGAAAACGACGATAGACGAACATCGAAAGAACGAACGCTTGACTTCATGTGTATGTATTTGACGAAATACATAAAAAGCACTCTTACTATAAATTTATAACGCGTTTATTACTATTTTTCTCGCAACACGAACTGTCGCACAATTTGACCGTTGACCGATCGCAATTAAAAATTCCGATTCACTGGCTGTGAGCAAAAGTGAAATGAGTTCGTATAGTTCCCCACGACAGCGGTGACACTGTTGTGTTTGTTGTGACTGTCGTATGTGTGGTGCAGTCAGAATGTGGAGAAGGCGTACAATGTTTGTGTTAATGCTCCTTTGAGGTAGCATATCGCAGCATATCGAAGGGGAGCGCACTCGCTACATGTCTGCTACTTTACGGAAGCTGTTGCTTCTCCTTGAAACGTTGTTTGTGAATTAGCAGCAATTTGGCGATTAAGGAGCCAAATGAAATAACTCGTATGCGATTTTTTATATATGTATACCCGGAAATTATTTTAAAATGTTTAATAAATACAAAATTAAATACTTAGTTACATATACATACATATAAAAAATGTAATGTATTGGAAAATGCTTTAAAAAAGACTATAATAAACAATATTGATTAGATGGACAGGACAATAATTCAAGGTGAAAAACATTATTCAGAGAATGGAAATTCAACCAATTTTATATTTATGTATGGACATATCTTCTATATTACTCAGTCACTTACAGACACATAAGGTTTGTTAGAAAAGCGAAAATCATTATATATTGTGTATGGGACTTGGGGTAGTATTGACCCGATTTCATTTATTTTTCCGAATACCACTTGCTATGATCAAAAGTCAACAATAGATACTGGGGTCCAATTATTCGGTACCTAGGGGCTTGAACAGTTTTTTTTGGATTTGCACAATTTTTGATATTAAGGTGGCATACACCAAAGGCATTTATTCGTACAAAGTTTTGTCTCGTTATATCAATAGCTTCTTGATTTGTGTACTGGAAAGCGAAAGCATTTGGTGAAATTTAACATTATGCTATATGAGAAGAAGACGTGGTTGTGGTCTGATTTCACCCATTTTCATACTGTGAATAAGAGAAGAATGCCACCTACTAAATTTTGTTGAAATCGGACGATCGGGTTCCGACATATGGGATCTCACCAAATAGAGGGCGGTGCTAAACTTTCCCATGGGTTCTTGAAAAGTTCCAAGAAGATCCGATGTTTTGGAGCCATATTTTGTTTAGCGATGAGACCCATTTTTGGCTCAGTTGGTGTGTCAACAAGTAAAATTACTTTATACCGTCAATGGCAATCGCTATGACGCCACGAAAAACGACTATTTGATGCCTTAAATTAAAGCTCGTGATTTCGGCGACATTTGGTTTCAACAAGACAGCACCACTTTCCACACATCACATCAATCAATGGATTTATTGAGGGAACACTTCGGTGAGCAGATAACTTCTTTTTTTGGGTCGGCTGAATGGCCACCAGGATCGTGTGATATCACACCGTTAGATTTTTTCCTGTGGGATATGTAAAGTCTAAGAGCTATGCGGACAATCCCGCTTCTATTCAGGCCTTGGAGCAAAAGATCACGCGTGTAATTCGCCAGTTACCAGTCGAAATGCTTGAACAGGTAAGCGAAAAATTAGACTCAGCGGATGCACTGTCTGAGACGTAGCTGCTGCCTACATTTGAAGGAGATAATCTTTTAAAAAATAAATGCCAGAGAATGTTCTTTCGAATGATAATAAGCATTCCCAGAGAAAATTTAAGTTCATGAGTCTTTTCTTAAAAAAAAAAGTAGGAAATCTCGAGATGGATCAACTTTAGCAATTATTATAACAATTTTTGTTGGGTTCCGAAAACCAATACTGATTATTTTGAATGGTCTAAAATAAACCAATTTTTCTTTGAAGTTTAATATGAAAGTTTATGTTTAATATTTTTAAATTTGCAAAACTTTGAGAACCACAGTCTGCCAAGTTTTCGTTTTCTAGAAGTTGGAAAACCATTATCAAATATGTAGATTGTCTGTCAATTCGATATTAATTTCCAAAGCAGCCACTTTTAACAAAGCTTTAGAAACGTACACTATATCTAAAAACTTTTTTCTCTGTTCGGAGTTAAATTAACTTACCAAAGGCCCAATTTAAACAGTTAACGTGCAATCATTGATAGATTTTCATGCGACACTGGGTAAATGGAGTGGGTGGTTTCATAATTATGGAATCAGAAGTAGAAGGTGTACAGTAACACGTTGGTTGCCAGTGTATCACCGGTGAAGCACACCTAGGCCAAAGCGCAACTTGTATTTTTTTGCTTGGCACCTGGAGTAGATTTTTTTCGGTGATACACTGGCAGCAAATGCAAAAGGCATTTATCGCGGAACATGTGACTTAATTACATTTACTTCTTGTCTTCATATATGTTAAGACTTCTTTACACATTTGCAGTTGCCTTTTATTTTGTATGCAATAAATTCTCAGTATCATTTACTCCAATTCCTACTTCCTAATTATTCTAAATAAGAATTCCAAATTTCGAATATTGTACCATAATTATACATTATTATAATTAAAATGTCACGAAGTCACGAACTGGATATACAGTGGCGAGCAAAAATTAGTACAATTTTGTGCAACGTGTCTTTAAATCTGCATAAATATAGAAGTAGCAAAGAAATTAAAAAAAAAGCTTTTTATCCCTTTAGTTCGTGTTCAATTCCAAACAAAAGGGTTATAAATATATAAATATAAAATTCCGAGTTCTAAGAAAAACACATACTAAACTAAAGCAACTCACATGTAGTCAATTATGCACCCATTACGTATTCAATAAAAAATATCACAGTTTGCTGTAAGTTTGAATTGTTAATAAAACATTTAACTGATATTAAGCTTTATTGCGGTTGGTAATAACTTTTTGATAAATAAAAAATATTTTTTATTAATATTACATTTATTCCATTGGCCTTCAAAATAATGAAAACGGTATCATCACACATTTTGGGGAGTACTAAAGTCATCACAAAAGCAGATCTTAACACGAATGATATCTAAAATGCTTAAATTAAGTCCATCAGTGGTCATAAGTGTTCAGAAAAGGCGACCTATTGTCCCTATGTCACAAGTCAGGAGCCACAATAAAATTGAAAATTGACGAATGAAGAAGCAAGCACTTGACCCCAAAGAACGCATTTATAGAAATACATAAGCTTGTTAGTAAATATAATGCCAGAAGATAACACCTATACATTGTCTATATCACAGCGGTAAAAAATATAACCTACTATACATTGTTAGCATAGAATGTTAAGAAACAGTTGAAATTCGCTAGAAAGCACAAATAGTGAAGTATGGCGGAAGGGCCGTCATGGTATGGGGTTGCTTCACATCCTGACATGTTGTACTTCTAAAAAAAATCTATGGAATAATGAGGAAAAAAGACTATCTACATATTTTGCAGATCATATAACCGATTTTGTGGAGAGGAGTGCTTGTCGTAAAGTAGAGCAGTAGTAGTATTTCAACGGGTTGATGACCCAAAACATACATGCAAAATCTTGAAGTAATGGCTAGCATAATTAAATTTCTTATTGATGAAGTAAATGAACGTCCTGATCTCAATCCGATTGAGAATGTGCGGTCAATCGGCAAATGAGGGTTAGGACAACACCGATCAAACCCAATGAATCTGGACAAGTTTTGGGAAGGGATACAGCAATAATGACATACAGGGTTTGTCCGGAAAGTAATAGGATTGAATGTAATTCGAAGCGTTCGCGCACCGACTGAATTCGGTAGAGGACGTTCCTAGCTCACGAACGAGCGGCTGGTCAGTTGTCTCCACGCACCTGAAGCCGAAAATGTAGCATTCGTCAGAGCAGAGGTACGCGATTAAATTTTTTTTGAAACTCGGCAAATCTGCGACAGAGACGTTTGATGTTGCTTTAGCAAGAAGTGGTGTGTTTCGGTAGCACTAGGCCTTTTTGGCGGGCCGGAAAAAGGTTGCTGATGAAGACCGTGCTGGGAGACCTGCGACTTCGACAAACACCGACAATGTGACTCGTGTGCGTAAAGTTTTGAACTTAAACCGTCGACTAAGTATTCGTATAATTGCCCAGATGTTAAATTTATCATACAGGGTCAATTGGGTCCAACAAGACATCGCAGTTTTGGTTTTATTTGTATTTTTCTTAGAATATAATATTTTGTTTTTTTTTTTTATATTACAAGTATTAACCATTTTATTCGGAATTGAACACGAACTAAAGGAATTAAAAAAATTCTTTGCTACTTCTTAACTTATGCAGACATAAAGACGCGAAGCACAAACTGGTACTCAGTTTGGCTCCCCATTGTATATATGTATTGACAAAAATATATTTATAAAACATATATTTTGAATATAATTTCTATAATAAAAGTACAACAACATCAATACGCATGTGACTTATCATACCTGTAAAAGAAATATTAATAAAGAAACCTTAAAAATAATGCAATTGTTATTGCATTCAAAGTATTTAAACCTCATCTTTCTTACAGTAACACACTTTCCGTAAAAAGATACAAAAGAAGGTCCTTGTAAAATCGGTATAGAGAGCAATAAATAAATGATATTTGTAGTATCACTTACAGTCATAGTAATCATATCCATCTGCCTCGCTGGGCGTGCGGCTGCCCATGATTTTGGCAAAAACTGTTGAAAAAAGTTTAAAAACAAGTTATTTAAATTCACATAGAGAAGAGTAATTAACTAAATACATTCTAAATCTTCCTTCCAAAAATGCAAATAGCGTAGCATCACTTTTCATAATTTTACAGGCAGGGAAAAACCATATAATAGAAACCACTTATATAAAAAAAAATTGAGTTTTGGTTTTAAAATGGTTATATATTGGTTATACATTGGTTATATATTGCATATATATTGGTTATATCTTAGAGCGGAAGCTGAAAATTTTATGCAACATATACATATGTAACATGATGTAGTGAAGTGTAAGCAATAGAAAACTCAATTTCGATTTTTTGGATAATACGTTGTTTTGCATTTTAGGTGGCAAAATACCTAATTACGTAATAATAAAATATGTATGTATATGCACGTTAACTACTTACATCGCAAGATACCTTCCCGAAAGCGCTCCAAACAAGTCAACGGCTGACGTTTTACCGTTGCCGCGTCAGTGGCGTTATCGTCGTTTCCAACACAAATTGCCGTTGACGCTTCACTAATTCGCACCGATAAGCCACGTCGTAATATGGGCACGGGCGGTGTTACTGGCGTGGACGGTATGGAATAGGAAGACTGGCGTGAGATGCTACGATCGTGGTTGTTATTGTTTCCGTATGGATCAAGACTATCCTGCCGTTTAATGGCAATGGCCAGACCGCCACGCTTGCGCGTTACAACGCTAGTTGTTGTATTGTAATAAGTCCTGCTAATATTGCTCGTAAGACTACTACTACTCGCTTTCTTTGTCAATGTGTTGGAATTCACAATATTGGTATTTTGACTGTGATTAACGGCGATAACACGAGCGGAAACACTGGTTGTTGTTCTCGCTGTGGCAGACGCGGTTAAGGCGACACTTTCAGTGTTCGGTTCACGATCTGTGAAAGAAAATAAAATTATCAATATTTGCATTGCTTGTGGTAATAAAGTGAATATTAAAATTTGTCCAAACATTTATATCATTAAAGTTTGAGATATTAGACTTAAATTAATTGAGCATTATCAGACCAAAATAATTGAAAAAGTACATCTACTTGGATCACCCGTTAGAAGTAATAGGAATACCAATTATTTTTTTTAATTGATCGAGATTTTTTAAAAAGAAAAAATTAACAATAGTGGTGGGTGATTCAATTCTTGTTTTTCAAAGCAAATTCATGCAGCAAAGTTAAATAGCGTTTAAATGACATCATATATGAACCTCTTCGATGGCGACTATGAAAATGGAAAAAAATTTACTGTAAGCCCTTGCCCAAGTATCCCAAAAACAGTTACTGTGAAGTACACGTATTTTCAAGCAGCGAAAATTGTACCCAAGATTGCTGAGCCATGAAAAAGCTGTTGGCATAACGAGAGTCGCGTTTGATCACTCCAGACAACAAGTTCAACCCTGAGACAACTACGCAGCAAGGCCACGCCATTTAAGAACAATCTGAGAGAGTTTCTCTCGATGAAATGGATTGGGTGTTTTAACAAGTGTTATACGCCACATACTAATGCATGATGCAGAGGTATGGTGGATGACCTTATCGAAAAAGTACCGTACTAAACCCCTGGAACATGTGTAATGGGCCTGCCTACTGGGGAGTGCGGTTGAAATGAAAACTACCTCAACTAAAACACTGCAAGTTCTAGTCGACATCCGACCAATACACATTGAAATGAGGTTTGAGGCAATGCTTACGGCCAGCCGGCTCATTGGAGCCAGGTAAGCGTCGCCAAGAGCATGGTGTCATACTCGACCTCGTTAATGAACAAGAAAAGCACACTCACATATTTACTGACGAACCAAAAAGTGAACCATAAATATTCTAGATAGCCAAGCGACAATTAAAGCCATCCGTGGCGCCAATACTCAGTCTCACTGCGTTAGATTACTCAAGCAGGCTAGAAGTTTAGTAAGTAACTCGGTTAATATAATCTGGGTACCCGGTCACATTGGAACAAAAGAACAGACGAATTGGTCCACTGGGGGCCAGATGAATACACAAATCCTCTAAGCAGCCTCAGGCAATTCAGCTCCAAGTCAAGTGTTGTTCGAATGATTACTTTTAGACAAAAGGAGGGTTAGTAACAGTGTTGGGGTCATCACAGTGCACCTACACTTAATATCCTACCTTAAGAAAATGGAAAAGTGGATTGGACGAACTGCAAAGCATACGGGGAGGACGGAGATGCGGAGACGCTGGAGCATTATCTTTTCGAATTACTAGCTTTCAGCCGGATGAGAAGGGACCTATTCCACGGCTCCCAATGTTCCAACTTGGATGATTTAAGTGTGACCATCTGCGATCCGGTGCCCATGCGCATCCCTTTTCAACCAACCGATATACACAAGAGACCAGTGAACTTTAACCGGCAAATTTGCTCCAAAAAAGGCGAAAACTGTTTCAGGCAAAGAAATTGATCTTCAATAGATCACATCCCAAAGACTACAATGAGAAGACCCTATTGCGAACAACGATATACTACATCGAATTATTGTGCTAATTTGAAGCTGAATTTTACAAAACTTGGCCCATTTTGCGAAGACCAAAGTGCTCCACCCCAATGCCAAAGCACCAGTTCGCAATCCCTGCTTGTGAACCGACGCTTTATCCATTATATTATGGATCTATATAATTAGCGTTCCCGAAAGATCTTTACGGAGAATAAAATAGGATAAACAATCTGCCCACTGATTCCAGGTTTCGTATGGAACCATTCCAGCAACGCACTAAGTACCTTGCGGTAGTCTTGGGCAGCAAACTGCTGCGGAAGCACAACGTAGAAAACAGAGTGAAAAAAGCTAGCAATGCATTATACGCGTGTAGACAAAACCTCGATACAACCTGAGGTCTCTCCATCTCTCATGAACTGGTGTTACACAGCTATTGTAAGACCAATTCTGCTTAGCATGGTGGACAGACGTACGGAAATCCACCTACCAATAGCCAATAGAAAGCGTTCAGAGGACTGCTGTGCTGTGCATAACGGGAGCCTTAAGAACAATTCAAACGGCAGCTCTTGAACTGGTATGTACTAAGCCTGCCATCCATAGATTTCTTCGCTGAAAACTGCGCAGCAAAATCGACTACTGGCAGTTTGAAAAAACCATGATCTAAATTTACAACTGAGAAAGAAGATTCAAATTAAACATAGAAAAAGATGGTTGGAGTAAAAGTATGTCAGCTACGTGCAATACTCTAAACATTTATACGAGTTGGTGTGGAGATATACTGTCCAAAGTTAGCCATAAGGCAACCTTTTCAGTTGCCGGACCACTGCAATACATTTCAAGCTGAGGTATTTGCTATTGCGAAAGCCGCGGAGTAGGCCTATAATGCACCAAGCCAAACTCAATCAAGACAGTAACCTCGTATCGGATGTCGGCCAGAAGTATGGAAGTGGAAGGAGGGCAGCAGTGGAAAGTGTTACCTGAAGCAAACAACTTCCTTTCTATTGTAAAGTGTAGTGGAGGACCATATACATAATTTTTTTTTTAATTTTTTGACTTTGCATACTTAGTATTTATCGCACAACCATCGTCATTACAAAATATATTGAATAAATTTTAGTGGTCCCCATTACTAATATCTTCAAACTGTCTATATGCACCTGAAAGCAGGTACACTTACCATTGATACGGCCGAATACAGTTGAATTACAAAAGCCATTTAACCACACGAAATACAAACTAAATTAGGTTTAAATTTGTTTCAATTCCCAAAATAAAGATTGTACGCAATTTGTTTATTTGTATTTAATTTTAGCTTAGTTACTCAGTCATCATCAATGGCAAACAATAATACCGTATATTGGCGTAAATAAACAACTGGCTGAATACAGATGTATACATATATATGACAACACTCACTTATTGCCCAAACAAAATCAGCGTACAATAACAAACAAACGGACAATTTGCTGGAAAACAGAAGACAGCCAGCGGAAGCGCACAGGTCTCGAAGGCTATAGTATAGATTCCATATCAGATATGGTAGAGCGTATCGCTCGAAATAATTACTAACACATATTTCAAACATAATATATTTGTAAGCTGACTTCGTCATGACTGTCGAGCAATTTTTTCCATTGTTTTTAGGGAATTTGAAAAATATTATTTGGGGCACTTCCAATTTACCACAGCCCTAAATTTCTGTTAAGCTCGTGGATATTTTCCAAAAGTATACACACACATACATACATATATATGACTATATTTTATATACATTATGCAACAACAACGACGTGTTCGTTCATACAATGACGTTTTGTTTGTTATTTCTGGCTTTTGGCCAATTGCAGCCTGTGCCTTAGTCTGGCGAATTAATAAATTAACTGCGTGATTTTATTTAATTTTATCTGTTGTTGTATAAATATTTAAATAATTTACTTTTTCTGTTTTTTTTCTCTGCCGCCTATTAGTGCAAACTGCCAACGGCTGGCTTTATTAGTCATTTTGCCTGTAACAAGAGATTGGCAGGGTTGAACGCGCTAGGAAGTTCGTAGCCACAGCCTTTGTTTATTTTTACGAGCTGTTAAATGTGAGCGTGTTTTATGTTAAATTATAGATTACTCAAATTTGCAATAAATGGGGTATATATGAAATAAATGGTCTGTATGGAGAAACTAAAATTTTGAGAAGCAATAAGAAAAGCTTAAATTTTACTGAACAAATGTAACTAGGAAGAAATTTAACCGAAGTGGTAGTCCAAAAGAGGTTGTTACCGACGAAATCATCAAAAAAGCCTACATATATAATAATTTTGGTGACGCTAAAGTGAAAATGTTTGAGATAGCAAGTACTCTAGTGATATGAAGTGAATGTGTATATTATGTCATTCATGAATATTTGGGTATGAAAAAACTCTGTGCAAAATGGGAGACGCGCCAGCTCACTTTTGACCAAACACAACGACGAGTTGATGATTCGGAGCAGTGATTAGAGATATTCAAGCCTAATAAGCCAGTTTATTTGCGTCGATGTAAGACAATGGCTAAAACATAGCCTCATTAATTCCAAAGTCCAATTGTAAGTCATCCGGGCGGACTGCACCCGCTCCAAGGCGTGCAAAATTTCAACAGTCAGCTGGCAAGGCTATTGGATCTGCACTTTGACATGCGCATAAAATAATTTTTATTGACTACCTTGAAAAACGAAGTGCCATCAACAGCGACTAAAATTCTTGGACCGAAATCTGCGGAAAACGGCCGCATATGAAGAAAACGAAAGGGCCGTTTCAACGACAATGCACCGGGTCACAAGTCAGTCAAGAATTGGACTTCGAATTCATACTGCAACAATTAAGAAATGGTTAAGTTCGGTTGTAACAGAAAATTTTATACACTTCCAACTTGCAAGAATCAAAGTCTGAGAAATTCTTTCAGGAAAATATGAGAGTTGGGGGTAGTATTGACCCGATTTTATCTATTTTTGCAATAACACATACTATTAATATCCTAAATACCAATAAATGTTACCTGGGATTCTATAGAGTACCCCACATGGAATCACCAATCATATGGAGTAAAGTCAGCCAGATATTCGAAAATTCTGGAATTATCTGTTTTAGACGCAAATATACTCTCTCATTTTCATTGAGATAACTTACTTATTGGCCGATATATGCAGTAAAAAGTCACCCGGAAGTTCGAAAATTTGTATATAAGGTATATAGGGTCTCAGGGAAGTATTGATCCGATTCAATCCATTTTTGATTCATAGAGTCACGATTGTCAAGAAGGCATTCCCAATGAATTTCAATTGTGTATCCTATACATTTACCTATTTTTTCGATCAAAAGTCAATTATAGGTACACATTTCCCATATTTGGAAACTTGAAGACTTTTGGTTGGATTCGGACAGTTGTCAGTCATAAGATTTTTATTTTTTGTTTTTTTTGCGGGTGAGGGGGTGGAAAATGCCTTCCGCATCATCGGTGCTATCGTCACAGCAGCGGTATGTGCCACTTGCAGGTCACTAAAAACCCTCCTTCTAAGGAACCGTCGCCCACCCTGGGACCGCGTTTGCATTACTTCAAGAGTGGCGTTCCATTTTTCTCATTGAGAGATTTACATCTGCGCACCTGCGTCCAGGTCCCGCTTTTTGCTGCGAAGCAAGATTGCTGCGAAATTCCTGATAATCTCCCAGTTTGCCTCACTCTCCAACATGACGCTGACTAAATTGTCCGCGTTTATTGGGCCAACCAGGTTTTCTACGGCGGTGCGTTCTTGTTGCCAACGCACACATTCAAAGAATGTGTGTTCAGCGTCGTCTTCTGTCGCATCGTTATATAGGCATGACGGCTCTTCGACTTTTCCCATTCTGTGGAGGTACTTTTTGAAGTATCCGTGGCCGGATAATAACTGAGTTGTGTAAAAATCGACTTCTCCGAATTTACGGCTTGTCCATAAGTCTAGATTTTTTATTAGCCTGGCCGTCCATCTGCCGCGACTTTCATTCTCCCATCTTTGTTGCCATGTTGTTATTGTATCTTTCCTTATTTGTTGATTTGCGCTCTTGTTGTTATTGGATGATTTCTTTAGCTCCCACAGCTTTTTCCTTTCATATGCTAGAAGGTCAATTGGGGCGTTACCGCTTATAACTAGTATTGCATCGCCTGATACTGTCCGGTACGCTGATGCAACTCTGAGGGCTGCGGTGCGGTGCAGTCTGGCCATTACCTTACGCCTATTTTCCTTTTTAAGAGCGTCTACCCAGATCTCGGCTCCGTATAGTAAGACGCTTATTGTCGTCGACATTAGGAGCTTTCTCTTTTCTTGGCTGGAGCCCCCTATGTTGGCCATTAATCGGCTCAGTTGAGAGGTGATCTTCGCTGCTTTTCCTGCGGCGTGCTGGATTTGAACCCAGAAGGTTAGTCTGGGGTCCAGTCTTACGCCTAGGTAGTTTACTGCTCTCTGCGTCCTAAGAATATCCGTAGTTGTCTGCATGCTTATCTCGTCCGTATCATGACCTGATTCAGCTTTCTTCGCGCTTCTTCTGTGTCCCTTGCTGTGATTACTGCCGCAATGTCGTCCGCGTAGCCAATTAAATATGATTCGTCTGGCATTTCTAGATTTAATATAGCGTCGTAGCTAATGTTCCATAAGTCTGGGCCTAGAATGGATCCTTGTGATGGTCCTGACGTAACCGCTATCTGTCGTGACCCTTCTTTAGTTTCATACGGCAGTTTTCTGTTGCTAAGGTAGCTCCGCACCACAGCCCTGAGGTAGTCGGGTATCTTGAAGCTTTTTTCGAGAGCGTCAATCATGTCCACTCATCTAGCACTGTTGAAAGCGTTTCGGATATCTAGAGTCGACAGTAATACTATTCTTTTATATTTATGCCATCTACGCTGCGCTGCTTCTACGCTTTCGACGACGCATTTTATGGCTCCTATTGTTGATCTTCCGGGCCTGAAACCATGTTGTCTAGGGGACAATCCTCCAGCTTCGTTAATGGCCGCTTCGAGTCTGGGTTTTATTAGGCTTTCGTATAGCTTTCCCGCTGTATCAAGCATGCATAGAGGACGGTATGCTGATGGCGAATTGGGGTCTCCCTTTCCCTTACTGATTAACACTAGCCGTTGTTTCTTCCATGGTTCAGGGAATATTCCGGTTTCAAGGCAGGCGTTGTACATGTTCAGTAGTACTGACGGGCGCTCTGAAGCGATTATTTTGAGGATTTCTGCTGGGATCCCGGCCGGGCCGGGTGATTTGTTGGCCTTGAGCTTGCCAGTGGCTAACTGCAGCTCTTCAAGGGTGAACAGGGGGATTTGCGCAGATCTTAGTGTTTGTTCTGGATCACTAGCCCTGCTTTCGTGTGTGGGGAATAGCGCGTTCACGATGTGATCCATTTTGACAACGGTTAAGTCAGGCGGCTTTGCTCGAGCGCCGAGTTTCTTCATAACTACTTTATATCCGAGTCCCTAGGGGTTTCTGTTTATATCCTCGCGTAATTCCTCCCATTTTTTCTTTTTGCTGTCGTCGATGGCGTGCTTCAGCTCCTTTTTTACTGCTTTGTATTGCTCGGCTTCTTCGGGTGCGGCTCCTCTGCGCCTGGATCTCGTGTAGGATCTGCGAAGGCGGAGGCATGTGCGTCTGAGTTGGGCGATATTTTCAGTTCACCAGTAGACTGCTGCCTTATGTTTGCTGTGGGAAGCCCTGGGCATTGATTTTTTACAGGCTCTTGTTATATTAAACATTGTGTGCTCGACAATTTCTTTTGCATTATTTGGGGAGCTGCTAGATGGGTTTTGGTCGTCTATTGCAGAGATCAGTTTCGAAGTATTTAGCTTCCAAATGAGTCATAAGATGGCAAACTTTAAATTATAATAATTAAAGGAATCAGATGTGATTTAAAACTGTGCTACATGGGAAGTAGACGTGGCTGTAGTCCGATTCCGCCCATTTCCAATACAATTTTATGTCTCCGTCGCCTTTAGTTATTGATTCATCGCCCTTTTAAACAGTACTGTTATATAGAGAGTGGACGGGGTTATCTTCCGATTTCAACGATTTTTACAATATCGTGAGGAGTGCTTAAGATATTTGCCGTGAGTGAATGTGGCTATAGTAGCTTTAATGCTCAAGAAGATATGTATATTAAACCTATTTGAGTTTCATCAAGATATCTCCATTTTTACAAAAGTTACAGCTTGCAGGAGCAGGAGTTATAGGCACACATACATGTTGCAAAAGTATAAAAATGGTATCGGAAAAATGTGGCGAAATATTTGAGGGTCGCTACATTCAGTGTATCACTCTTGAAGATAACTATGTTGAATAAAAAAAACGAATTTTACCAAAATATTGTATTCTACTATGGCAGGGCGGGGACTTTTCAATTGACTTGGTTTACATATATAATTTTCGACAGTTATTTTTCAGTGCTTCCATTATGTTTGAACAGCTTGTATAATGTATTCTCCAACGCTTAGTAATGCAAACACTGCTTTATTTCAAGGTATTGTAATTAGGATAATTTATCTTGAGACAACAATTTACCTTGCATAAAATTATTAGTATTCAATCTAACTTCATTTCAGATTTCTACGAAACCACAACAAGACGATCTCCAAATATTTGTTAAATAACGTACACACTGCGGTATGTAATGCACACAAAATCTTGACGATACTCGCTACATATTTGATTGATTCTCTCTACCCGTTTGAGATTTTTCATGTTTGAAAAATGCAGAGAAGTTTATCATTGTTTACCGAGGTACGACTGACATTCTTCTTCTTTATTTCCGTAGACATCGCATACGCAATTATAGTCGATATTAGATCATAAGTAATTAATGCTACCAGAGGGCGAACCCATGGCGACCACCAGGTTCTTCTAATATTGTACAAAGTATACACTAAGTACAAAACGTTCTTGCTTACAAAAATTTTTGCGATTGTACGTACGAGTATGTTGTTATAAAAATTATTTTAATTTCGTAAACTAAATTTTGCTCTTCATTCTCTATAGTAAAAGAGTCACTAAGCAACTTTCCCTTTTACACTCCCATGGTTAACTGCAAATATGTCATAAACGAACTTTATGTGTTGGAATTTTTCATAACTCGTTTCCACATATCGTAAAAATGGAAAATATTAAATTTTATATGCAAAACAGATGTGCAAAAATAATTTCGCTCATTTACCACACATTCTTCTATGAAGAGTTTTACAACTTCATAAATGTGATCGTAAAATTAAAAATAAGGACTAAACTTAATAACCAAATATTCACTAAATATGAATATTAAGATACATATGTATGTTGAGGTAAACACACTTCACATTATTCAGACGTGCAAATAATTGAGAATGTACACATGTTAATAAGGTAGTGAATATTCATGATATCTAGTTCTCTTACATTTTGTGATTTAAGAACTGGAATTAATATATTATTTGGTATACAAACTCATCAAGCAATTTCAACAGTCGAGCCAGGTTAGGGTAGGTTAGATTAGATGGCGGATCGAAGATCGTACGTGGACTACTATTTGCAGACCTTTGTGAGGGAATAGAAAAGAAGAGCTTTTGTGTTCAAACTATAAATTAGCAAAACGCTTGACCTCCCAAACGCGGAACAGTCAAGAAGGAAGTGTTAAGTTGTTTCCGCCTCATCTTCTTCCATACATCATCTGCAGATGGCGTCTGGTAAGACAATAGCCTGTTAAAAGCCCCACAACCAGGGAGAGGCGGGCCTTACTGAGGGCAAAAAGATGAGTAGATCTCTTGCGATCATTTTTGGACCAAAAGGCTTTTGCGATAGCGCATGTACCGATGGTGGCCCAACGCTAGCCTAGCTTCTGCGAAGCCGAGCAACCTAGTAGTAGAATACAAGAGGATACGGGAGCACCGCCTCGGTCCCATTCTACCGATAGTGGTTCTAGGGTGCCTTTCCTCGCTAGCTCATCTAATTTTCAATTTCCTGCGATTCCGCAAGGCCTCGGCACCCATTCTAGTCTTATCACAAAGTGACTCGATGCCATTGTTAACGAGGTTATAGGTTAGGTTATCCCTAACCAGTCCCGAACACACGGTAGGTGAGCTCAAGGCTAGTGTCGCCGTCCTGTTATCAGAGTGTATAGTCAATTCTATGAAGGAGCTGCACTTCGGAGCAGTCAATCTACTGCTACCTCAATGGTTGCAACCTCGACTTAGAAGACACTAATCACAATAGTCTGGAGCTGGAGTTGATAGAGAGCTACTGACACTAAACCCCTCCCCCAACCTTCCCCAAGCGTTGACCCATGCGTAAATAAGCTCACTGCCACTCTCCTCCAACGGTTTCTTTTCACCCACCACTTCCTCGTCGTTATTTGAGCAGAGAAAGACCCGACAGAGGTCTGTTTGGCGACTTCATGATCCAAGCGATTCGGTATGAAATCAGAGTGTGTGATGATATCCGAATATTCAGATGCGTGTTATTTTAAGAATCAAGGTTCTCTGGACCTAGGGAACTACACATGCTGATGAGCGTCGCCCGTTGAACGGTGTAGAGTTCCTTTGCGACCAGGTTCCATAGAAGAGAAGAGAGAACTCCTCTTTGGGCGGTTCCCCTAATCCCATGTTGTCGAGCTCATACGTTGCCCCATTATGAGGTTTTTGAAGTTTGCTTGAAACCCAAGACGGTCAAGAGCAGTAACGAGTGCTTCCGGTATTTCTTATTAATATCTCAAAAACTGAGCGACAGACGAACGTGATTAAATCCATGTAGCTCGTCATTTTGTACGGTCTCCAATGTTGCATTCTGGATACCATAAGCTTCGTGGCGAACCTATTTTATTAGAGTACCCTGTTAAAGGTATAAAATTCGGGTTACGTTCACTTCGTGCCTAAAATACATACATAGTAATTCGAACGAATATTCTAGTCGATGCCACTACCAATGTACTAGTTCTAAATAAACACATGCAAATACAAATTTTTACGATAAACGGAAAAAAGGCATAAATTACATTTGAATTATTCAGCTCTCATAATTGCCTACTTTGCACTTCCTTTAAAAATTCCACAATATTCCATCTTGTAAACAAATTATTACAACCAGAAAACATCGGTCAAGTCTGGAACCATTCCAAAAGTTTCAGCGCTCGTAACATGAGTGAATATGCGTATATATGTATGTACATATGTATACGCTATACATATGTTTATTTATTATTACATGCATTTATGGATGTGTATTTCCGAATAAACAATGAAAATTTTAGCACGAACCTCGTAAGCAATTTCAAAATCAAATAAAATAATTTCCGTTAACACAAGCAAATGTGTTCATAACAATTTTATTTACTTATATGTAGTGTAGTGGAAATATATGGCAGTTTGAGCCGCAGAAATTAGTATTTAAATTTTACAGAATTTTTAAGAAATTCGTTTCTATGTACATAAGTATCGTCACCTGAGATGCAAAATAACGTATCATGAAAAAATTCGAAATTTGAAATTTTTATTGCTTTCGTTTCACTACATCAAATTGCATTCATAATATTACATATGTATGTCCAACATTTTCAGGTTCTGCACTCAGATATAAACCAGTTTTAACCAATATTAAAATTTTTTTTCACTCATGTACCATATTATTTCGTGTTTCATTCATGCCACTGTAAATTTTCGAAAATGTTGTTACGTTATTTTGCATTTCAGGTGACGATATGTACATATGTATATAAAGAATGTATAATATTACAATTATAAAAAAAAATTTGTGTACCCGCACCATATTTATCGGAATAAACTTGATAACCAGAATTACATTAAACTCGTGCAGTGAACCAATCTAGTTACAAACGACTTGACAACTAGTAAGTTGTGTACCGCAAACCCAGTTGCTTGGTCGGTAGTCAGAATTCGGTGACATAAGTACTAAAATAGTTCCAATCACAACAGACATCCGATCGATTTTCTACTCGATTTGCACTGCTGCTCTCTGAAACCAGTCATCAGCAACTCGGCATAAGGGACTGTGGGACGATATATCAAGTTCTTTACGTACAGCTGCAAATGAAACCGTTGGTTTTTCGGACAAGGCAAAAGAACAGCTGGTACGATGAGGAGTGCCGTGTTGTAGTGAAGAGAAAACAGACTGCCTTCCTCGTAACGTTACAAACGACCACAACTCGTCAGGGATGGGATAGATACAGAGAGTTGAAGAGGGAAGCGAAACGCATTTTCAGACAACACAAAGCGGCCGAAATTCGTGAGTATGAAGTCCTTGACCAGCTGGCTGATAGGAGTAATGTTCGAGAATTATTTTTTTATTTATTTATTTATAATAATTCATATAACAAAAAGAGTTTTATTATATAAATACATAAACGCAGCACTGGCTACGAGGCCTTCAGCCGTCTTGTAATTATAACTAGGTGAAAAATTCTATTTGCTAAGGGTTAGTAAAGATGTAAGTTGCTTAAATATATTTTAACAAATCGTTGGTTTTTAAGAATCTATATACAATCATCACGTTTTTTTCTGAAGGTTCACTTAGTAGTTTTATGAGATCAATGTTGCCAGAGTTCTGGGCTATTGGGTGAAGCATCGGACAGAGTGTGAGTAAGTGTTTGATAGAAGCGGTGTCATCGTAAAGGGGCAAATGGATGGGCTTTTACCCAATAGTAAGTGGGCGTGTGTTATGATAGTGTGTCCAATCCTTAATCGAGTATATGTCTTCATTGCGCTAGTTGGAACTGTTGACGAGTAGATTATACGATTTCTGGCTGGGTTTATGACCGCGTAGTGATGTTTAAATGTTTTCCATTCGCTTGCGTTTTTTTGATGCCTTTTGTGCTTAATAAGGTTAAGAATGTCTTGCTTGATTGAGACGTAGTATGTTAAGGCAGGAGTCCTGGCTACATTTTTCGCAGCGAGGTCTGCAAAGTGGTTGCCTGTAATACCAGCATGGCCAGGGATCCACATTACTTGGATTTTCTGAGGGGCACCAATGACCACGTCCCTGATAACTTCTATTATGAGATTGCGATTGGAAGGAGACGTTATTGCAGACATACACGATTTGCTGTCTGTACAGATGAGGAACTTTCCTTTAGTCTTTTTTGCGTAATTAACTGCATGAAGGATAGCAGATCCTTCAGCGGTAAATACAGAGCTCGTTGAGGGAAGAAGCCAATTGCAGATAATTTCTCCTGTGGCAGTGACAACTGTTAACGAAGTGGAATCGATGGACTTGGAGCCATCCGTAAACAATAACTTCCAGCCATTATTTGTGTAATTAGATTCCAGTTCAGCAAAGGTTTGTTGAAAGACTTCGTTTGGTGTGTTTTGCTTGGACAAAAACATAAGCTTATTCTGTAGTATTTTATCATTGATCAGACAGGGAGGATATCGAGTGGTGAATTTGCGTGTTGCGTTACGTAAAATATTATTTTCTGCAGCGAAACTTAAGCATCTCGAAATAGCCGATTGTATTCTTGGAATTTTTCTTTTTTTCGTGGCATGGGTGATAGTTGTATTTAGTAATGGGTTGGTGTTCTCAGCCGTTTTCGCAAGAATTTGAAGCGAAGAATCTATAGTTTTATTTTGAATAGTTGGTAAACCAGATTCAGCCACTATCGTTTTTATTGGCGAGGTTGGAAAGGCCCGGAGACTTCGCCGTATTGCGCAATGGTAAGGTGCATTTAAAAGGTTGATACTGCTTTTGGAGCAATTGCCATAGATGGGGAGCCCATAATCTATTTTTGAAGTTAGCAAAGCTCTGACAACATTGACTAGTGTGTTCGGATGAATAAATGAATGCTTAGACGAGAGATATTTAACAATATTTAATCGTGACATTAACGAGTTTCTGACATATTTACAGTGAGCATTAAAATTATAATTAGAGTCAAAAATTAATCCTAGTATTTTCAGCTGTGTTTTACATTCGATGTTAGTTTGGTTGTGGGTTAGTGAAATACCGTTGCAATTTTGCTTCCTACATACATGAAGGATATGTGTTTTGTCTAAGGAAAGTGAAGCACCAGACTCCAGTGACCAAGTTTCAATTCTGGCGAGTATATTAGTAAATAAGGATTGAGCTAAATTAACGTCAGAGACATTTGTGTAGATTAGGACATCGTCAGCATAGATCTGGTGCTCAACTCCTATGTAATTTTTTATCATCCTACTAATATCATCGAAAGCAATGATAAAAAGGAGGGCTGAAAGAGGTGAGCCTTGCGGCGTACCATTAGAAAGCGGGAGTGTTGAAGAAAGAAAACCATTTACGTTGACTTTGAGTTTTCTGTTTCTATTTTCCATTTTCTAAGTTGTCGAATAATAATATGGGCTCCAGTTTTGTCGAAAGCTCTGTGAAAGTCCAGAGATAGTACGGAAACGTGGTTTTTGCTGGACAAAGCGTTAGTAATGAAGTAGTCTAGTTGGATTAAAGCATCTAACGTGCCTTGACCTTTTTTGTAGGCGCCTTGATTCGGTGATATGAACTTGTTTCGCTGAGCATACCACATCAAGCGGTTAGCCACGATCTTTTCCAAAATTTTGCCTATACATGGAAGGAGAGAAATCGGCCTATATTTAGAAAATTCATCGGAGGATTTGTGTGGTTTAAGTATTGGTATAACACAGGACGTTTTCCAAAATTGGGGGTAGACACCAGTATTGAAAATTTTGTTATAAAGCTTTACCAATCGGAGCTTGAGACTTTTTGGCATATGTCTGATAATTGGATAAGAAATTTTATCTTGCCCCGGTGACTTACCCTTAACGGTAGATGCAACGAACTCGAATTCAGACAGTGAAATGCTGGTTTCTATTTGTTTAGCAGAAAAAGAAAGAGGGGAGAAAGAGTAGGAAGTGTCGGACAGTGTGGTGGTTTTAGAGGTTTGAAACTGTGAATGAAATATCTGAGCTTGTTTCAGAATAGTGGTTTGCAAATAACTCGGAAATATCGGATGGATTGGTTACCAAACCTGTTGGCCCCTTTACGCATTGAATGGTTAGATTTCTAGGCACTCCAGAAAGTTTTTTTTAAAGCGTTCCATATTAACTTATGACTAGACAAAGGATTTATTTTGCTTGTGAAATTCTGAAAACATTTACGCTTGGCCTGTTTCGCGGAACGACGGAAAAGAGCATTGGCTTTCCTGAAAGATATTAAGTTGACTAGTGATCGAGCGCGTTTGTATTCATACCAAGCTGTCTGTTTTTTTGCCCGCAATTCAGCGATTTCTTTATTCCACCAAAGAACACTCTTTGAACTTGCTGTTGGCTTTGTATGAGGAATGCTAACATTCGCTGCTGAACGGATAATTTTTGTTAACCTCGCACTTTCTTGGTTAGGGTTGTCAGATATTGGGGTATTATTGCCATTTATCTCGCAATGTGTCTGAAAGAGAGAATTATACGAAAATATTCGGCGACTAACAAAAGATTTCAATACCGGAGAATCGTCTTGTAGAACCCCCAGAGGTGATCTGGTGACTGATGCCCATAGCATACTAAAATTATGGAGGGAACACCTCTCCAGCCTGCATAACGCCAGGAAAAGGCGAACACGATTCGACAATCGATGACGATGGAGCAGACGTTCCATTGCGCAACCATGAAGAAGTTCGAAAGGCAGTTACCCGCCTGAAGAACAACAAAGCGGCGGGGCCGATGGATTACCGGCCGAGCTATTCAAACACGACCGCAAAGAATTGATAAGGAGCATACATGAGCTTCCTTGTAGAATCCAATGTGGTTTTACGTGGGTATATGCCTTGGAAGACTCAAATCCACGGTGATTTCTATTGCTAGAAGCACATAGATCAAAACAATGCGTTGATCAGCGCCCCAAAGCATAAGTGCATGCACAACACTACACTCTGGAAGAACCAAAGCATGGGTGCCGCACATACACTTATACTTTGGTTCCAATTGGTTCGGGTGTAAACCAAACGAAAACACCCTAGCCACCTTGGTCGGATACGAGGCCCATCTAAAACCTCTGCCGTACTCTGGGTACGGCACCCGGCCGCAGTGCGACTCCACATCGGACAAATGCCCTTCCTGCATTTAGGTTTAAACCACAGCCACCACGAATCTCCACAAAGGGCCAAAACCCCAATGAGCAGATCGGAGTTTCCTCCAAGGGCTAACTGCTCCCCGTGGTACCAAGTTTCTGTCTTTGGTGTGACCTGTAGCTTTCGCTACTGCCAGTCGAGACCCTAGGAATTCCCAAGAACTGCTAAGAACCCGGCTGTATGAATGATAGGTGTCTCGTAAATCCATTCGTAAACGAAATTGTAAACGAAAACACGGTCGAAAACCAGAAATAAAAACATACAGTGTATAATAACCATTTTTTACGATGAATACTATAGCACTATATCTGACATGGACTATGCTGACATTTTGAGGCAAGCCCAGAATGACAGACACAGTGCATGCGGGATTTTAGTCGCCTCTTACGACAGGCATGCATTACCACGGGTATATTCGATTCCCCCCCTACCCAAGAGGGTCCCCCTACCCAAGAGGGTCCCCCCTACCTGCAGAGGGAAGCTTCCTTGTAGAATATGGACGGACGAAGGCATAACCAACGATTTGAATTTATATGTTCTCTGCCCAATTCACAAAAAGGGAGACCCTACAATCTCCACATACTACCGTGGGAAAAGCCCCCTCAACATCGCATATAAGGTTCTATCGAGCGTAATGTGTGAAAGATTAAATCGCATTGTCAACAAGTTGATTGGACTTTATCTGTATCGCTCTATGCCGCGAAAAAGCTGCTTTTGACAACACGAAAAAGAACTGCCTTTATGCAGCTATGTCCGAATTTGGTATCGCCGTAAAACTAATACGGCTGTGTAAACTGACATTGAGCAACGCCAAATGCTCTGTCAGGATCGGGAAGGTCCTCTTCGAGCCGTTTGTTACCAAACCAGATTCTAATTAAGGCGACTCACTATCGTGCGATTTATTCTCTATTGCTGGGGATAACATTTCAAATAAAGAAAGTCCATTATTCGACAAGAGGGTACAATTGCCGGCGTACGCCTATGACATTGACGTCATTGGCCATAAGAACCGCGCCGTTTCCTAAACGAAGGCAACACGAAATATCTCATGTCATTAAACAAACAGTCGTTGCATTCGCGACTTGGCTGTCACGTCACTGTTGACAGTCATAACTTGGAAGTCGAAGATAATTTCGTCTATCTTGGGACTGGCATTACCAAACAATGCCAAAGTGGTAAAGTTCTCATTCGACGAAACAAAACCAAACTATAAAAGTCACTCATTATTCCCGTCCTACTATATGGAACAGAGGTATGGACGATGAGGACATCTCGGCGTGATGAGTTTTCGAGAGAAAGGTCCGCCAGATGATTTATGGTCCTTTGCGCGTTGGCCATGGCGAATATCGCATTTGATGGAAGGATGAGCTGTATGAGATATACGATGATATAGTTCAGCAAATTAAAAGACAGAGGCTATAGCAGCTGTTGTATCTCGGCTATAGTCACGTAAAAGGTATCTACGCCAACAAAGGAGAGTATATCCCTTACATGTGCAAAATCGGCTTAAAACTACACATAACTACCATAAACAGATCACAAGCAAAGAAAGAAATATGTCTAAACAGCTATCAAAGGATTAGGCGTCTTTTATACATACATACATAATGAATTACCAAAGAATGATCTTTAAAGGTGTAAGTATATGGATTAGTTCAATATCCAATATACAGTCAAAAAAACCTTTCAGCTCCTCCAAATGTTACATAACAAAAATGCCGCTTATTGAGCTATGCACAATGGTCCAATCTAAAAATATTACAGAATTTTAGCAGCAAAATTATTAAAATCGTTTTAGAAACTTGTTTAGTTGAGCTTCACTCGGTCACAATTTGCTTACTGATGACTTTTACCTCTCCTTTCAATTAACTAAAAATTAAGCCCCTGAGAAGCAAAGTATCAGTAGTGGATCTTTAGTGAATCTGAGATATGGGCGGTAAATCGCTATAACATAAGTAAAATGGTGTATAGCCAATCGTTTTAGCAAATCTAATGTAAATCGGTATTCAAGTCAATCGGTCAAGATCTTTTGAGCTATATTTGGAATTACGTAAGTCCTTGTTACCGGTGGTGAAGGCAAGAACACATATGTATACTACAAATATAGGCCATAATGCTTTGTTAAATGAAGTTGGTATACTTCAAACTTTCTCTGTCGGCATGCAGTCTACTACCGTTAACAAAGGCCTGTCCACATATGGATTTGAAAGTATACACATACATACAGATGTATATATACATTAGCATATATTTGCGATAATTCTATAAAGCCAGTCAAGCGCAGAAGAGATGCTTTTTTCAATTGCTTTACCTTTGCG
Source organism: Bactrocera tryoni (assembly GCF_016617805.1). Classification (NCBI taxonomy): domain Eukaryota; kingdom Metazoa; phylum Arthropoda; class Insecta; order Diptera; family Tephritidae; genus Bactrocera; species Bactrocera tryoni. The sequence goes on along the minus strand of NC_052502.1, from coordinate 57,226,145 downwards.
TGGGCGGAGCGCGTTTGCATGAACTAATTCGAAAGCAGACTGCATAAATAAAATACAATAAATTTCACAAACCAATTAATTAATTCGCAATTAAATCCATTTGCGTCCGTTCCACATCGGTTTATTTATAAGTGCTGCTTGCAACGAATTTGTTCAACAAAATCAAATCTTGCGATTTTAAATCGTGAGAAAAGAACCAAATAAAAATACAAATATTCAAAATATGTTTTCCAAAAATTAAATACTTTTTAGACTCAAAAAATAATGGAAATTTTCAGTTTTTGAAAATGATAGTCTCCTTTCGCTGGTTTGCACTTATACCAGCGCTTTTTTTAATCGTCGGATTCGCTTTAAGCTTTTTCAGTGATTTTCATCCATCTTGAGAAGTAACGGTCCTTTAAGGCTCTTTTTATTTTTGGAAATGGGAAAAAATCATACGGAGTCATGTTTGGCGACCTTAGCGGCTGCTACAGACAATGCAAGCTAAGATCACACCTAAAAGTTATCTTAATGCAAAAGAATGTATGACAACATAATAAAAAAATGTACAACTGGCCTCTCGAAATCTGCGAAATTTCAATTTAAAGGTCACTTATTACTTTTTGAACACATCTCGCATAAACCTATCGTAAACGTAATGACAAATAGCAATAAAGATTTTATCCATCGTAAGTACTCACAACACTTGAGGACAAATAAAATATAATAAAACCCCTTATAATTTTCTTTCCACAGTGGACTTAGATAGACTGCCTTTGCGGCATGAAGGAAAATATTCACAACCCTCAATTCCATTTTCGGAAAAATTAATAAGTTGCCACAAAGTCCTAAAATCAATGTTAGATAAAATACTACCTAATATAGGATTCGTTGAGAAATTATTAAAATTCTGAGTGTTGACCTAATTTTTCAAGTTGAATAATATTTTGCAGTAAATACAGAATTTTAAGAATGCTTTAATAAACATAAACTTAATGGTCACTAGATGATGTAAATTCTTAAAAAAACAATATTTCACAACAAGAAAGTGTGAGAGAATATCCAGTTGAAAACTACTTGTCTGCATTCTGGCATAATTTTATATAGAATCTTAAAATGCAGCTGCAATACACCAATATATTTGTATGCTGTCTGGTCGAGTTCATTTTCATTCAGAACGTTCAACCAGCCATCCATTTTTCCAATTTACGCGCTATCAGTCCATCTTCCCGTCAACCATCGATCAGTTTGTTTATCTTAGCGTCTGCTTTCGTTTTGCATTTGCATTTTGCGCTTCATGCTTCAAAGACAAAAACTCTCAATGGAAATTTAATGGAATCAATAGTAAAAGAACAAACAAACAACATCAACTAAAGCGTAGATAGCGAAAATGCAGGCTTTCACCAAAAAAATTGTAACCTTGTCTTTTGTCATAATCAGTGATATTTTTTTTATATTTGATATATAGTGACGATTTGGGAAAATATATTATTATTTGCGTAGTAATTAAATGATGCAAGAATGAAGTTCAAAAGCGTTATCGGTAGTTTTCAAATTTCAAAAACTTCTAAAACATCATCAAGCAAAGATCTAAGTCAGAGAGTCAAACGGTGTGCAAACTAACTACATCGTATTACAGCAGAAGGGTAGATTCCGTCAATGTATGAAAATTGAAGTGCTACATTTTTGGAAGCTCACAGCTCACGGGAAACTTATGTAAAGTTTAAGCCAGTAGATGACGCTGCAGTAAAACTATGATGAAAATTTGTACTAAAAGTTTGGCTTATTAAAATTGAAAATATAGTCGTATCTGTAAATCGGGCTGTTACGATTACATGCGATTTCACAATCTTTTGCAAAAGGTTTTTTATCTACGGCATAAATGAACATACTCTTTGAAAAAGTACAAAAAAAGGATCACTGATTCAGTTTAAATTATGGATCAATTTTACTGTATTCATATGGTACACCACCTCGTATGAGCAATACAGAGTGGATCACCTTTTGTAGAGCGAAATATTTTGCATTGGTTTATCACTTTTTCAAAGTTGTGGACTTAATTGCAAAGAAGCGAAAAAACACACGGCATCAAAACTTTTTGCACATCCCCCAGAGGTGATTTCTGACTGATGCCCAGAGCAAACTGAAATTATGGAGCGAACAATTTTCTAGCCTGTTGAACGGCAGTGAACGCATAACACGAGGAAATGGTTAACTCGATTCCCCAATCGATGGCGGTGGAGCAAACGTTCCATTGCCCGACCATGAAAAAGATGAAATAGCAATTACTCGTCTGAAAAACAACATAGCGTTGGAGGCCGACGGATTGTCGACTGAGCTATCCAAATACAACGGGGAAGAACAGCTTCTATGTATAATTAATATGGTCGGACAAGAGCAAGCCCAAGGATTGAAATTTAAGTTTGCTCTGTCTAATCCACAAAAAAGGAGACCTGACAAAATATGCCGTCTACCTGATAGACCTCCTCAGCATCGCATAGAAGGTTTTATCAAGCGTACTGTAAAAATTATTAAAGACCACCGTCAACAATTAATTAATCAATCAATCAATGTTTTCGAGCCGCTTCGCTTCATGTAAACTACAATTCAGGTTTAATGTATACAAGCAAATTCTAAGTGTTTGGCTCGATCGTAATAGTAATGCGTTTGGTACCCAAATAGAAAAAACTACTGATTAGGTGACATATATAAATTTATTTATCGGTGTTTCGAAATTAAACATGGTATAGTACTAATTATATAGCAGAAAGTAAAATGTCGAACTCCACATAAAAATTTATAAAGAATATATGTTCAAACATAAGAAGTAAGTTTGAATAGACGTTAAGGGGTGAGTAGGGTAATCTTTTTAAAATTTGTTTTTTTTTTTTGCATATACTGTTCCCTAACACCCTTGAATTAATGGAAAAACCCACTTTACCATTGCAGGGTTTCGAAAAGGGCCCAAAAATAATAATACCGCTCGGCGTTCGGAGCGCTCGGAGTCCACACCTCAAACTTTAAACGCGTTTTTCTCAAAACACACTTTTTTCAACTTGCGAACATGATTCCGGTCGAACTGCTAAACCGATTTGTTTAATTTTAGATTCTAAATTTTTTTATAATTTATTAATTTTTATAGAAAAAATTAAAAAAAAAGTTAATTTATCAACATTTTTTCATGATTCTAGTACGGACTATAACCATTTTTAAGTATAAATTTGATTTTGCGTTTCAGAACGTATCTCATTCACCCAGCCATTTCTCCGACAGATGTCATTAAAAAATTCCGAAAAAATTTGTTTATATACTCCACGTATACCTAATGATATGTGAAAAAAAATCCATTGCAGAATACAAATTTCTATACAAAAAAATTTCAAAAAAACAGGAGAGATTACCCTACTGACCCCTTAATCAGAACTTTTGAAATGGCAGCAGTTGAATTAAGTTAGATAAAAAACGATTGTGACAATACTGTATATTATGTGTACACATAGCGGTCTTATTGTAAAATGAAATATTATTAACAAACCTCTTAAAATATTTAACACTTCGTGGCAGCGAATCAGTTTTATACTGTGTGGTTATGAAATGTTGATAATAGACTATAGAACTTTGTTAAAGTGCGCTAATTATGGGACACTGTTTGCATCAGTTTCATTCATACCCTGTTTTAAATCTAATTTTCCTTCACTCACACGTTAAAACATAAGTCATTTTGACCAAGCATGAACGGTTTAAAGTCGGACACCACTATATATATACACATGTAATTAAAATAGAGCTTTCTAAAAATACTGTTCTGATTTCCTTAACTTTTGAAATAGCACAAGTATACACAAGCACATTACTTCTAGGCACGTGTATGAATACAGCTCACCAACTGACCGACATGTAAGGCATTTTATGCGGAAATTTATGTATCGATTTTTCCACTTTTCAGAAGTAAAGCGTAATTTCTTCGATATTTTGATATCTTATGCTGGTTGACAGATAACATATAAAAGTTAATCAGAACATATATAAACCAGAGAGTAAGTGAAGGTTCAATTTCATCCATTTTTGGCACTTAGGGTATACAATTATATGTTGTAGATACCCTGAATATTATTAATATAGGGTACATTTGAGGAAGTATAGACCTTGACAACCATTAGTTAGGGAAATATTCTTTTGCAGTGAACACTGATATGCAGGACCTCAGAAGTTGTATATGCAAAATTAAAATGCATTTGGTTGAACGTTCAAGTAGATGTTACTAATTAAATTCCTTTTTCCATTCCATCAATTTTTTTTTTGAATTAAATACATTTTTATTTATTAACTTCAACTAACATCTCTATTTATTATAGGTAGCCAACATCTATTCAATGCGCATTTGTGCAAATCGAACCGTCATATTTTTCTACAGTTATGTTTATCTTGAATTTGCTGAATAAACATCAAATTCATCAAAAAGTAAATAAATCACATACAGAATTCAAATAAATTAAATATTGAAAGAGTGTGAACTTTATTATCGTGTATAAGATATATGTACATCTGTCTACAGCATCGTGAAAATAAAAACATTGTAGAAAATTGCACTATCTCTATACACCGTACGTACTTATGTATATTAAGATGTTCTTGTTCTCATCAGTATCACCGCACTTTAGGTCATATTAGAACTAGAATAGGTGTTAAACTACGGAAAATTATTATTTTTTCCGATTTTCAAAGATTTTTTATCTTCGCGCCATGCTTCTTTTTAATACATATGTGGTGATATGTTAAAAGTTGAGATCCCTTAATTATAACCCATTTGATTTAAATATATTAAATATATAATATGTATAATTTTTACTTTTTGCAATAAACTAGTGAAAACATAACATAAACCATTTTTTAAGCTAAAAATTTTCCATGAAACAGAAACAAAAATTTATCAAAGCTCACATATGTTCGAACTTCCACTGTAATTGCCATTTTTTCACATCCAATGATATGAATCACCCTTGTGGAAAATTTTACTTTTTATCTTTGTCGGATATGGCAAGGCCGATTTGTATATTTGCACATATACAAACGTGGGTTATTATGTTTTTAACTTTAGCAAAAATTCTGCAACTGTGAATTTGTAATGATTTTGCCAGTCACGTTATCGGTTAGAATATTTGCGGGAAAATAGACACAGGTGTGTGATTCGAAACTCAAGGTCGGAAGCGCACACATCAATATTTATCTTTTTGATGCATATGTTTACGGAAGCGACTAAATAGGCCAAACGATTATAGTCAGATACTGTTTATCATTTGTTGATACATCTAGTCCTTGCTAAAATCGTAAAAAATGTTCCAAACGAAAATAATTTGACGACCTTTTACAAAAATACATTAGGGCGAATTCACCTCTAAGTTATTTTATTTATCAAACGAATTCCAGCGGAAAGTTTTAATACAATGTAAACCTGATATTATAGCGGAGATTTCGAAAATGTTAAACTACAAAAAATAAACTTTTGATTGAAATAGCTGCAGCTATTGCTTGGTCTTTTTGTAGCAACATGTTGCAAGTGCATAAAAACAGAAATCAATTTATAAGTGATAAGAGGTTCAAACCACTATTTTGACCAGTTTCATTTATCTTCTTCTTCTTTTTAATTGGCGTAGACACCGCTTACGCGATTATAGCCGAGTTGACAACAGCGCGCCAGTCGTTTCTTCTTTTCGCTACGTGGCGCCAATTGGATATTCCAAGCGAAGTCAGGTCCTTCTCCACCTGGTCCTTCCAACGGAGTGGAGGTCTTCCTCTTCCTCTGCTTTCCCCGGCGGGTATTGCGTCGAATACTTTCAGAGATGGAGTGTTTTCATCCATCCGGACAACATGACCTACCCAGCGTAGCCGCTGTCTTTTAATTCGCTGAACTATGTAAATGTCGTCGTATATCTCGTACAGCTCATCGTTCCATCGAATGCGATATTCGCCGTGGCCAATGCGCAAAGGACCATAAATCTTTCGCAGAATTTTTCTCTCGAAAACTCGTAACGTCGACTCATCGGTTGTTGTCATCGCCCAAGCCTCTGCACCATACAGCAGGACGGGAATTATGAGCGACTTATAGAGTTTGGCTTTTGTTCGTCGAGAGAGGACTTTACTTTTCAATTGCCTACTCAGTCCGAAGTAGCACCTGTTGGCAAGAGCAATCCTGCGTTGGATTTCCAGGCTGACATTGTTGGTGGTGTTAATCCTAAATAGACGAAATTATCTACAACTTCAAAGTTATGACTGCCAACAGTGACGTGAGAGCCAAGTCGCGAGTGCGACGACTGTTTGTTTGATGATGGAAATATTTCGCTTTGCCCTCGTTCACTGCCAGACCCATTTTCTGTGCTTCCTTGTCCAGCCTTTCACGGGTCTTTTCCAAGATTTGGCGCATGGTGAATATCTGGTCGGTTGTTGATTTTCCAGGTCTAAAGCCACACTGATAAGGTCCAATCAGTTTGTTGACGGTGGGCTTTAATCTTTCACACAACACGCTCGATAGAACCTTATATGCGATATTGAGGAGGCTGATCCCACGGTAGTTGGCGC